>NC_139249.1:2456237-2981010 GCF_977018435.1 Lepisma saccharinum
GAAATATGTTTGACAAGTAAGAAGTAAAATTGAGCAGGCTAGATTTAGCTAACATATAACATGTTATGTCAATTATATTAATTACCAAGAAAATTATAGAAAAAATTTAGGACTGAGGCAGAGGGAACGGGAATGTTTTCTGGGAGCAGTCAGAAAAATTATGCTCCTAAATAATACTAAAAATGTACGAGGGTGTACCCAAAATAAACCGGAATTTTTTTTTTAGGGAAATTTCTCGTATCGGACAAACGGCTGAAATTTGCTAGTTTATTAGCAGTTTCGCTCGCACCTCGTTTTTTGTGGTGGCCGATGTAAGAGAATAACAGTACTCTCTTGCCGCACGCCCCTTACTCACCTGACCTCGCTCCGTGCGGCTTTTTTTTGTTTTCCCGAATGAAGAGGGACATGAATTTGACATCATAGAAGAGGTGAAAAGAAACGAGGAAGGAGCTGTCAGCCATCATAACAGATGAGTTTCCAAGAATGGAATCACAGATTGGACAAATGTATTAAGTGTCATGGGGAGTACTTTGAAATTGACAAGGTTGTTTTCTATAAAAAAATATTTTACGAGAGAAAATCACCGTGACCGGAGACAACCTTTCCCAGTGAAGCCACTGAGTGTATTGAACTCACAAGGAGTTGCTCGACGCTTGCCTAGCGGGAAAAATTCGTACTATGGATGCTCCGCCCAGCGCAGCGCTATTCCGCTTTTTTTTAAATTGGGTACCCCCTCGTACATTTGGCTAAAACAACATTTAGTTATCCAGTTTTCCTGTTTTTTTTTTTAAATCGGGAATGGGGACATGGTGGGTGATCAAAAGGCATATGTCCCAAGCTTCACCTCAAGGCCCACCACTGGTAAGAAAACACTACACGAAGGGTACTTTTGAGCAGAAAACCTGTTATCCATATTTAATTTGGGGAAATTTTGATAAAAAAAACTACTATCTGTGTGTTCCATAACTATAATATGTGAGTTTTGAGCATAAACGAATATTGCGTGTTCCATAACTATACTATGTGAGTTTTGAGCATAAACAAATCCTACGTGTTCCATAACTATAATAGGTGAGTTTTGAGCAAAAACAAATCCTGCGTGTTCCATAACTATACTACGTAAGTTTTGTGCATAAATCAATACTGCGTGTTCCATAACTATAATAGGTGAGTGTTGAACGAAAACCAATACTGCGTGTTCCATAATTACAATAGGTGAGTTTTGAGCAAAAACCAATACTGCGTGTTCCATAATTACAATAGGAGAGTTTTGGGCATGATCATTCTGTAATTGTGATCCGTGATTAATACATCTTCGCGATAACCAATAGAGGCAGAAGAGCAAAATCAACCAATGGAATTCATTAAAATTTGGGATGATATTCTGTAATCAATATCGCCCTCAAATCACCGTCAGGCAGTATCTTGTCATCTGATTGGTGGTTTCCTTTCAGGTTGGGGAAACATTTATAGACCAGTTATGAATGACTGGGATGTAGACAAACAACTTTCACGCGAGTATTCAGAAACGTATAACTTCCAGGATGCAAGGTAAGAAAATTAAAATTTTACTCTCGACATAAAGTCTTCGGATGTTATTGCGTGAAGGAAGTCTCATAAACGTTCCCCTTAGGGCTAGCAATACCAAAGGATGCTGATAGGCCCGAGACAAAAAGGTATATCCCGGAGTGACGTCCTTTGTGATTCCTGGAGACAGAGGGACAAGCATCATCCGATGGATCCGAACAAAAAGCTACGCGGCATCCTTTTGTCGTCTTTTGTGCAAGAATGTTTACGTGTCTCGCCCAGAATAACGTCTTCCCGTTGCTAGGCAACGGGATGGTCGTCAGGGGCTTCTTATTTCGTTCCTGTCCGCTGTTCTTCTCCTCTATATTTTCCCATCGGGACGCAATTAAGTAAAAGAAGGTGACCTTGGGCGTGATTGACATTCAACTCGAAATTTGCCTTTCGTTTGTTCGATTAACTTGAAATTTGGCTTACGTCATCTTCTATTTTGAACCCGATTTCATTGAGGAAAAATAGTTTAATGGGAAACCAGAGGAAATGTAGGTTTCCGGCCAAGATCTGGCGTTCGTGTCTAAACAGAAAATTCTTTGAGACTTTAAGTCGGCCACCGTGGCAGAGTGGTTAGCACATCGCGCTACGACGCCACGGGTCCTCGGTTTGAATCTCGGCCTTGGCATGGATGTTTGTGAGTGTCCATTCGTCAATTTCATCAAATCATCTCTCATCCCATCTTCGCAAGTTAGCCAAACGTTGCACAAACAGGGAAGTAAAATTAAAAAAAAAAAATCAAATCTTTGAGACTTTAAAGCCATGTGGTTAATGTTCAAGGAACTTATCAAATAATACGGTATTCTCCTCACGTGCACCTCTGAACAGCGTAAACCTCTAATGTCCGTTTGCAACAACATTGCACATACTCGCGAGTTTAAAAATCTACGGGTTAGGCCAACTCTCGAGTTAGGATCATTTTGGGTTAGGCCAACTCTCGAGTTGTGATCATTTTGGGTTAGGCCAACTCTCGAGTTAGGATTATTTTGAGTTAGGCCAAATCTCGAGTTAGGATCATTTTTCATTGTACCAATCTGAAAGACATAGCAGGCGTGCGAGTCACGAAACCCCGGTTTTACTCAAGGATAGTAGTAGTTAGCCTCAAAGCAAGTGCCTAGAATAACGTGATTGGTTATCTGTTTCGAGAAGGCGTGATGGTGTTGCTGAATGATAGAAGAAAAGAGAAAGGATGGAGATAACAGGACATTGGCATGTGGCACGGCAAAATTTCAAGCACATGATAAAGATGGTATACATATTTAAGTGAATACATTTTCATGCATTGTTGCAGCTTGAAATCAGAGTAAGTAGTTTTACAGTGATGTTTGTAGTAGATTTCTATATACTTCTACCTCCACGAAGTATTCACGCTCGTTTTATGGCTGTACTGTTCCACTTTCTCCGTTTACTGGGTGTATACACGCTTGTATTGTACTTGTAATTTCACGAAAACCCTACGGTGATGTAAACATCTACCAAATTACGTATATATTTAATAAAATATGTATTATATATTTCTCGCAGATACAGATTGCTGCCGTTACTGCACTGCGCGTGAGTTAACTCCGCATCTACTCGCCGATCTCGGAGGGTACTCCCACCGTACCCGACCTTTCTGTTGGTGCAACACATCAGCCTACTCGTGGGTTAACTGTGAGATTGCTCTTACTCGCGAGTAAATCGGCGTTGTTGCAAACGGGACATTTCTTAATTCCTCGCCAGAAATAAATAAAAAGAGTAACGGACATTCTCAATAATGGACACGAACACTGAGCACTATCTAGCGTAGATTTATAATTTCCCAACAATAGACATCGTGAGACAAAGTGGCCGCGGTGGCTCAGTCGGTAACGCGTCTGGCTACCATGCTAAAGGTCCCGGGTTCGATCCCCGGTCGGTTCAAATCCGGGAACTTTTCTAACGATGGAAGCGGCCCCGGCACCCACCCAGCGTCGAATAACATGGGTACCTGGGGGAAACCCTGGGGGGTAAAGGCGGTCAGGGGCGTGATGCTGATCACATCACCCCCACTCAAGAAAGTGTGGGGCGTTACCCCACACCCCCTATACGCCTTCATGGCGTGGTGCTATGCACAGGGGAGCACTTTACCTTTTACCTTTCTTAGACATCGTGAGAAACAACAATGGACATTTCTGAAATCCAGAAGAAACAGTGTTGCAATAGCGGGCAAACCTTTTCCGCGCAAAAGTTGGGAAAACTAGGTGGCAACCATACATATAGTGGAACCACGAGCAAAACAACTTGCGCAGACCCGCGGCTCCTGTGCACCGTACCCCCGCGAGTAGGGGAGGGGGAGAGTGGACAATACTTCCTTATGGCTCGAGGTGCAAGGAAGAAGGGAAAGCTGCGCAGGGACTTCTCGTCCCAAGGTTTTTTATCTTTGTGGTCGATCTATACCAGTGGCGTATTCTCCATGTTACCGCATTTACCGCCAGTATCAACTTTTCTCATATTGTTTTACACATGAAGGTAGCTTTAATGTGTGAGAAATTGCTCATTATATATTATGCACACTATTGATTACTTTGATCTTTTTAAGTCCACTTTATGCATTGTAAGGCTAATCGGGACTGGACTGGTTTAAAGTGGGATCAGAACCACTATGTGCCTCCAACGGGTATCGAACCCGAGACCCCTTGCGCCTCCCCGATGACGCAGTCTGCATACTATTAAAAGAAGCTTCTAAACCAGAATTTTAGTTAATTATTTAAAGAACTTAAGGACTGGTTTATGTACACCACTGATCGTTCCCCACTGCACCCTTCTGACGACAGGTTTTCCTCCCCGATTGTACGAGGGGAGGGCGAGACAACCGAAGCGAGGGGCTTTTTAAAAGCAAGCGTCCTATGTGCGCTGCAAACAACGTTAGCACGAGGAAATTGCTTGTTACTTTCTATTTATGTGTCACGCTTGGCATAGGCAGTGTTGCTACATGTAGGGAAATTTCCCTTGGTAAAGAGAAATGCAGATTCAATTACCCGTGAAAATGGAATTTTTAAATGAAAGATATCGAAATTGCCAGAAATTTTGAAGCCGTTGGACTCCTGTTTTATGTTATATTTGCATCCCAGCATTGGTAGTTTTTATTTATATTATATCAAATTTATACATATACAAGGGGTGTACAGGGTGGTCCAAAAGTGTAGAAACACCTGAATAAAAATTGAATGGCATGATATTTCCAAAAACTAACATTGCAGGTTTGTAATAGGGGTGGGGGAAAATGTTATAGGGCACATAGCGATGACGGCCACCATCTTGAAATCCGCCATCTTGAATGCAACTTTAAAAGTTCCTTTTGGACCACCCTGTACAATAAATAACGCTATGTAACTCAATGAATAAGAAATGTTGCGGTAAAGCAGGCCACTGGTATTTTTCGCGCTTTGTTGAAGCTCATTGTCATAGAGATACACATCGTTTTCATATTGTGAAGTGTGTGGCATCTGGGTTGCAATGCAATTAATACATTATCAGGGAGAAATTCAAAATCGAGAAATTTGTGTTATACTCAAATTACGAGTTCGAAAAATTTAAGGATGATTTCGCAAAGAGTCGACAGTTGCTTATTGAAGATGTTATTCTTAAAAGTGTCAAACAACTAGTTCGTACTCGCTTAATGGTTTGTCATTGCTCCCTGCAGGAAAACAGGTTCCGAGATGGCATCATCGTGCAAGGTAGCGATATCTGTCACCGCTGAAGTTCAGTTCATCAATTGTTCACAAGAGTGGACAGCGTTCACGCGACTGCAATTGCAAATCCGGGTAAATTTAGTAATTCATAGCTCTAGGACGTTCCACCTCAGTACGGGCTTTGACAATCGATTTGTCGTCGGAGGAACTTAAATCTTCCTACCCTGAGCTTTCGTATCGTGTAGGTTAGACCTCAAAATGGTATTTAGCAACAGAAAGAATTCTACAAGCATCAACCCGTTTCCACAGAAATAATTTCTCAAACATATACCGGGTGGTCCAAAAGTCCCGGAACGGTCACATATCGTGAGAAATGCACATCGAATCGGAAAACGAAAAAATACGTGTTGAATAAGTGAAAGAAAGCTATTCAATGATATCACACTTGATTCCCTGGGGGTAGGGTGGGGGGGGGGGGGCAACTGTGAAATTTTAAATGGAAACCCCTATTTTGTATTGTAGAATCGAAAAGAGGACTTCATGCCGAGTCCAACGACCTATCAACCATCGTCCTAGCTCAATCAGGAACGGAGATATGGCGATTTTAAATTTTCACAAAGAGAGAAAAAATCTGCACGTCAAGACCTTTCAATAAAGTATATGGAGGGGGGGGGGTGTATGATCACATGCAGATTCCGAATCTGCAATCGCTTTCACTCTAGCTCAATTAGGGGCAGAGATACGACCCTTTGTTATTTTGGGGGGGGGCGAAAATTTAAAATCGCCATATCTCCGTTCTTAATTGAGCTAGGACGATGATTGATAGCTCGTTGGACTCGGAATGAAGTCCTCTTTTCGATTCTACAATACAAAATGGGGGTTTCCATTTAAAATTTCACAGTTGTCCCCAAGGGGGCGGGGGTGGGGAATCAAGTGTGATATCATTGAATAGCTTTCTTTCACTTATTAAACACATATTTTTTCGTTTTCGGATTCAATGTTTATTTCTCACGATATGTAACCGTTCCGGGACTTTTGGACCACCCAGTATATATATTACGTAGAAATTTTCAGCGAAAAATGCAGGCTCGACTAGGACTTGTACTTCACTGAAAATTTCTAAGTAATAGCGCAAACTGATACAAGTGAAAATCCACGATGATAGAAGCAAAATAATCTCAGTAAACATGGGTCTGCAAACGAGTCGTCTTCGAGACAATCGCGAATATGTGATTACAAACCGCCACTGACTTCATTGTTTGTAAACGTCGTCCTAGTTGGTAAAATGCTAATAAGCGTAGTATACAACGCTCTCGTTGACAGGGTTGAAGAACTGGAACAGAGAATCGTACATGATTGTGACCAATTCGGAAATGATCCGGAGGTATTCGAAAGAATTAGAAACTCAATGCGGAATCGCGTACAGTATTGCATCCAGATGCAAGGACGACACTTTGAACACCTCCTTTAACAGGTACGAGTGTACAGTAATTGTTACGTAGAACATACTAAAGTAGTGCTGTATTCTTTGTTAAAGTAAAGTAGAATGTTCAATAAAAGCAATGAGATCTCCAGTTTTTTCATACTGTATTATTGGTATTTTACCAACTAGGACGACGTTTACAAACAATGTAGTCAGTGGCGGTTTGTAATCACACATTCGCGATTATCTCGAAAACGGCTCGTTTGCAGACCCCATGTTTAGTGACATGAGATTTTTTTGCTTCTATTATCGTGTAATTTCACCTGCGTCAGTTTGCGCTATTACTTTTGAGACACCCTGTATATGTTTCGCCACAGAAATATTCTACAAATGTCAATCGCTTTAAACATTACCCGTTTCGCCACAGAAGTGATTCGTCAAATATCAGCCCGTTACACCACAGAAATGATTCTACAACAAACACGCACTCGTTTCGACACAGAAATGATTCTACCAACGTATACTAGTTTCGGCCCAGAAATAATTCCACAAACATCTACCCGCTTCGCCACAGAGACAATTCCGCAAACATCTACCCGCTTCACCATAGAAATTATTCTACAAACATTATCCGCTTCGCCACAGAAATTATTTTACAAACATTTACTGCTTCACGACAGAAATGATTCCTCAAAAATCTACCCGTTTCGCCACAGAAATAATTCCGCAAACATCTAACCGCTTCACCACAGAAATGATTCTACAAACATTACCCGCTTCGCCACAGAGATGATTCTACAATATCTATCCGTTTCGCCACATAAATGATTCTAGAAACATGCTCTCGTTTTGACACAGAAATGATTATAGAAACGTATACTCGTTTCGACACAGAAATAATTCCAAAAAAAAACATCTACCCGTTTCGCCACAGAAATAATTCCGCAAACATCTACCCGCTTCACCACAGAAATAATTCCTGAAACATCTACCCGCTTTGCTACAGAAATAATTCCTGAAACATCTACCCGCTTCGCCACAGAGATGATTCTACAAACATCTACCTGTTTCGCCACAGAAATGATTCTACAAACGCGTACTCGCTTCGACAGAGAAATGATTCTACCAACGTATACTCGTTTCGACAAACATTTACCCGCTTTACCACATAAATAATTGCACAAACATCTACGCGTTTCGCCACATAAATTATCCGACAAAAATTACCCGCTTCGCCAGAGATAATTCTACAAAGACTACCCGTTTCGCCAGAGATGATTCTACAAACATCAACCCGTTTCGCCACATAAATGATTCTACAAACATGCACTCGTTTCGACAGATAAATGATTCTACAAACGTATACTCGTTGCGCCACACAGAGATGATTCTACAAACATCAACCCGCTTCACCACAGAAATGATTCTACAAATATCAACCCGCTTCACCACAGAAATGATTCCGCAAACATCTACCCGTTTTGCCACAGAAATCTTTCCACATACATTACCCGCTTTGCTACAGAGATGATTCTGCAAACATCTACCCGTTTCGACACAGAAAGAATTCCACAAACATCTACCAGTTTTGCCACAGAAATAGTTCTACAAGCATCTACCCGTTTCGCCACACAAATATGTCATAGAAATGATACTATAAGCATCGACCCGTTTCTCTACAGAAATGATTCAACAAATATTACCTGTTTCGTCAGGGAAATGATTGCGCAAACATCAACCAACCTGTTTCATCACACTGTGATATATCAAAACTTGTATCCTTAAGGGGTATGTAATTCAGTGTACTTTTAGAGTACAACCAATATTTTCGCGGACTGTACAAACGATCAATGGTCTTTCCTCGTGAATATGGATCAAGTCACCTAAAAAGCTGCACCAAAGCGAGTATTAATAGGCATTCTTGTCGAGAAGATAGCTCTTGTATTAAAATAACATTCCAAAGCCCATCACATACTAGTATAGACAATTTAAGTGCCCTGACTATAACATGCTCATTTTACCCTGCAAACGCGCCATCTATGAACACAATGCAACAACACAAGAACCATCTACCGTAAATGGCTAGCGCTTCTCACTCAACCATGGAAACAATTAACAGTTAAAGGCAACAATGAAAAATATCCTTTAACGTATCAATGTAAATTGTTCTATTGATTGGCGTACAAACCGGATTATCGCGCAACAATATTAATTGAAAATGAGGCCAATCCACGGCTGCCGATAAATATCAGGTTAGTCACCGTGGCGTAATGGCATTAGTTATTGTTAGTTCAGGTTATCATAATTCCACAACGCGAGGAACATAATGAAGCTGCCCAGTTTAATTTCATTGAGCACATGTTTGCGACATTTTGGTTGTTATGCATTTCCGCTGTTTCATTGTTGAAGCTGCCCATTGTTGCTAAAACATTACTTGTCTATGTGCATGGAACACCAGTTCAGTAATCATGAAAGCAGTAACGCAAACGAAAAATATACTACGCAATCTAGCATTTGCCATTATATTTATCCTTTCTACAGTGGTGCCAACTCACATGGGCCTGTGGGGCTCGGGCCCACCCAATAATTTACCTGTTATTATATTTTATTTTAGAAATAATGTATATATAATAATACAGTTGAGACCAGTGGCGGAGATTTATGGGCGAGGGGGGCAGTTGCCCCCACTTTTTGCCATTTTCGCCCCCGTAATATGCTAAACCTTATCTAAAAAGGGAAATATACTGACTTTGCCCAGACTTTTTTACTCTTCTTCTCTGCTACTATTTGTGTTTTTGGCACCAGTTTTGGCACCTTGCCCCCCCGGTTTTGGAACCCAATCGCCGCCACTGGTTGAGACTGCTTTATACGTAACTCAGTTTTCTGTAATTCTGTCCCGACAAAATATAATTTAAAGAACGTGTAAATTACATCTTATTTCTACATAATGCATTTATACGTAACTCGGTGGTTAAACGTACTAATTTTCATAAAATACAGTTGATTTGTACGCAACCAAGCTACAGCAATATCACAGAAGTATAAATTTGTTGTCGTTACAAAAACACAAGGGGAGTTTCAAATACGAAACAGGATAGGCGCGGTGGGTCTCGACTTGCAACGAAGACGAAAGTACACACGTTAAAAAGGAAGCCGATATCTGACGTTTCCCGTATTCCATAATAAAAACAGAACGGCGGTTTCTCCAGTGAAAGTCTTCAGTTGCTACTGGTCGGCCATGAAGAACAGAAAGAGAAAAAGTTAAACACTTGACCAGAAAATAAAATTTATACGGAAGTGGACACTAATTTAGTAAAACTTAAGCTCCAAACTTTTAGATTCCTTAATTTACCACTTTATGACAGAAATAACGGGCATTACGTATCTTGTTCCTCAAAATAGATGGAATTACAGTACCTTAACACTCCCGTTGCCAAGCTTTTCGACACCTTTATTTTACCAAGCGGGGTATTTTGACTACCCCAATACAATTTTGTGATTTATTGTAATGTTTGTTTTTAGATTCTGTTATTTTCAATGAATAGCTTTATTTAGTATTGAAATACACTTTTTCAAATTATTAAAAGTATTTAAACTGAACATAAGCACCGTATGGTGACACTAGTGCTGCGTTTCCATGTATGCGCGCTCTAATTCAACTCAACAATAGTAACCTGAAACAATAGAGTACAATATATGTTACTTGAGCTAAACAGTGGATGTATGGTAAAACTCAACAATGGAAAAATTAAATAACGAAGATGAATGAGAGACATATTTCGTAAAACCTTAATTTTTGACAAATAAGAAGATAATACATTTCATACCAAGCGTGGTAGTCTCACAACCCCACCAATATATCCCGTCAATAATAACTAAAAAACAAAAAAAAAATAAAAAAAAATGGGTCAGTCACGAGTGTAAATACAATTTCAATCATTTTAGGACGAAGTCATAAAACCACAAGTATGTAGCTCTTCAGATAAAATTATTATAGGGAAAAAACAACCTGGGGTAGTCATAAAACCCCGCTTGGTAATGCGAGGGTTAATAATGATATGACATGGTATCTAAATCTGATTTCCAAGTAATCAGTTAAACGTATACTCCTTTCGGCACAGACACAATTCCACAAACATCCACCCGTTTCGCCACGGAAAAAATTCCGCAAACATCCACCCGTTTCGCCACGGAAATAATTCCGCAAACATCTACCCGCTTCGCCACTGAGAAGATTCCACAAACAAGCACTCGTTTCGACACAGGTTCAACTGTAATAATAATTTAGAACAATAATTTTATAATAACTGTAATAATTTGTTGCGTCTCCAATATGATACTTTACAGTGTCCTGTGTCATTTGCGCTATACGTGGTAACATCGTCATTAGGAAAATAACGGAGCGTAAGGGCTTGTAACCAGGATGAGTATCTATAGGCACTAGAAACTCTCAAAATAGGCAGGAAAAATACAAAATGGGAACTAAAATTGATAAAAAAAATGGCAGAGTTTTCGTTATTTTCCGAAACTAAGCCCTCTAAAAACAGTTATCTTCGAAATAAGCACTTCTGATGAAAATGGGCAAAAACAGCCACAATAGAAATGAATGTGTTTCTCTCAGAAATGACCTGGAACTGCTTTAACGTAAAAGCCTACATCTTCTAGCCAGGGAACAAGAAGAAAGACATTTTAGGATAAATCTTGAGCCTACTTATAACATATATGATTAGATAAAATTATAAAACAAATCCCAGAGTTCAGCCCAACCACAGTTTTCTCACTGTCCGATGTCATAACAAATAAAATAATTTGAAATGTTGACGTATTCATTAAGAGTCCCGTCATGCATAATAATATTAAGATTACATGAACAAAATGTGTTTTAACGTCGATGCTTCATAATATATAATTTCGGAAGATCTAGTCAGCGAGCCTACAGCAGCGTAGAGCGTGAACAAGAAAGTTAGCCCATAGGTTCTGGGCTGAGATTACGTCAGCGGCTAGCTTGTTGATTGGTGGATCAGAGAGTTATGACTCGCTTCCAAGCCACAAATGCATACCAACCAGAAAAGGTAGGGAAATATCACTCTAGTGGAACCACAAGCAAAAAAACCTGCGCAGAAGTACATCGCGCCGGCGGGTGCGGGAAAGTGCAGGGGGAAGCAACATTCGCGCTGGCTCACGTCAGCGTTGCCAGGCCTATTGATTTCTCGGGAGAATTCCTTAATAAACTATTGCTATGGAACCTCCAACGGCCAGCTTAAAAACACGTTTCCTGCTCATCTTACCTGAACATGAAGGGGAGATGTGGAGTGGAACTCCACTCAGCCGTGAAAAGTGCTGTTTGAACTGTGAAATTATGTCAAACGCTACTCAATAGTGCTAGGACATTATTTTATTACTTTTACTACATTACTATTTTTAGATGGCTGTATTTTATCCCACCCTAAACTCTATTTCTATTTTAGTTATTTTACGTCGCTTTTGTGTCTCTACGGGTAAGTACGACTATATGGATGAATGAAAAACTGATGAAATGGATGAAGTGACACAAACACAGTGAAACGTCCTTGCCTTACTAGGTAGAAACACTGATTTCGTAGCGTGGGCAAATTATGTTATACATGTATGTGTTTGTGGGTGTGTGTGTGTATTTCCAGCAGATGGGGAGGATGGGTGGCACCCTAGCATAAGCGTTGCTATCTTGAATTATTGAGGAAGACATGCTGTCTAATTCACCAAATATATTTCACATACGTAATGCATTTTCTCATTATGGTGCAGGACGCGTGCTCACCCCTATCGATAGCTGTACACCGAACACCAGCAGAAGGCAAATTGATTTGTTATTGTTAGCATTCGACTTGGAAGATTGTGGAAAATTGCCGACAACGAAAGGCGGCACGTTAGCTTCATCTGTGAACACAACTTTCTACCATTTTTTGTCATAAAAATCCCTCGCGATAATAGAGGCATCGCAAACCCCTTGTGTCGGTGCTGAGAAAGGGCAAATTTGAGGGTGTTTTCCACGCACCCTCTAACCGGAAAATGCGGAAGAGATGAAAGATGTTGGTCGGTTCTCTCGGGCGGTTTACTTTCTTTTGTTTGAATCATGTCCACTCCTGAAATGGAGATCTTCGGTTTATTTTCGCCAAACACAGGGTGCTGGGTTTAGCACCATTGTTACAAAAGTATCTGTGACGTTTACACCATAAACAATGCGCGCCACTCCAGCGCCACTCCCCTTGCCCCCCCCCCCCCAGTGCGCACGCCTATGCCGCCCCTCCGCCCCCAAGAACGTCGTTCATCCGCTACTATTAGATCATCGGATTTTGTAGATCTTCTGGTTTCCCAAGGAACAATCTCCCGAATTTTTCAAATCTGACCTGGCAACACTGCCCCGAACACCGATAATGGCAGGGAAGTTGCGCGAACACTTTGGACGGAAGGTTTTTTTTTTCTTGTGGTCGAGCTATACCCAACTAGCGAGCCTACCAACAGAGTAGAGCGTGAGCAAGAAGGTTAGGGATAGGTGCAGGCAGGTTTGAGATGACGTTAGGGGCTCATTTGTTGATTGGATGCTTTGGCAGTTATGACTAGCTTCCAAGCTACAAATGCATAACAACCAGAATATGCACGGAAATAATCTTTCTTCCTAGCTAGTGAACCTACCATGAGCTTAACATAAGCAAGAGTGTAGACAAAATTATAAATTTGAAGTATGGTCAAAGGTGTGTGATTAATTTCTAATCTCTAATTTCTGAAGAGAATGAAGGGAAATAAAATTATATTTCCGGCCAGTTGACTAGGCACTGAAATACGGTGAAAATTCCAGAGGTAGCTGAAGAACTATACCAAGCTAAAATTCAAAAAAAGATATATTTGTTTCTTTCTTTTCGTGTGGTGACATCTGTTATTACTTTTTCAGAATAAAGCCTGAATCACACGGAACTGGATATCCAATAGGAATGCTCTAGTTGACGCTGGACTGACTACCCATTTGCTAGTTTTCGCCTCACACGGTACTTGTTACACCATACTTGTTGATAGTCGTTTGTTCCCATAATGGCGGCCGCGTGAGATGTAAACAACGTATCACTTCACACTTTTAAACGACGATAACTATTGAATCGAGAGGAATATCGCTTCGTATTAAATGGTTTTAGGTAGAGAAGAATGGCACTGATTAAATACATACTTTACAACGTTTACTGTACACGTATGGAATAATATTTTAGCTTTTTCAATTGTAAACACGTACACTCACCATAGACGGTGTAACTCGACGTGCCTTTCCTGCTGTATGTATTACACATTGTAATTGGAACAGCTAACGGAAATGATCCATGAAATGCTTTGGTGTAAAACTGTTAAGTACAATCTGTTATAAGATTTTTGGAAGCATTTACATACCATTTATGCTAGCAAAAATGTTAATGGAAATGCTTTCGTCTGAAGCCGGCTGAAAGGTGGACGAGCAATTTGAAGAATGTTGTAGGAGAATTACTGTTTTGTGCTTTTATTAAGAAAGGAAAAGTATGATCTACAGATTGGCTCGAAAAAAAAAATGGTAAGCAATGCGTACCGAACAAGCTTTTTAACTCGAGTTTGCATTAATCATACATGAGATTCGCAGGATCCATTCACAAAAAAGGTCAAACATTTATTAATACACTTGTATTGTAATAATAAGGATTTTCATTTTCAGCTAATCATATTTGTCGCGTACACTTCTCATCGCTTTGCATAAATACCTAAATATTAATGAACTGAACAAGAATGCACTGCACATCATCTCTTTACTTTTCTTTTTTTATCGAGAAACCGAGAAACTATTACATAAACAGCCAGCACTCGGAAACCACAGACATAAAACCACAGACATCAAAAAACGCTCCTTTGTAAACTCGCAGATATTCTTCACATGGCCAAACTTTGCTCTGATTGGCTGTTCCACAGAATCCAGTCGAGGAAAGCTAGTAACAATTAGAACGTGTCCTATTCCTCAAAACCAGTCAAGCAGTCAGCCAGGCGGCCATGATTGCTACCTAGAAAGTCAGTTGAACGCCAACTAGGGCATTCCTACTAGATATCCAGTTCCGTGTGATAGGGGCTTTACGTGGAAGATGGGGGCTGGAACTGACGGGGGCCGTGAAAGATTTAAACAAATGAAAAGCGAGGTTTAGCGAGGCAGTTCGTTTGCCCCCCTCCATAGTCCAAGAACTTGAAGGTTGAAGTTCTGCGAAAGCTTTGGCTGCAAATCCTACAAAATACCCAAAGATCTCCCCCATCACTACGCAGTTCAAGCAGGCAGGAAGAAAAGTTGCCCCTTCCCCTTCAGAGGTCTCTTTAGGGACTATTTTCATCTTCAAATGGCTCTATTCACTCCGCTCGGAGGCAGATCCAACATAAGCAGAGAGTAATCCGAGGTCTTTACTCCCTTCCAGAGGCTTGTTGTATCTGGAAATATTATATTGCTGAAAAGCTGAGAGCGGCGCCTTGTGCTTCGACAGCCATTAGCTACACAAAGGAACTGCGGGTCTGCATAAGCAGCAGGAAAGCAGAATTACGTGCGGCATGATTCAGAAAGCGGTGGCAGATTTTGTACAGTAGAGGGGAGTTCTGAAGAAGCTTAGCGAACTTGTTAGTCATCGTTTGCCTCTGTACTGTCAGTCTGGCCGTCCATCTCAACTGCCTAGCATCAAAAGCGAAATAATAATAATAATTTGAAAACTGGTTCGACTAGACTAGACTTTCCAGAAAGTCAAGATATTTCCAATACGTCCATAAACTTTTGCTATTGTAATTATGTCACTCCTCTATCTCTTGGGTTAATTGCGATTTTGTTGAACTGCCTAATTGGCAGTACGGGGATATGGAGGTAGAGACACTCGCTTTGATTTCCAACCCAATATTTATTGCGACACCCAGACCATACGAACCCGAACATATACAGGAAGAATACCCCTTTCACTTACCTAACGCAATCTCTCTCTCCTTCCTGGTACCTCCTGACTTCCAGCACGCCACTCTTTCTCTCTGGCACCAACTTCTCCCAACGATCCCCAAACGCACAAACGCCACTGGCCGGATCAGCCACGACTTCCTCCCGGCCAATGTCTTTCAGTTTCCATTACTCAGCTTTGACATTGCCCGATCGGAAGTCGCACCTGAATTCCAATTTCAAGATATATATATAGCGGGAAGGACGATGATGTTCGAGAAAAAGCACGTAAGTCACAAACTGCTATTTTCTGTTACATTTAAGTTACACTGAATCAATGACAGATTAAAAAAATAAAGATTAATCAGCATAATTTATATTGTGTATGCATAAAGATTCTAAAGAGTGATGATCCAACATGTATATAATGTCTGTAATGTTTGCTATTGTAAGATTAAACATTAATAACTGCTGAAAAAATGATTTTTTCCTTACTTAGGTGCTTTTTTTTCCGAACAGCCAAGATGTATTTGGGTATGAGTGTGGCATGGTTAGCACAGCGAGATACACCGCCAGGGGTCCAGAGATCCATAACCTGCCTGGGTTTAAGTGGTCTTTGTTAGTGTTCCTTCATGAATTTCATCCTATCATCACTCATTCTCATCGTCGCGATTAGTCAGAAAAGCTAAATCGTGTGATATATTTATTTATTTGAAAAGTCCTGAATACAGAAAAATCCATTTTACATCAGGATATCAACCGGAAAAGAAATAAACAAAATAATAAGATGGACACATACACACACATATACCGTGCGTTCATTTCGATCTGCAGCCGAGAGATCGGGAGAAGCGTGGCGGGCGGCGCTGACGGAGATGCCGACATTTGCGGCCTGTAATGCCCGCTTATTTTTATAGACATATGCAGACATTTATATAAATATTGCATAACGATCACTAACCTGTGTTATAACACGCAAAAGTTCTTCTGTAATTCATCCAAGTTCTGCTCTTATATACACAAAAAAATACGCTATAGAAACGATGTTAAGAGCCACAGATAATAAAACATTTTAATCATAGTTTTGACCAGTAACTTTCTGCTTAAGTTTATATCCTTGAAAGAGTTTTGTGCCGATGGGGATCGTTTGGAGGTTTTGAATGTGCAACACTGTATCAAGATTACGCTGTAGAAGAAACCGTTAAAAGTCAATAGTGTTCGTGAGCTTCCTTGCAATCCGAAATCTCCGAGCTCGAGTTTTTTGTTCCTTCGCGACTAGATGAAGACAGAGTTGTAAATATAGTGGCGAGCAATGTAAACCAAGAGCGTGTTAATTTCGTACTGTGCGCAAGAGTGTTATTCTTGGTTACTTGCAGTTACTTGTTTGTGTTATTGTAGTGTGTATGTGTGACGTGTCAGTGAGACGATTGGAATGCCAGCCGCAAGATTCACGTTAGAACAAAGATTTTTTTATGTATGACACGTACCTACGTGAAAACAATCTCGTGTCGAGACGTGTGTAGGTAATTTGTACAGAAATTCCCATGCGTTTCAACTCCACACAGAGATACGGTTAGACATCTTGTCCTTAAATTACGAGAAACTGTATCGTTAAATTTTAAAACACCTAAGCAAAAACGACGGATTCTAACCGAAGCAAAACTCGATGATATTGGTGCAGCGTTAGAACGTTCTCCAAACAAACCTCTACGCCGTGTTTCACAAGAGGTGGGCGTGTCAAAATCATCGGCACATACAGTCACTAAGCTACTAAAATTAAAACCACACTCTTATAACACAGGTTAGTGCTCGTTTTGCAATATTTATATAAATGTCTGCATATGTCCATAAAAATAAGCGGGCATTTCAGGCCGCAAATGTCGGCATCTCCGTCAGTGCCGCCCGCCACGCTTCTCCCGATCTCTCGGCTGCAGATCGAAATGGACGCACGGTACATATATAACAAGAACAACAACTAGGGAAAAAAGAACGTTATTTACTCTTCAGCTGCTTTATGCACGCCGTTCTGTAAGTCTGCTTTGATAAATGGAAGCCCGGAGCGTCTTTTAATGAGTTGTAAATGGTTTGTAGCCTGTAGGGAAGTGACCTTTGTTCTAAGGATAGCCTTGAAGATTTAATGTAAAAGAAGTTGTTGCATTTACTGTTGGAACGTGGGATTCTGATATTAAGAAGTGGCAAGAGTTCGCTGGTGAAAAGTTGTCCATTAATGATTCTGAAGAGTAGTGTTAAATCTGAGAGTTGACGGCGAAGAGAAAGGTCATGAATTTGTAGAGTGGATAGAATTTCTTTTGTGGAGAAGTTTGCAAGGGCTGGGCATCTGTGTTTGACTATTCTGACGAAGAAACTTACTACTTTGTTTGTTTTCTTTAAATTGCTTTCACATGCCATTGACCAAATACAGGAGCCATATTCAAGAATAGGAACAACACACATTGTAAAGTAGGTTTTGAGGGCAGAAAGGCGTGTTATGTCTGTAAATCTGTAAATTAGTCCAAGTGTTTTCATCGCTTGCGAAGTTATGTAGTCTATGTGATGGTTGAAAGTCAGTTTGCTATCAATATAGTTGAAATACAATATAAATTGTGATTAAAAGAATGCGTAATTAATGATTAAGTTTACAAATATACACAAATATTCTTTGCATGCTGAATTCCTTTGAAGGCATTCAAAGTGAAGGGTTCGAATTCACACGGAGGATATTTTCCACTCCAAAATACAACTTCTAGCATTAATGCAATAACTCAATTAACGGGAGATATTTTATATATTCTTAAGCGTTATTTCGGTTCTTTTTCAAGAGAAAACGGACGGGAACAGTCCATTGGACCGCGAAATATATGAAAAATGTTCGTTCCGGCACATCCACGTCTCAAATTGAGTATGCCGCTACGAGCGAACAGAATAGTTTCGTTCCCCGCCAACGCAGCGCTGATATCGAGACAAATGAAGAGCGAACGTGCGTCTTCTAAATCCGCTGGGGGAAAAAGAATCCAAGGTCTAACGCGTCAAAGGAAAGGGGATGGGGGGAATTTGCAAGAACGCCAGGGGGAGGAAATGCGAGGGAAAAGGGTGGGGGTGGCACAATGGTTCAGCAGGAAGGGAATTCCACACCAAGTTGAGCGCTTTTCACACAAAAGAGAATGGGAATAAGAGGACGCTACTCACACATTGACGGAGTTGAAGCTTCTCGTTAAAGTTGACCTAGTATTTTCGACATCACTTGGTAGCTTACCTGCAATGAGAGAGAGCATTGTTGAGAATAATGACAACAATAAGATACGGGAACAAAGAGAAAGTGGGATTGTAAAGCTCAATAGAAATAACAAACTATATAGTAGAGTACTGCATGTGACCACTTTCGTTCGCCCGTGTACTCGTCAGTGTTGCCAAGTTGGCCCTTTTGCGGCCAGAACTGGCCCTTTTGAGTACGTACTCAGCCCCAAAATTCAGCAAAAGCCCCTAGGGGCTTTTTAGCCCTACAGAGAGAAATCTTGCTACAAATCTAGCCTTTTCAGTAATGAAGTGTTTTTTGATATTTTCAGTAAAGTAAACTCATATTTTCAGCTTAATAAGAACCATTGGAACACTACAAGGAATAATTCACTTAACGGACCCTCCTCTGCACCTGCAAGCTCGTCCTGCACATTGTCACTTTATCCCCTTGTTTCTGGTTTTGGTATGCTGTGTAGACCGAGGCGAATTACGGATAGCGTCGATTCCAGGAAATGCGAATCTTTGTTCAGTTGCATTGCATCAGGTACTTGAAAGTTCACAGAAATGAGGTGCGGAAACGACGAATCGTTCGTAACAGCGAGGCTCGACCAGAGACTAGTTAGTGCGTGCGGCCGTGTGTGTGAGTGTGCGTGTGCATATTTATATGAAGGAGGAATATGCCGAAAATGTGTAATGGTTTTGTGTAATCTACTGCACCACAATTTACGTGGTGTGCAAGAGCTCGAAATAAATTATTTAGGCACATGTATGCAAAATATCTGCCCTGGTAGTTTCAGCCCACAGTCATATATTTCATTTTCATACATCGATATGTACGAGTATTTATAAGATAGACCAAGCTACATTTTAACATGAAGATGATGACTATATTCACTTAAATTTCAATCTCACTGCGTCTTTCGCTTCACGATCCATATTTGAGTGCCCACTACCACAGACAAATTACTGTTATACGCATGGGCGTCGGGAGGGGGGGGGGTTCGAATGAGCCGGTGGATCCCCCCTGGAAATTGACATCTTTCATTTCAAGATACAAGAAAGCCGAAAGTTTGTTACTCTTATTGTTAAGAACAGAAAAAAATTCATTTAGTTAGTATTCGAACAGAATAATCAAAGTAAAAATGCATTGGATAGAAACCATTGAGTGAAAAATACAGGAAGAAGGTTATATTCTACCATTTCATCCAAAGGACAAATGGTTCCACAGTTTTCAAAATTCTAATAATTACAGTTATAGGTGAGAGTCCACATAAAAAACTTTATGAAAAAAAATCCCCCTAACACTTAAAGCCTTTTCTTGAACGAGACATGCAAAAGTTATACTAACTGCATAAAATGCAAAAGAAATAATGGAAATTACAAAATAGTTGAGCTGGTATTCACTCGTTTGGTGCATCGAGGCTCCCCATATACATAATAATAATAATAATATTATTTCGAATAAAATTTATTTTTATTATTTATAATATTTATTATTGTACAATAACAATTATAACCGTGGTAATAATACATATTATTACTACCATTCAACTTTTATCATTTGCCCGAACCCCCTGGAAAAATTTCTTACGTCACCCATGGTTATACTGCTGGGCTTCGAGCGTATACCGCTCGTTTTGACTGTTGGAGCGTTATTCGCTCGAGCGAAGAAGCTCTCGATTCCATATGCTATCTAGCGTCATCCGTTCGAACTATTTGGCGCTCGAACGAAATGCTCTCCTTGTAGCACTCTTCTATAGACTAGAAATTTTATAGACTAGTGTTTTCTAAAGTGCCACTCTCAATTTTGGATGGTATCGAGGCGAGACGAGACTTCGGGATAGTCTCGTGAAGTTTCTTTCGTGAGGTGGTTTCCCCACCAAAGCTCGAACCAAAGATCCCCCTCATCAGAATATGACAGCGTTACTTGTACGCCTTTGGCGATTTGCTTTTCCCTTTCTTCATCACTTCCAGCCAGTGTTGCCACAATATGAGGGCACAATTTCTCTTTCCAAGGAAATTTCCCTTATTGGACCAATTTTTGCCCTTCAACTAAGCACATCATACAATAATAATAATAAGTATTAGTACTGGTAGTAGCAGTAGCTGTAATTATTATTGTTATTAGTGGTGGAAGCAGTAGTAACAGGTGCGGCAGTGAAACGGGCGATTTGGCAACCCTGGAAATAGCACGTTACGTAAGCAAGCAGAAAACGGGAGTGGTGCCATCTGGACAACAAATCTTTGCCATTGACACTGATATCGGTGTTCAGTCGAAATGGCGTCGTGGACAGGTGAACAACGCGCTTTTTCCGTGAAGGCGTTTTACAAAAACAACGACAGCTACGTGGCCGCGCAGCCTTATTTTTTTTGAAGACGTTCGCGGCAATGCTGTGACTGTGAATACAGAACGTTATGCTCACATGTTGAACTATTTCCTAGTGCCACAGCTCGCTGATCTTCCTGTAACTGGAAACACTTTCTTCCAACAAGACGGGGCCACATGCCATACCTCGCGGATTTCCATTAACGTGCTACAGAACATCTTTCCTGGTCACCTCATCTCCAAGAAGGGACAGTTCCTGGCCTCCAAGATCCCCTGACCTTTCGGCTTGTGATTTCTTCCTTTGGGGTTATTTGAAATCTGAGATCTTCCGTTGTGACCCATCACACACCATCCAGGACCTGAAGGATCGCATTCGGGAGGAAGTTAATCGAATTCCAGTGCCAATCCTGCAAGATGTGATGTCGAACTTTTGTAAAAGACTTCGCATGTGTGTGACGGAAAATGGGGGCCACCTGCGTGATGTAATTTTCAAGTGATGGACATTTTGTGCCGTGACATGTCTGTGCAAGATGTGCACGTTGTTCAGAAACATTCATCACAAATTGCAAACATTGTAAATTCATGTTGTATTTGTTTGATATCGCTGTGAATAAATTTATATCTCTGGTGGAGGTTTCAAAATCGCCCGTTTCACTGCCGCACCTGTTATTTCCGTTGGTCCATGTCCCTGAGAATAAAAAATGTTAAATTTTTCACATAGATGTCACTTTCATCACATTTCTAGGCTGTGTTCATCGCTTCCTGACCAGATGTCCCAGGTTTGGATCCTGGTAAGGAATTCATTTAATCGTTAATCATCATCGTTACTATTATCCGAAGGTACAGGAAAGCGATGTACTTAAAAGAAATATAAATAGATACAGGCTATATTCAAGGAAGCAGAAAAAAGAACAGAAAATGTGAATATGAAACTGGAACTTATCATATACTGTAATAATGCAGTCTTAAAATATCCCTGAAATTGTAGTATTTTTCATCGAAATTCCCTTTTGGCTAAAATTTCGGTTCGAATTTCCCTGCAAAACGGAAGTTTTTCTTCATGTGGCAACACTGCTTCCAGCATGGCTCCTCTTTCACCAACTCTTTCTAACACAGTCTTGTTTCTTACTTTCCGATTCCGCACGCTCCATTCTCAGCCATGGGCACATTTCTCTTCTAAATGCTTTTCCTCGTAGGGTACAGGTTTTTGCACGCTACACTGCACAGCCGAACTTTGTGGTGGAGCGGTAAGCACAGCATGCTACGAAACCCAGTGGTCCAGGATATGAATCCCGACCTGGTCAAGGGTTACTTCATCAATTTCTTCAAGTCATCAATCATCCCCATCTTCGCGATTAGCCACAAGTGGCAGAAAAGCGAAGTAAACTAAACTAATTCAATCGATTAATCAATCACACAAAGCATTGCATTAGTCTCTTAGTATTTTGTCCAAATGTCCAAAAAACAGATTTTCTCTTCTATGAAAGGCTTTTTTTGCCATTGCACTTTAACTTCCTGAATGCAGCTCATGACGCATTGCAGTTATCTGAAGGTGTCAAATTGGAGCATGTATGTGTATGTATGTGTGCAATGTTTGTATATTTATATCTGACTCTTGTCCCGCCCCTGTGGCGGAGTGGTTAGCACATCGCGCTACGACGCCAGCCAGGTGTCCCGAGTTCGAATCCTGCCCTGCGCATGGATGTTTGTGAGTGTCCACATCAATTCCATCATATCATCACTCATCCCATCTTCGCAAATTAGCCAAAAGTTGTACAAACTGGGAAGTAAAATAAAGCAAATCAATCAAATCTTTGCGACTCTAAAGCCATGTGGTTAATGTTCAAGGAACTTATCATTTAATACGGTATTCTCCTCACACGCACCTCTGAACAGCGTAAACCTCTAATGCCCGCTTGCAACAACATTGCACATACTCGCGAGTTTGAAAATCCACGGGTTAGGCCAACTCTCGAGTTAGGAACATTTTGGGTTAGGCCAACTCTCGAGTTAGGATCATTTTGGATTAGTCCAACTCTCGAATTAGGATCATTTCGGATTAGTCCAACTCTCGAGTTAGGATCATTTTGCGTTAGGCCAACTCTCGAGTTAGGATCATCTTGGGATAGGCCAACTCTCGAGTTAGGATCCTTTTGGGTAATGCCAACTCTCGAGTTAGGATCATCTTGGGTTAGGCCAACTCTCGAGTTAGGATCATCTTGGGTTAGGCCAACTCTCGAGTTAGGATCATTTTGGGTTAGGCCAACTCTCAAGTTAGGATCATCTTGGGTTAGGCCAACTCTTGAGTTAGGATCACTTTGGGTTAGGCCAACTCTCGAGTTAAGATCATTTTGAGTTAGGCCAACTCTCGAGTAAGGATCATTTTGGGTTAGGCCAACTCTCGAGTTAGGATCATTTTGGGTTAGGCCAACTCTCGAGTTAGGATCCTTTTGAGTTAGGCCAACTCTCGAGTTAGGATCATTTTGGGTTAGGCCAACTCTCAAGTTAGGATCAGCTTGGGTTAGGCCAACTCTCGAGTTAGGATCATTTAGGGTTAGACCAACTCTCAAGTTAGGATCCTTTTGGGTTAGGCCAACTCTCGAGTTAGGATCATCTTGGGTTAGGCCAACTCTTGAGTTAGAATCATTTTGGGTTAGGCCAACTCTCGAGATAGGATCATTTTGAGTTCGGCCAAGTCTCGAGTAAGGATCATTTTGGGTTAGGCCAACTCTCCAGTTAGGATCATTTTGGGTTAGGCCAACTCTCGAGTTAGGATCCTTTTGAGTTAGGCCAACTCTCGAGTTAGGGTCATCTTGGGTTAGGCCAACTCTCGAGTTAGGATCATTTAGGGTTAGGCCAACTCTCGAGTTAGGATCATTTTGAGTTAGGCCAACTCTCGAGTTAGGATCATTTAGGGTTAGGCCAACTCTCGAGTTAGGATCCTTTTGGGTTAGGCCAACTCTCGAGTTAGGATCATTTAGGGTTAGGCCAACTCTCGAGTTAGGATCCTTTTGGGTTAGGCCAACTCTCGACTTAGGATCATTTTGGGTTAGGCCAACTCTCGAGTTAGGATCCTTTTGAGTTAGGCCAACTCTCGAGTTAGGATCATTTTGGGTTAGGCCAACTCTCGAGTTAGGATCATTTCGGGTTAGGCCAACACTCGAGTTAGGATCATTTCGGGTTAGGCCAACTCTCGAGTTAGGATTATTTTGGGTTATGCCAACTCTCGAGTTAGGATCCTTTTGGGTTAGACCAACTCTCGAGTTAGGATCATCTTGGGTTAGGCCAACTCTTGAGTTAGGATCATTTTGGGTTAGGCCAACTCTCGAGTTAGGATCATTTTGAGTTAGGCCAACTCTCGAGTAAGGATCATTTTGGGTTAGGCCAACTCTCGAGTTAGGATCATTTTGGGTTAGGCCAACTCTCGAGTTAGGATCCTTTTGAGTTAGGCCAACTCTCGAGTTAGAATCATTTTGGGATAGGCCAACTCTCGAGTTAGGATCATATTGGGTTAGGCCAACTCTCGAGTTAGGATCATTTAGGGTTAGGCCAACTCTCGAGTTAGGATCCTTTTGAGTTAGGCCAACTCTTGAGTTAGGATCATTTTGGGTTAGGCCAACTCTCGAGTTAGGATCATTTTGAGTTAGGCCAACTCTCGAGTAAGGATCATTTTGGGTTAGGCCAACTCTCGAGTTAGGATCATTTTGGGTTAGGCCAACTCTCGAGTTAGGATCCTTTTGAGTTAGGCCAACTCTCGAGTTAGGACCATTTTGGGTTAGGCCAACTCTCGAGTCAGGATCATCTTGGGTTAGGCCAACTCTCGAGTTAGGATCATTTAGGGTTAGGCCAACTCTCAAGTTAGGATCCTTTTGGGTTAGGCCAACTCTCGAGTTAGGATCATCTTGGGTTAGGCCAACTCTTGAGTTAGAATCATTTTGGGTTAGGCCAACTCTCGAGTTAGGATCATTTTGAGTTCGGCCAAGTCTCGAGTAAGGATCATTTTTGGTTAGGCCAACTCTCGAGTTAGGATCATTTTGGGTTAGGCCAACTCTCGATTTAGGATCCTTTTGAGTTAGGCCAACTCTCGAGTTAGGATCATCTTGGGTTAGGCCAACTCTCGAGTTAGGATCATTTAGGGTTAGGCCAACTCTCAAGTTAGGATCCTTTTGGGTTAGGCCAACTCTCGAGTTAGGATCATCTTGGGTTAGGCCAACTCTTGAGTTAGAATCATTTTGGGTTAGGCCAACTCTCGAGTTAGGATCATTTTGAGTTCGGCCAAGTCTCGAGTAAGGATCATTTTTGGTTAGGCCAACTCTCGAGTTAGGATCATTTTGGGTTAGGCCAACTCTCGATTTAGGATACTTTTGAGTTAGGCCAACTCTCGAGTTAGGATCATCTTGTGTTAGGCCAACTCTCGAGTTAGAATCATTTAGGGTTAGGCCAACTCTCGAGTTAGGATCATTTTGAGTTAGGCCAACTCTCGAGTTAGGATCATTTAGGGTTAGGCCAACTCTCGAGTTAGGATCCTTTTGGGTTAGGCCAACTCTCGAGTTAGGATCCTTTTGAGTTAGGCCAACTCTCGAGTTAGCATCATTTTGGGTTAGGCCAACTCTCGAGTTAGGATCATTTCGGGTTAGGCCAACACTCGAGTTAGGGTCATTTCGGGTTAGGCCAACTCTCGAGTTAGGGTCATTTTGAGTTAGGCCAACTCTCGAGTTAGGATCATTTTGAGTTAGGCCAACTCTCGAGTTAGGATCATTTAGGGTTAGGCCAACTCTCGAGTTAGGATCCTTTTGGGTTAGACCAACTCTCGAGTTAGGATCCTTTTGAGTTAGGCCAACTCTCGAGTTAGGATCATTTCGGGTTAGGCCAACACTCGAGTTAGGATCATTTCGGGTTAGGCCAACTCTCGAGTTAGGATCATTTTGAGTTAGGCCAACTCTCGAGTTAGGATCATTTTGAGTTAGGCCAACTCTCGAGTTAGGATCATTTAGGGTTAGCCCAACTCTCGAGTTAGGATCATTTTGGGTTAGGCCAACTCTCGAGTTAGGATCCTTTTGAGTTAGGCCAACTCTCGAGTTAGGATCTTTTTGGGTTAGGCCAACTCTCGAGTTAGGATCATTTTGGGTTAGGCCAACTCTCGAGTTAGGATCCCTTTGGGTTAGGCCAACTCTCGAGTTAGGATCATTTTGGGTTAGGCCAACTCTCGAGTTAGAATCCTTTTGAGTTAGGCCAACTCTCGAGTTAGGATCATTTTGGGTTAGGCCAACTCTCGAGTTAGGATCATTTCGGGTTAGGCCAACACTCGAGTTAGGATCGTTTCGGGTTAGACCAACTCTCGAGTTAGGATCATCTTGGGTTAGGCCAACTCTCGAATTAGGATCATTTTGGGTTAGGCCAACTCTCGAGTTAGGATCCTTTTGGGTTAGGCCAACTCTCGAGTTAGGATCATCTTGGGTTAGGCCAACTCTTGAGTTAGGATCATTTTGGGTTAGGCCAACTCTCGAGTTAGGATCATTTTGGGTTAGGCCAACTCTCGAGTAAGGATCATTTTGGGTTAGGCCAACTCTCGAGTTAGGATCATTTTGAGTTAGGCCAACTCTCGAGTTAGGATCATCTTGGGTTAGGCAACTCTCGAGTTAGGATCATCTTGGGTTAGGCCAACTCTCGAGTTAGGATCATTTTTAATTGTACCAATCTGAAAGGTATAGCAGGCCTTGCGAGTCACGAAAGCGAAGTAAAATAAAGCAAATCAATCCATTATATCTGACTCTCCATTTATGGGGCTTCTCTGATTGCGTAGCAGTAACGTCGTCGACTTGTCACGAGATCCTGGGTTCGATACCCGGTAGAGGCACATATTGTTTGGGTACCACTTTTAAACTGTATGTCCAGTCCCGAATAGCATGTGCATAAAGTGTACTTGCAACAGAAATTCAAAGACATCCAATTTATATTGTATTGCCATTGCGCTTTGACATTTTTTTGTTTGTTTTGTTTGTTGTTGTCAAACAAATAAACCCGTGTTTGAACGCCTAGGTTTCACTGTCCAAGTTGCCTTCGACATGCACAGTATATAACCCCTCATTACCCTTTATCGATTTCCGTACAGGAGGAGTTGAGAAAATCATCCTGGGCTGGTGGAGTTAATACAGGCTCCATCAATAATTCAAGGGGGGGAAGGAGAGGCAGAGGCTCCTCCGCAGCTGGGTCGTGCGACGCCAGAGAAGGCAGACCCTGACCTCACCCTCACCTACCTCGTCTTCTTCCTTTTCCCGCTCTAAATTATTCCGCGACCGGCGGAGAGTTTTCGAGCGTTGACAAACTCGTTAGCACGCGACGGTGGATCCCGAAAAGCCGTTCGGATCGGAACCAAAGCCGGGCCAAAGTTACTCGTGGAAAAAGTATGGAGGCGGACAAAGTTGGGGAGCTTCGAAAATAAGTCGTTTACCGTTCGGAGAATTAAGTGTACTTGATTCCAAGGTATCCCCAATTCAAGTGAAGGTACAGGGTGATTAGAAATAAACTTCCCATACATAGAGCCCTCTGGTGCTCATTCGATTTCTTTGAAACCTGGTATAGAGTCTATCATGACCATGGGGAAGCGAATGCTAACCGAAAAAATAATAGTTCAAATTTTCACCACCAGGTGGAAATATGGCGCATTAACATGTAACAGCACATATTTATTATCTACCTTACGCGTAGTTAAGATCGCCAACATGCGTATCAAAACAGCTGTCCTGGCAATGAAATTAATTAAAAAAAGAAAAAGAATTCACCGCGGTGGTTTACTCGGTAGGCGTCTGACTGCCACGCGGGACACCCGGGTTCGATTCCCGGAGTGGGTGATCTAAGGTAGGAATGTTTCCTGTCTCCTCCCCACACGAACCGGCTCTGGGGCTCACCCAGCCTCAATGAGTACCTGGGGGTAAAGGTGGCTGGAGCATGGTGCTGATCACATCACCTCAAGAAAATAGCTGAGCTCGAGAATGTGTTGGGCCTTACCCTCACATCCCATAAATGTGCCTTCATGCCACGGTGCTGCACAGGGAACTTTACCTTATTATTATTAGTAGTAGTATTCATTCTTTGGTACTGTCACTCAAAGCCGTATGATCCAAATCTAATTCTCGCCTTCCAATTTGTTGAAATAAACAACACTGGATTAAACAACAAGTGCTAAACAAATATATTTTTTTTATAATGAAAATTTATTATTATAATTGTTTAATTTTTTTAAGTCTTTCAGAAGGGGGTCCTGGCCCCTGAACCCCTTCTTAAATACGTCCTTGATTGCAACGACCTGTTAGAGTCCAAAACCAGTGAAATTTAATCAGAGATTTCGGAATGGAAAACAAGGAAAAACAAGAACGCGGTTTAAAAGGAAGAAAAAAATCTGCTGGCGACGCGAGGTGGCACCAAATGAGCCACTGGTGGACAATTTTTTGCTCCCAGCGCCGAGGAAGTGTCGCATAAGCAGTTTTGCAAAATGCCCAGCGGGGCGCGCCGAGTGAAAGCCCGTTGGTTAGCGAGAAACGATGTTCTTTGCATTCCGCTCCTATTTCAGCGGAAATTAGAGGGAATTTTCTCCTGCTATCTTCGGGGACACGCTAGCTTTCATTTCCCGTCCCCCGCCAAGTGCGCTGCCGTCGGAGAACAAGGGGGCTCGTTCCCCGGCTGAATGAAAGCGCTTAGGGAACTTTGAAGTCAATTTTCCATCCTTAAGAGAACTGATGAGGTCTTTCACCAACCGGGGGATAACTTGTTGACCACGCACTGCATTATGGGAGGGAAGCCTCGCTGAATATGTACACCACATACGACCATAACTCGATTGTACCGGAGTGTAGGTGAAATGGTGTAGTTCCACGTGCTCACTACACCATGCCATGATGGCACACATGGGGATGTGGCTCTCACACATTCAAAATATAGGCAATATACATATTATATTTGTATACCGGGTATCCCAATTTTCCGGTATCGTGGGAAAGTCGGAAGAATTGAAGTAATGATAAATTCTTGCAGGTAAACGAATGTAGATGAAATTGATGCCAGGGATGGAACTATGCAAGAGAAATCCAAAATTGTGTTTACGCATACTCAGGTCTCTTCCAACGGCAAGGTAATGGCTCCCACGGTCCCCAGATCTCACACCTCTAGATTTTTTCTATGGCGACACCTAAAAACTGTTGTGTACAACACACGTCCACGTCAATTGTTGATCTCAAAGAAAACATTCGTGCTGCATGCCACGCAATCACACCAACAATGTTATGCAATGTACAAATAGCTTTCCATTCTCGTATCCATGCCTTGAGGGCTCAAGAGGTGAATCAATTTCAACATTTGTTGCCGCAATGCTTTTCCTACCTGAAACAAAGGCTATATTATCAATATTCAACATTAATCACTTCAATACTTCAGACTTTCGCTATGAGACCGGACTTTTGGGACACCCTGTATAAGGCATTCCATTGTCATGGGATCCCGGGAATGTGTGGCGCAAGGCCGTGCATAACGGCAGAGAAGGGGGGAAAGCGAATGGGCGGACATAACTAATTAGGTTAACCTGAGTGCATGAGGTGTTCAATCTCGGATACAGATATGTGTATGTAACGACCACCGTGGTGTAGTGGTTAGCACAGAACACTACGAAACCAATGGTCCCTGGTTCGAATCCAGGCCTTGGCGTGGCTGCCCTTTGTGCGTGTCACTTCATCATCATCTCATCACTCACCGTCATCGTCGCGATTAGCCAAAAGTGGCAGAATAGCGACACTAAGTAACAAATCACATATACAGGTGGCCAGAAAGTCCCTTTACACCTCCACTAATTTCATCTCTACTTGAATAATATATACAGTTAGTTGTCCAAAACATCCGTATGTGCACCTCCATGATCCCTGCACAGCTTGATACGCCCATTGATGGCCATTGGCCGGAATGCGTGCAGGCCTAAGTCCATTTTCGTGTGGAGCTGCATTGTGCTCCTTGCATTTCCAAGTTCTGCAGAACGCTTTCTGGTCGACTTGCAGGATGAACTCATCAGTGACACACTCATGGACGACCAGAACGAGGGGCATCCAAAACACTTCCCAGGCGAAAAGCTTCCTTCTCTCACGTGATCAAAGTCTGACGACTTGGTGGCTCCTTACCGAACCGTTCACGAAACCTATCCATCACCTGCGGCATATTTTCGTTGTTGTGCTTCCGTTCATGGACCCACTGCCACTAAGCGCTCCTCCAGAGTGAAGTCACAGGTATCTGCCATTGTTGTTCACCAAACACGGGAAGGCGCGACAATGAACTGGTCAACGCACAGACTTTATTCTCCCTCCGCGGGCAGTCACGTGGCAGTTCACGTGAGGAGCACTGTTGCCATATCAGTGATCAGGATGGGAGGTAAAAATCTTACATATCTTACCATCTTACATTGTTACACGCATTTAGTTCTGGTGTAAATGGACTTTCTGGCCACACTGTACACATATTCAAATACACAAACTCTGTGTGTGTGTGTGTTGTGTGTGTGTGTGTAGGTTGAACTTTTTACCCTTTCAAGTCAAAAACATTCCTGCACCACTGGAGAGCTTTGTATACCCATACAGATGTGAGAGACAGAATCTCCTCCACTCTAATACTGGATTTGAACCCAGATCCCTCTGCATTGGTGGTAGGAGCACTAACAATACATTAGCCTTTGCCATCATAACTTGTGTAAAGAAGTAAGAAAGGGAACAAGAAGCGTATAAGAGGAGAAAATTTTTCCTTTGTGGCTAACAAAAAGAAAATATGAAATTTTGAAATCCATCCAAGCACAAATGAAAAAGATGGGGGAAAGGATCTACTTGAGATTCGGCCGCGAAGACAGCTGACTGGCAAATAAGTAATTGAGGGAATCATCTTCGTTCTCAGAGAAGCGGCGGCGAACACAAAGAAGAGGGATTTCAGCAAAACCAGAAATTCTACTATTGTTTGCCGCCAGGGGGGATAGAGAGAGAGAGATCTTGCCTTCATCTTCGCCGGATCGGATGAAGATTCGTGGAACAAACTAAGCTTCTCCTCTTTCAACTCACATGAAGGTGTGAGAAATCTAGTGTGCAAGCTTTTAAAAGTTCATGCGTCCGTGCAATGTTTACTGCCAGAGAAACTGAATTGTAAATTAAAAAGTGGCAACACTGCCAACACTGCATGCGCCATCAGACGGTGAACATTGTCAGTTGTGGCCCCTGTCGACGTGCGGAGTTCCAAAAGTGTTCGGTGCAGCGGGTGCTGTTGTGTATGTATGAGGTTGAAATGAACACCATTTTGTGGACTGCCCTAAAACATGTTTACAGAGTTAGAACAGCGATTGTGGATTTTATACAGATTTTCAAAACAGTAAAGATGTAGCGGAACGTGGCAACACTGCACACAGCGTTGTCCGTCGAACCGTGAAAACTGCCGGCGGGCGCTGCGAGTCAATGCCACGCTCCACGTATATCTTTACTCCGCTGAATAAAAATCTGTATAAAATCGGTTTCGCAATGTGAATTGACAATGATAATGCATTTTAAAAACAGATGCAAAGAGCTTCAAAACAAGACGAATATTGTATTTGTAGGACAACCCAATACTAAGAAAAAAGTAATTTCAAAAAAATAATGATAACTGTGTTTTGACAAATTTTAAAAATCTGAAAATTTAGAATTGTATTTAGAACCTTACTGCCTGCACCCTACTAAAATTTCATGACGATCGGACAACCCGTTTTTGATGTACAGAATTTCAAAGAGAGCAATCGTTTCCAAAACTAAAAAAAGAAACGGCCCTATTTTGTTCTCACGACGGTAAGAAATGAAGGCATACTTGAAAAAAAACTTGTTAGCATAGATTAACGCAGAACTGAATGAGCTAAATTTTGATGTAACTCGTTATAATGTAGGTCTACTGGTTAATTTTTAACTGGGGTCCAAACTTGAGTATCTATAATTTTTAACCCGACAGTAGAGGTATCTGATTGTAGCACAATGGTGACAATATTGGGAACTAACTCAGCATGATGCAATCTTCCTCATGTAGAGGTTGTTTTCACTGACACATCTTCCTCAAGAAATGCACCAACCCATTGGGCAACAATCAAATACGGATATGTACATGTTCATCTAACTAACAAAAATCTCCGAGCAACCGGAAAAAAATGTACACGCAGTGGCGGCGATTTTGTTCCAAATCGGGGGGGACAAGGGTACTTACTTTCTTTCCCTTGGTAGATAAGATTTAGCATAGTGCGGGCGTATATAGAGTGTCTCAACCTTAAAAGTCAGTATGGAAGTAAATGGAGTACTTCCCTCTCTCCCTAATACATGAGTTTTGCCAATAGCTCTGTCCTTCTCTACCACCGCTGCGTTGCCAGATGTTACAAAATTTACAAAATGTAAAAGTCATAAATTTCAAACGGTGAAATCATTATCTTGTAGAGTTTTTTATGCTCTATTTAATGACGGCATTATATAACCTATCATAAATTCATGTGATCTGAAATTTAAATAATTTTGCAAAACGCTTAATATTTTTCTAGTAAATACTTCAAAAGCCATAAATATCAAACAGTTTAAACAACTTCGCCAGTTTTTTTTTTTTGTATGGGATCTATGGTGTTTGTAGATATGATATTCTTGGCCTGGGTGAATTAATTTGCTTACGAAGAGAGTTATATATATATATACATTCGATAGTTTGTATAAATCATCAGACTGTAACACGAAAATGTTGGTTAGCGAGAAACTTTTCGGTTTGTCGCGATACACGTGCAGACCAAGCGAGAAAAATATTGACCATTGTTTGAAGTTATTTTTAGAATGCATTGTTACTCCACAGAACAGTTATTTATTGTAAAATCGTAGTTTGTTTACGCGGGCTGTCTCGCGTATGAAATTCATTGCGCGCCACCGAGGTTACAATTCAGTTGCAGGCAGGTGTTTTCGAGAACATTCCACCCACTTTGAATTTAATATCGAGAAGGGTAAATGATGACAGTTCGTTACCGAATATATCTTAATGTTTGTTTTTGCATTTATTTAATTCTGTCTATGTAAAGGATACAACATTCAACGAAAGAAGTAACAATAGTTGCGTGTATTACACATATAATGCAAATGTAAAATAGTAAATAGTTGCGTCAAAATATGAACTTTTACATGAAAATCTTGAGGTAACTATCGTTTTTTCCAAAATGCATCAAATACATAGATTTTGAAAATTTCCTATACGGTATTAAGGAAGTAAACTTGTCGCAATCATTATCGATTAACAGCGACTAGATGCGCCTCGGTTTGTTGATCTGGCAACGCCGCGCTCCATTTAACCCATACTGACTTTTAAGGTTGAGACGCTCTATAGTGGTAAACCGTCGCCACTGCTTAGGATATAGGTTTCTGAGCAACAATTTGGCAAGATTTCACAATTGCGTGACAGTAGACTTAACGTCATAATAAGAAAAGTATTCTGTTTTAAACAAGGTGGATTTAAATCGTAATTTAAATAAAGATTTTTAAAAAAAATCACTGATTTAAATAACTTTAAATAAATAATTTATGGAATAATGTACATAAAGATTTTATAGATATCAGAATCACTTTTCGTGAAAGTATATTAATCTTGTAATCATTTAATGGTGATTATTAGGCACTAAGAAAAAAATATATGTACTGATGGAAGGTCATACGAAAGGAAAATGTAATATCTGAACAGTAAACAGACTTACATTTCTCTGGATTTAAAAATCAATAAATTTTAAGGCAATAATAGGAAAACTTTTGCGTAGAATGACACACAAAATACTAATCATGTCATTATAATTAAACTGAAAATATACATGGCAGCTTATATTTATCAAACTATCATTTTAAAAAATGCCAAAATTCAGCTACAAAGACTAAAAACATATTTTTAGTTACAATTATGTAGTACATCCAGAATGTTTTATTTTCACTGGAAGAAAAGTTACAAAAATTATTATAGTTTCACTAACACTCTCAACAAACATTTACATAGTAGGTTCATATGTACAGTAGGCTATCAGAAACAGAAAAATGTAGGCTATATTTACACATTTTTTACTTGCTTTAATCAAACTGTTCAAATATTTTACAGGATCGTTTACCAGAAAAAGCCTTTCTATAAAGAAAACACGTATCTGTATGTATTGTGCCAAAAATCATACAAGCAATTTTAAACGTGTTCTTTTAAAATAATAATGATTAAATAAATATCATGTTTTTTATGCACCCTTGTTTTAAATACTGGGGGATGCGTAACAACTGCATTATTACAGACGAGGCTCTGGTGTCTGTGCCCACACCCTGTATAATACTCTGAGAGGCTCGTGTCCTGTCAATGCGATTGCCCTTTCATCAGTGCATCTTCATCGTCGCGATTAACCAAAACAGCAGAAATGCTTAGACTAGAATGGAGGTATTTTTCAATATTCGAGCACATTTTGACAGAATTAAAATAAACGTGTACAGTGGTGGCGATCAGAAGAGCAGTTGCCCCCCAAAATTTTCGCCAATTTTGCACCCGCACTATGCTAAACCTTATCTACAAAGGGTAATATGCTGTTTTTGCCACCCCCCCCCCCCCAGTTTTGGCACTTGGCTTCCCGGTTTTGGAATCCAATCGCCGCCACTGAACGTGCACATTATGCCAAACCGTACCCAGCAAGTTGAAGATTAAAGATGTGAAACCAAAAGGACGCTAGTTTTCTATGTATTTTGTAACCTTTCGATTTAGATGATTTAGATTAAAAATATTCAAAAGTTGTAACAACTCATATACATAGAATACAGTCTCCTATCGTACTCTTCGAAAATTACTGTAATTTAAAAGAACAAACATTCAAAATTTCCTTCAACTTTACCATATAATAAGTTATCTTTCTACACTGCAATCTGCCTATGGCTTTTTCCGCGTTACATTATATTTACATGCTTAATATTTATATATATATATTTCATTTTGTTGATTGGTCGTTTCTATTGATATCCGCGAAAAACAAGCACATCAGTATGTATAATACACACAGCACCATCTATTGAGGAGTTTGGAAGTATTTTCATGTTTCTCGGTCCGAGGGTTTGGGCTGCAAAGTTTAACACCGTCTTTTAAAGTTTTTCGTTAAAGGAAATTCTTTGAGGTAAAAATTTTATACGTAAAAGTTTTAGTTGCGTAAACCCTCGGATAGAAATCTCGTCTTTGGGATATTGAAAACTCATGAATTATTATGATTACGTGGTAGAATTTGAAAACATTAAATTCTCAACTAATAGAAGCATTTTGCAACCTATTTTCTTAAATTTCTGAAGCGATCGGTCCAGCCAATATAAAATGGGATAGGTTAGGTTAGGTTACGCTATGTTAGGTTATGCTAGGTTACGTGTGTATTTATACTTTGTGTCTTACAGCAAAACGCCCCCGGCTGCTGCACTGTGTAACAATGCTTATGATCAACACCTGACTATTTGGCTTATGTGGCTGTTCGTATATGTTCTGAATTGCTTGGTGTTGCGAAATGGGTTTAGTCGAAACGGGATATCCCATTTCGCCTAAAATGGCAGACAGCTATCAGATCTGAATGACAGGTGCTGAAAAGGCATTAGGCGAAATGGGATGCAATACAAGCATCTACAAGTGACCGCGGTGGCTCAGTCGGTGCCGGTCCCTGTGGCCGAGTGGTTAGCTCATCGCGCCACAACGCTAGGGGTCCCGGGTTCGAATCCCGCTCGTGCTTGGATGTTTGTGTTCGTCCGAATAAAGAGAAACAATGTGAATAAAGTAGAAATTGACATGTGTGAAAGTGTACGAATGTGTGAATGGCGGTCGATACTGCCGAATAATAGGGGCATTTCTTTATATAAAAAAAAAGTCGGTAACGCGTCTGACTACCATGCTAAAGGTTCCGGGTTCGATCCCCGACCGGTTCATATCCGGGAACTTTTCTAACGTTGAAAGCGGCCCCGGCGCCCACCCAGCGTCTTACCTGGGGGAAACCCTGGGGGGTAAAGGCGGTCAGGGGCGTGATGCTGATCACATCACCCCCGCTCGCGACCGGATCAGGAAAGTGTGTGGCGTTACCCCCACACCCCCTATACGCCTTCATGGCGTGGTGCTAAGCACCTTTTACAAGCATCTGTATCCTTAATTTCTACATGTAAAAAAAGGTGAAATAAATTAATAACGTTTCGTAGCCAGTTTACATGAAAACACAATGAATTCGTTTCAAATGCTTTTAGTACCTCACACTTTATGAACAAGTAACCCGATGTAATTTCAGGCAAAGAAAAGACGAAGGACTCAAGCCATTTCCTCCTCTCTGGAACAAATTGGTGAGAAATTCCATGAGAAAAAGAGCTTGTGGGCGAGTCTAGATTTTGGGATAAGGGGCGATTAACGGAGGAAGAGAGTTTGCCCCCCCTATCCCCCATGCGTTAACGCCCCGTAGACATTCCACACCCTGTAGGACAAGACGCGGACCGCTTGGAGCCCCTCCAAGCCTTCTTGAAAGGAATGATTGATCACACCTGCTGGAGCGTAATTAATGTGTCGTCATTATCTGCCCGCTCACCCCACCCCCCATGCGGGAAGATATCTGGCGAGACTGGTGACGTGATTAACTTTCAGGCTAACTAGGCCAGTTATGGCCATTATATTCGTCGACTTTCAATTGCTAGGGCTGTTTGATTAAATCGTTTCTTCAACCGGAGGGGGGTGGGGGGCGGCATCTCGTCCTGCGAAGTTTCAAAGGGAATTGAGCATCGTTAATATTGAATCATTAGCGTGAGAATTCAAAGAGGCTTTCAGATGAAGAAAACTTATAAATCTCGGATACTTGTCTCTTGGTAATCATGCGTTGCGGTGTGAGGTAACCAAAAGCAGTGGTGCCAACTTATGAAGAGACATTGGGTGGATCGAACTCGGAGATTTTTTTGATAATGTTGTGCAATAATATATGCCGTAAATAGGCTGAAGATGTGCCCTACAATGCCTTTTATGTTACCTGGCCAGAAAATATAAGCTCCTACGTTTAAAAATAGCTTCAGGTCGTTCCTGGGATGAATACATGATTTTTATAGTGCCTGTTTAGCCTATTTTAATCGTAAGTGCCTATATAGAAGAAAACTGCTTTTTTGAGTGCCTAATCTGGGGAAAATGAAAAATCTGTCGATAGTGCCTAATTTGTATTTGTCGGTGCTTCTTGCCTGCCTATTTTGAGACATGTTAGTCCCTATCAGCCCTCATTCTGGTTATAAGCCCTTATCTTCCTTATAACGATGCTACCATGGGCAGTGTGAATAATATACGGCACTGAAAGGTATCATATTGAGGATAGAACAAATTATTATGACATATTTTGATAACACACTGTCAGCAGTTAACCTGTGAGAATTCATTAAGAGTATAATAATGAAACATTTTGCATTTCTAAATACGAGGACTTCTTTTCTTAAATTAAATGTAATAACAGGCAAATTATTAGGGTGGGCTCGAGCCCCACAGGCCCATTAATGTCGACGCCACCGCCCAAAAGTCAACCCCTCTTCCACGTAGTTTATCCTGGACTGCATTCTTCCAGACTAACAAAGGTCTGGCGTCTAGCCCATAGTATATAATCTTCTGTAGGGTTTGTGTTGAGTTTTGATTGTGTGTGTGAATGCTCGTTTGTTTGACCTTCACGATTATCTATAATAAATTAAATCTAATCCAGGCAATCCTGATCGCGATGGCCATTTTGTAGGCCAAGCAGCATGCCAGCGGGTTTCAAATTTACTTGCAAGCAAATACCAAATGTAGGATACAATTTGATACATGAAACATTGGAGTTCATTTGCATTTGAAAATGAAGCAAAAAATGCAAAACCATTCGTTAAAAATAGGATAAAATTAGTTTTACAGCTTTACGTATTTAAAAAAAACGGGAAAGGATAAACGACGGTATTTTATATTGAAAACTTTTTCAAAGCGTTTTAAAATAGTTTAAAAAATTGTCAAAAGATGGCGGGCCAAGTAAATAAGATCTCCAGCATATTTTGAATCATCTTGACCAAGGGCAGCAAGTTCAATTATATTCAGAAAGCATCTCTATATATCAGTAGTGAATAATTTATTACACTCATAATAACAAAATAAAACACTTTTCGTAATTCAATGGAAAATTACAACAACCTCATCATCCGTTGCATGCGTACAAACAACTTTAATGGATGAATCGGTAAAATTCAAAGATGGGAATCAAATATCTTCAAATGTACTGGAGAAAGTAATTACGGAAGTTAGTAGAAGTGTTTTCTCGCATTATGCAATGTATTTGGCCGTTAATTCATGTATTTTCTATAATAATGTCCGTCCGATGCACGAAAGCTGTTGCTTGCATTTCCATCCATGTACTTGAACCGGATGTTGCGAGCATCTGATGACGTAATCCCCGGTAACGAACAGTTTTTTTTACTATATTGCCCAACCTAAAGCAACCTATTCTAACCTTACCGTGATGATGCGTGGGGCTATCGTGAATGGTTTTTGGGGCTATTCGTGGATGGTTATACGATCCAGAATGGTTTTCGGGGCTATGCGGAATTTTTCTGTTAAGAAGATTGAAACGCTGCTTTGCCGTTTGAAACACAACGCTAGTCAAGATTTGCCCGCCATTTTGCGTGTTCAGGAAACGAGAAAAGAACGAACAATAATTACTCGATATTTCGACAATAGATACTAATTTCGTTAAAATAAGCGAAATAAGTAAGTACGAATGTAAACAATTACAGAATAAACGAGTTACAGACATTTCCCGGCTTTGATAGTTTTACCGATGAATCATGTTGTTCGTTAATATGAAGTCAGTGGTCGTAATGATCTTCTTCTTTTATTTCGCAACATTTGCACCAATAGCATCCAAATATTGAAAAACGACTGTTCGCAGATTAATATTCTGAATTCTTGGCAACTTGCATAACTCACCCATACTGGGTACGCAAAACAATACTGGCTATTGTCAGTATCGTCTGCGTACTACTTGAAAAACAAACGAGAAAAACTAGTTACTTCGGGAAGAGTTGAAGGACGTTGAGCACCATTGGGAGTCGTACTTCCTGTTATGAATGGTTCCCCAGGGAGAGCATTTCGCGGGGGCTTATTCCCAGTTTAACGGCCCATTCTGCCAGGCGACACCAACAGTATTTCAAGTTTAGGGCTACTTCTGCATACGGCCGAAAGATGGCGGGATTCTTCCAATGTTGTTTCTAGTAAAAAAAATCGTTTTTTCTACCCTAATGAACATGATTACATCACCTATTTTGTCATAAATGTTTACGACTTTTAACTGCATTGTCGTCCACATGTTTTTTTCGTACATTACTACCAATGATCCATTAATATTTACACTTCTCAAAGAGAATTTCAGGAATATTCATTCATTACCAGTATGAGTAAATTTGTAACCATTTCAATGAACGGATACATTAACTGTAGTTAATAACAATAAATATGAATCGGCTTAATTTAAAACAAAGCATTTATGACGTAAAAAACCTTCCCATATCGTAGCGTTCCAACCTGAACGCGGGGATCTTAAATAGGGATGTAACTTGCCCCTCCCGATTAGTACTAGTTGATGGTAGAGACAGCCCTGAACGGGCAGGTACAAATATCTAACTATTCATTAAAATAGACTCATGATTCGTTTCTAGACTGAAGTGAGCAATGCGAATGGCAGAATGGGTGTAGACTAGCTTACCCTGTTCGGTTTAGAAATAAGACCAGTAGCTCCTGCTTCTCCGATGATTCCAGATTAAAAGGCCTCGTGTCGCTCTCATGCGCACCTATTTAAACCCTCGCTTGGCCTCTCGTCACCTCTTGCCAAAGGCCAGTGTTCTTACCATTTCCTGTGAAAGGCTTACCCAACACATTTCTTGAGCAGGAGCTGACAAGGTCTGCCAGGGTCAATATTTCTTAATCGAACAGGGCATGGTACGACACTCCCTCTTGCGAAACAATTTCTAAAGTTGAAATTGTAATCATTAAAAGTTTAAATTGAACCTTCTCCCATTCACCAAAATTTAAAAGGTTTTTGTTTATTACATGAAAAAAAAGGTTACATAAAATAAAATAATAAAAAAAATGTCGGAGACTCTTCACCGAAAATTAAATGGAACAGAATTAAGCTCAAGCTTGAATGCTGAAATAAAGTCTTTTGTTTTCATTAGCCACACGCTGGAAGAGTCTTTCGTAGTCAACAATGCTGACGGTTGGTCAACATGCGATAGCAAGTGTTGTTCGCAGGTCCGTGGAGTCAGCGGAAAGTTCAACACACTGCATCGTAACGCGAGACATGCGAATGGCTTCTGAACAAGTGCTAACTAAGCACCGAACGTAATCCGTGAGAAACCTTAAGGCCGCATGCTCGCAATCTTCCGCCTCATCAGGATGACAGTTCGAGGCGAGAGCAAAAAGACCGTGGTCAACACCAATCTCCACTGGACTGCGCACAACCACACGAAGATTAAAAAATAGTTGAAGATTATGTTTTCACTTGCCAGTGACGTTCGTAGCACACTATGTGTGCACACTATGACCTGAGAAATCAGAAGGCAGGGCAATCCAAATACACTCAAACCCCGGAGTCCTGGGGTACGAAGCACTGTTCCGGGACATACACGGTCCTTGACCGATCACAATTGCACTGGGGGACCGGATTCGAATCCCGGTGTGGAAAGTTCCGGAATACTGTTCAGCAAAGGTCAGATGAAAAGACGTTGGCCGTGGGGCGGGCGAACACAGGGTAGTCCATGGGAAGCCACTCCAAGTAGCGTTTCCAAGCCCCAAAATATGCGATGTACAATGGCGGACACTGGGGGGAGGTAATGTTAGGCCCCCGAAAGTTCACAGCAGACGCCATTGCATATTTCCGTGTCGTATGGCGACACATTTCGTACGCTGGTTGCATGCGAAAACGGAAGGTGTACCGTGCTGCGATCACTCCAAGAAGGGGAACAGTAAATATGGCCACTGGTAGGATGAAATTGTGCACAGGTGGCCTGGCAGGTTGCTGATCCACAGGGGTGGGTCTCAACACATTTGGGTCGTTGACTGTACTCGGAAAGTTCCAATATGTGGTGAAGTACACTGCCTGGCCTTACAGAGCAAAAAGGGACAATGTACATGAAAGATGTTCATGCTTCTTCTTAAGGGGGGTTAGAGTCGTGGGGGGGGGGGGGGGGTTTGCTCTGTAAGATGACATTTCTTCTGATGTTTCTGACGCTGTTCCGATCCTGGGATGTCACTTGGAATAGGATTTTCGATGCTGCTACGTGACATACACCGCTGAAAACCAAAGGAGGCTGGTGAGTTCCAAAGCCTTCAGGAATGCGTTCTTCTTCCGGCCTCAATAAAAATCACTGGACTACTTTCGAAATTCCTTGAACTCGTGGAATTTCCGAACAGGGTAGGAAACAGGTAGGACATTGGAAAAACTACATTGCTCTCATTCAATATTTAAAATATATAAAAATGTGTAAAGTAAGTGTTTTTTTAGGCAAGTGAAAATCATGAGTAAAGAGAAGTAAACTAAAATAAAATAAACTGCCCAATAAGTGATATAAATTATAAAACAAAGTTTGAATGAAGGCTAAATAAAAATAAAAGGCGGAAAATGTCATTTGACGCCTTAACACTGGAACACCATTAAAATGAAAATATGACTTCATCAAAAGTAATATATGTATATATTGACTAAATTATATATATATATAGCCCCTGGCTTCTCCCAAAATATAAAATAATGTGCAATATAAAACTAAAGTTATGACATGGCACTAAATGCCCTTTGTTGGGACATGATCAATATACAATAAAATAAACGAAAATATCTAGGATTAAATATTGATAAATATATAAAAGTAATATGTAGATGGTATAAAATATATCCCCTGGTATCAGAAAAGTAACCCGACGAAATCCATTAATATCATGTCAGAAGTGTCAAAGCATTGTAAAAAATGAGGAACTGACGAAAAAAATAATTAACCCAAAATTTGGTAACGTCACAACTGTTAAAACGGACCTAGCCACAAGTAAAATAAAAGAGTAAATGACATGGCTTCAATGACGTTAAAATCATTAAGTACGAAAGATACATAAAAATGGATGAATAAATCAAGGCGACATAGTGACGCATTGTTAACGCTCACTAGTCAAGGTTTGTTTGCGCTTGCATACGCCTGACGTATAGCATAAATAAACAGTTAAAATGAAGTTCCAAATTAGTAATAGGATAACAGTAACGGGAAAATGGGACAAAAATATTTCATGAAATTTTGGTTCGTTCGCGATTGACTGATTCAATTTCTCCATGGCCAGTCGAAAGTCAGTCCAATCAGGAAGAATTACATTTGAAAAATTTACAGAGGTATTAAAAAGTGGAGAAATTGCTCGAATAGCTATTTCTGTATCTAAAACTCTACGAGTGTGGATGATTTCATCATCAAAAATCAATTGATCAAAATTCTTATAATTACAGAAAAAGGATGTTCCTTCAGACACTGTAATTGTTTTGTGTGTATTTAAATTGACGTTTAACGTTTGGGATTGGAGGAATTTTCCTCTGCCGGAAACTATCACTCCTGTTCGAGTGCGAACTTTCGTGAGGTGGCCCCCGACGTTGGATTTTATTTCTGTGGAGCAGGAAATAGTGGAATTATGAAATAGAATATTTGTTAAGCATTTTATATTATCGTGAATTGAAAGCTCCGTATGAATACAAACGTAAATAAAGGAATTAAATTTACAATGACTATCAAGAATTTCCACGATTTGGGTTTGACCATTATGTTCCATTTTATATGATAATTGGTAATAAAAAGGTAAAGTGTTCCCCTGTGCTTAACACCACGCCATGAAGGCGTATAGGGGGTGTGGGGGTAACGCCCCACACTTTCTTGACCCGGTCGTGAGTGGGGGTGATGTGATCAGCATCACGCCCCTGACCGCCTTTACCCCCCAGGGTTTCCCCCAGGTACCCATGTTATTCGACGCTGGGTAGGCGCCAATTATATGATAATTGGGGAACCTTAACCCGGAACCATTTATTATCAACAAAGGTGCCAACATTTATAGTCCGATGAACGGGAGAAATAGCATTACGGGGTAAATTTGGAGTTTCTAACAAAATATGTAAAGAATGAGTGGATAAGTCATAATTGACAAGGTATACATTAGTTAAAGCGTAAAAGAGACCAAGATCCGTCATATACAGGGTGTCCTTAAAGTCAGAATGAAGACTCAGAAAAACACGGAGCCAATCAGGAGAAATCATATGATAAGACAGTTTATTCATCGATAGATTGGTTACCACAAAATCAATACGGGTAAATAATTCTGAAGCGTGCAGAAGTGCCATTAGGTGCCTTTCTTCCGTATAGATGTCACAAAATTTCGAAACTAAATCCGCTTTAAGAGCAATAAGAGAACGTTTGTAAGATTACGAAAATATTATTAACAACTCGGAAAGTCTGGATTTCGTCTTTCTTCATTTCCTGTAATTCTGCCTGAATCTGATCTTGATTATGTTTTAGAGCTTGAACAGAAGAGCTAAGGTGATGAATTGAAAAGGAGTTATAAATTGAAAGGCCTGCCGAAAATAAATTCATTAAATTAAAGAAAATCGATCTTTTCCCTCGAGTGCTACTAGATACATTTTTCCACACCCCATGGCAATTCGGCCGGCTATCGCTGGTTTTAAAACGACAAGGGAGGTAAAGTGAAATTTCGCGTAAGTATTGCTGAATACGATCATGGGTATCATTTTGAATAGCTGACCACTTAACACAGCCTGAGTGGTTATCAGTCCGAATGTTAATATCAATATGAATATTTGCAGTTGTATATATGTAATCGGAACTGTGAACCATAAGACCTTGTTGTTCGTAAAATAAGCCCAACCCACTTACAAAAATATCCTCATTTTCATTTGCAACTGTATATTGAAAGGTGGGAAGGGTTGTCAGGAATAGAAAAAGACACCTCCAATAAAATTGCGCGATGTCAGCCATGCTTGGTATCTGGAAGGGAGAGAAAAAAAATGTTTGTGACGTGAACAAATTGATCTAAATAAACTGAGAAAAATGAAAAAAACGGTATAGAATACTAACAAAAAAATCAAATTAAAATTGCTCAAAGCAAACCATAAACATCCCGGGTGTGACCCTAGGAGGTTGCCTTGACCGGGCTGAAACCGTCGCCAAATAAGGGGGGGCGCATTTGTCTTTCTTAGGTAAAATGTAAAGTCAAAACTGAAACTAACTGGGTTATTGATTTAGAAAACATTTCTTGGCTATCTGTGAAGTAAATTTACGGTTCTAAGAATAAAGGGAAAAAAATATGTAAGGCATTGCGTTAAACAGAAAAGAAGAAAAACTACTCTACGTTATGCTATAACCCGCCGTGGATTTTCTTCGTCACTTAGCATAAATGCTCGTCGCGTAAGAGATTACACTTGACCCATGACAACTGTAGGCGTCTAAATCCACTCTTTTGAGTTTTTAGCCTAATAAGGTAAACAAAACCACTTTTTATGGTCGCCTTAGGAAAAAAAATTGAAACGGAACCGTAAATTAAACATCATGACGCCGGGCCGGGAGAAAAGTATAGGATTTCGTATGATATTACTTCAACTAAAGTCTATGACGTGTGGGAGATTAAAATATAAACACAATTACTCGCTATTACCTACTTTACGAAGATTAACATGAAATTAATCTGTAAGAAGTAATTAAAGTTCATTCGGGAAACTTTTGAAAATTCTGAAGGAACGAGAAAAACGCATAAATAAGCGCCCTTGAAGAGACTCTTATTCTCACCTCGTTTGGAGGCTAGGAATTTCATTGTCGAAGCCACCTGAGTGTAAAGTTCATCTACAACAAAGAAAGGTGTCATCAAATTCTCTTTCTCCGAGACTGAAATAGGATATGTGTCTTCCGCTAACTCGAATGTGGAGTAGAAACTGTGCACCGAAGTGGCCTCGACGATGATAACTGCGAGGGAAATGCAATTCAGCATAAAGCAGGAACTCGAGGAGTCTAGCTAAAGACATCTTTTCAACTTTGCTGGATGTGTGATCTGAGTCGGGGGAAAAAAAAGGAAAGGGGGAAAGATATATGGCGGCCGTTCTGGATGGGCGGAGCCCCCCGTGAGTGATGACCAATAACAGGAACGTGTTCTTTCTCTGCGAGGAACACGACAATAGAAACTTAGGATTGGTAACGAGGGAGGCGGTGCCAAGGAGCAAATAGGAAGAGGAAGAGAGTATCTTTCATGAACTTTTGGTTCTTGATGTACCTGGATTTCCTCGAGACAGAACCGGAGGAAAATAAAAAAGGGGAGATGTTTGCTCGGCGCCCCAGGCTAGTACGAACTCGGTTGCATAACGGCTAGGGGAGTGCGTGGAAAAGCAGCTTGATTATATGTCGTCATAAAACATGTTTTGAATGAAAGGGACAATTGGTTCAGAGTGGGGCTGGGGGTCGTCGGTTCGAGACACATCTACGTTTTGTGTTTTCACCGTAACTCCTTTAACTCTTTTTACTTTAACAGGATTAGTTTGAACAGAGCGAGATCAGGTGTTAACATCATCTAACTTTAATGGATTAAGAGTTTGACATGCAACATTAAATGTATCTAGACGGACGGGGGGAATTTCAAGTGGGAAAATTTCGCTTGGAGTACCTGCTTGGTCATAAAAGGGGTCTTGAAAGGTAAAAACTGACGCAAGATTTCGACATGTAACGGGTTGGTTGGGACCACTGTGCCAAGAGTCGCTATCCGACTGGGATATATTTAAAAATTGTACACTTGAAGACATATTTACTCGTTCCATTTCCCTTGGGCAATTATTTTCCAAAACTTTTAACTTTTTACATCTTCGCTGACAACAAATGAAGGCAATAATTAACATACAAATAAAAACTAGTGTTAACGTAATTACTGAACAAATGATGTACGGGTATTGGAAGGATCTTATGACCACTTCCTTGAAGGATAGGGAATTGACATGAGAGATAAATGCAATTAAAATTAATAAATATAGGAAAAACTGCATCTTGTTGAATTAGGTAGCAATTATTGAACCTAAACTTGCTTAAATTACCACAACTGTTATTTTTAGTTATTATTGAAAAAATGAATTACTTTTCGGCCAATAAATGTCAAATCAATAAATTTGATAAATCACATATTTTTACACAAAATAAATCTAAATTAAAATTTCTCGGGTATTTTAGTTAGTTTTTAGAAACAATGCAATTAGTGCAATGCAAATAGGAGTTATTCAAGGAGGGGTCAAGAAGATAAAGTCAAACTGTCGCCCAGGAATAATTTTAACTGAAAATAGATAAAAAAATATCTCGTCAAACGTATGTAACTTCACACCTTGCTTATTATTAGCACAAATTACATGGTCTAAATGAGAACTTGGTTCTCTGCTTCATTTTAGTCGGCTTACGCAGACTTCTTTCTTTATTTAAGGCTAAATGTCACGGGGACATTAACATTTCTTACGTTATTAACTATAATAACGGGTCTTTTCACACACTACCGGTAGGTTTAATATACACAAAAGAAAAGACAAATATACACTAGATAACGCTCGTGCCGCACTTTCGTTGCTTTAATTAACTAAGTGAGCTCACTGACAACATATTTAATTCTTTTTATAACTCATGCATGGATGGAAAAAATGCACATATATTTCAGAGCGTGTTTATAAATAACTTCACTTATAAAACATGCAATTGCCTAACAAAATAGTTTTACATCTACGAGAAAACAACAATGGTGCGTACATTAGGTTTTATACGTTTGGCGAGAAAACGAATTGACGTATTGATACTTTTAGGGAAATGGAACGAAAAATAAAATTAAAATAAAATATAAAATTATAAAAATAAGGTCGACATAGAAGGTAAACAATTACGACATGTGCTTTGGGCTACGTATGGGCGGTTACTGGTTCGTAATCTTCCTCTTGAAGAGATACAATATTCGTTTCTTCCTCACCCCCTGAAGGGCGGTGATAGCGTTTTAACCTTTGTACAGCCACTAAATCGGACACAATCTTGCCGCGTTTATTTTCATATTCCACTAAATAGGCATTGCTATTTTCCTTTCTTACTATTACCGCGGGCCCAAAATAAACACCTGAAAAGCACTTAGCCGTTTTTGCCTTCTGAGTGGGGTTATATAATAATACCAATTCACCAGGAGCGTAACTTGTTGCTTGATGACGTCTGTCATAATACTTCTTTTGGGACTCAAATCGTTTACGTAAATTTTCATGAGCCGCGTCTCGTGCCTTGTTTAGCCTTTCAAGTTTGTCTGTGTTCGCACTATTTTCGCAGGGATCTGCGTGAAGCATACTTTCCCAGGGCAGACGGGCTTCGAACCCATGCATGAGGTAAAACGGACTAAAACGAGTGGAATCGCCGCGCGTAACATTATACGTAAACACAGCAGGTTGTAGATAGGTAATCCAGTCATCATGTTTCGGGGTTACAAAATGCTTAATTATACTTTGCAAAATACCGATACCTCGTTCCTCTAAACCGGAAGTATTATGGTGATACGCAGTGACAAATTTTAACTGAATACCGAGTTTAGCACTAAGTTCTTTAAATACAGAGGAATTAAATGAGCCACCCCTGTCACTGTTGAGAGTTTTTGGACAACCAAATCTTAATATTATGTGCTCGTAGAGAAAGTTAGCAGCCGTTTGAGCAGTGGTATCGACCACAGGAGCAGCAATCATATATCGGGTACCAAAGTCCATGCATGATAAAATGTATTTACATTTGTTTGGGCCACTGGGAGGGAAAGGTCCCGCGAAATCTATAGCTAGGCGTTCAAAAGGGCGACAGCTTGGAAAGGTCTGGAGTTCACCTTGCGGCAGCCCTGTAGGGCGCTTGTTTGTTTGACAAGATAGGCACTGGCGACATTTGTCCTGTATAAAACGTTTCATATAGGGAAAATATATGCGATTGAGCGCATTGTAATATGTTTTAGTAAACCCTAAATGACCACCACCACACGGGTGAGAATGTAATTGTTCTACTACAGTATGACGTAAGGACTTAGGTATACAAAGTAATTTCTTACTTCCCCCACCCATCTTATGGTTCCTGTATAAAAGACCATTTTCCAGCACATAATAAAAAGCCTGTCTTTCGAAGGGGGATTGGGCGTCATCTGCCCCCTCCAAAACTTTTATGATTTCTGAAAAAAATGAGTCGTCACGCTGGTGTTTTCCCACATCTATTGATTCATCCTGGAGGAGAAATATACGAGGTTCGCCCAATTCTGGCAATTCGTCGTCCGGGGGGTTGGTTGATTCCCTGCTAATAGCGTCGGAAATGTTTTGTGCAGATTTACAATGAACGACCGTGAAGTCGTATGAATCAAGCTCTGCACTCCACCGCGAGAGCTTCGAACTCAAATTACGGGTGGTACGCAAATAACTGACTGCTTTATTGTCTGTTACAATTTCGAAATGTTTCCTAATTAAATAAAACCTAAAGGTTTTGAGGGCATACAGAACCGCTGATAGTTCTAGTTCCATGATGGACAATTTTTCTTCCCCTTCTTTGAGTGTTCGACTTGCATATGCTACAGGAAGGAAATCATTATTTGCATTTGGCTGTGTTAAAATAGCACCAAGGCCTTTCAGACTTGCATCACAGTAGACGCGTGTTTCTTTAGAAGGGTCATAGGGTAGCAAAACTGGTGCAGTTATTAAAGCGTGTTTTAAGTTTGTAAAAGCTGTTTCTTGTTTCTCCCCCCATACAAATTTTTTGCCTTTGCCCAAAAGGGACTGGAGAGGTTGGGCCTTCTCTGAAAAGGAGGGGACGTATCTACGGACATATGAACATAAACCTAAAAATCGTTTAACTTGTTTTGTGGTGGAGGGGGTGCGGTAACGACGACGACAGTAACATTGGCGTTGCCAGAATTGTCCGTAGGGAGGGTCACGCCAATCTTCAACTTATAGTAGGAATAATAAGATTACTAAGTAATATTATCATGATTGATTAATATTATTAAATAGTTAATAAAATATGATAAAATAAACCTATTTTTATTTAAACGTTATTATTATTATTAATACTATTATTATTATTATTCTTGTGGAGGTTTTTCTACTCTAGCAGATGAGTGAATAAACAGCATCATTGTTTTTGTTATTAACTTTTACATACTTCGTTCAAGAAAAGCTAGGACCTAAAATTAATGTTGTTTGATCTGTCACATGATACTACTCTATTCTTTAACCTTTGGATTAACGGGTAGAATGTGAAAACAAACTGGTTATTGTATTACTCACTCAATTTTACGATCGTACGCAGTTTTTACTTTAGTTATTCTGTTCGAACACGAACTAAACCCTGTCCCAATTATCTGTGGAGCAAGACGATGCATAGGCTGGTAACTGCAATCCCGTTCCTCTCACGTGTCCATTGGGAGAGCTTGCTCCAGATATAGTGTATATAACCGTATACTTACAAATATGGAAAGAAATATTGATCCATTATTGTGAAAATGATCTCAGATTTTTCAATATACATGTACTGTTTGTTATTAATTAGAACTTTTGTGTTTGTTTTATAAATAATATTTCTCTGCATTATCCAAATTAAAAGTTTCAACATTTTGATCGAAGAGGCGCGCTACAGAATTAAAATGCATTTCGCTCCTTTACAGAGACATCTCCCGGCCTCGATGACGTTGACAATACTGATTAAAGCCTCTTGCAAATACGATCTGCTTTTTGTGACGTCATAAAGCAGAGAGAGGGTGATAATTAAACTTCAAAAACAGCTGGACAAAATAATCTGCCATGTCATCCGGTTTATCTGATCTGCCGTTGACCTTTATGTAGGAAACGTGACGTCACAGTTAAACACACCACGTGTCATGGCTACTATTCTCATGCACTAACTTGTAGGGAGATGGATATTGGATATATTAATCTAAAGATAAGCAGAACGCGATATGTAATAGTGCGTGTAAAAAGTGCCACGAAGGAGCATACCCTAATAATCCATAAATAATGGAAATACATTAATATAATATAACCTCCAAATGCAAGACAGTAGCTATCATTTTCCAGACAGGAACTTGACAATCAGGAATGCTGTGTCAGACATTACCTAAGCTCTTCCGGGTCACTAGCGGCGTAAAGATGTAAATAGATGAAACCAGGAAGAGGAAACAGGTAACTGACTCCGCATTGCTTAGCAAAATCGATCACAATAAATATCTGGGATGATAGAGGTTATTAGTTAGTTTTCTTTGCTATCTTCTTTTCCTTCTTTCTCTTGTAGTCTCTACACTACTTTCCTTACATCTACATTTCTCTCTCCCTAAATTGCTTTACACTTTCTTTCCCTATTCCTCCTTCCTGACTGCCTCTAGGTCTACCATTCTCTTTCCCTTTATCGTCATATTTTTTCTGAGGCTGGGAGGGCTTCTTCATAACCGAGGGAGAGAACGCTACCCCATATACCCTTTGTCATGTTCTCGGAACTTGGGAAAGACGCTCTTGGGCTCCTCCGGACTTCTGGAGTTTAAGGTTGATGTTTCGGTTTTACTTATCTCAAGATCCCAGGACACTTTTGTCAGTTCTGGATAAAGTCTCCAGGCATCTCTCCATGACGGGACGTAGAAGGTCTGTTACATCGCGAGAACTTTCTCCCTGGCTCTGCCCTACTTGTTGGCCGCTAAGTAACTCATTCCTCGTGGCAAGTCCTCGGAAACAGTCAAGAACTCTTCTGTGATGATAACTTCGCAGCATTCAGGTTTCGAGACGCTGGTACTTAAGCAACAAATCTGTAAAAACCACAAAAAAGCTTATTGTCTTGTAAGGCAACAGGAATCACACTATTGCAGATTTGAAATGAACTTTGTACTACTGTTCGATGTGTCCAATCGCGACAGTTGAAGTAGGCAGACATTTGAGCAACTCTTGTTACAAGCCAGAAGAGTAGAAAACTGAAATGGACAACAACAGATGGCAGCACCATGAAGCAAAGTTATTATAGATTGTTACAGGCATAAATCAAACTGAACGAGAATACATTTTGGATAGAATTGATGGTGAATGAATAGGAAAATGCAATTAGTGTACCGAAGGTAACCGAAAGATCGTTTATTCCGGTAAACTGATTTTTGGAACACCCTGTAAAGGGAAGAAAAAATCTTACACGTTTTCGAGCAGGACTTGTTTTTCGGGAAGCCATGAACATTAGGCAAGCCCAGGCGCCTAGCAAAGCGTTGGGTGAGAATAAGAAAGGGTGATGGTCTCCCTTATTGCACAACGCGAGGATAACCTTTCGTTCTGACGTCACCGCGGAATGTTTTCATTGTTATTCTAAATGCCTAAGTTGTTAGGTTAGGCTTGTTATGTTTAGTTCTCTGAGCATAAATAATACATTTAGAGTATTTATGCTAAAATATCCATACCTAACAACGTAGGCATTCCTCGTCTGACGTCAGAACGCAAGGTTGTCCTCGCGTTGTGCGATAAGGGGGAACCAAAGGAGATATCCTACACTTTTCCTTCTTCAAAATATATACTAACTGGGCTTAGTGATGGGTATAATCGATTAAAATAATCGATTGTTTCGATTATTTTAATAATTCGAAATGTTCGATCTTTTTTATCAATCCTCGATTATTCTAAGAACATTTCAAACTGCCGTAGCCAAATTGTAACCTATTAATCGGTTGACTTCAATCGGCTACAGCAAGAAGAGAGTATCCGATTCATTCAGTTGCCGAATCGAGTGATTTGAATGAGTGAAATCGTATGGTCCAAATCTATTAGGTACATAAGGTTCATTTTTCAGGCAGTTAAGGAGAGAAATGAACCTAATGTCAAAATTGAATAAGGGCCAGAACCAGCGGTTACATGTTATGATCGATTATCTTTCAGTCAGTTGAGGTTGAACTAGCGGTGCGTGGGGGTTGCTACGCGGTGTGCTCTTCTGCGGTTCTTTTGTGAGGCTCGTCTCACTTTACGTGAGAAAGATTACTGTCATATTTTGCATGCGTGGGTGGGATTGTAGTACTGGCATTGCTCTGTGATTCTGTAATCTATATTCGGATGGAGTAAGCCGGAATTTTTTCTTTTAACGATTTTGAACCGCAGAACATCAGTGGGGGAAGGGGTAGCCGGCTAATAAGAATTTTAAAGAAAATATACACTTTTCTGTAGGGCATACACATGTAAAATCAAGTTCCCAAGCTATGAACGAAGATCCTATTGACACTAACAGAATATATCGCCAATTTCCCCTCACTTTTTTTTTCGTCGTCGGGCTTTCACTGTCCTAAACGGTCATATAATAAAAATCAAGAGGCAATATATGGTATGATTTCACTACTATTGGTCTTGCCAGTAGCAGTGATTGGGTGCAAACACTGGTGGATCAATCACAGTTCACTTTATCTCGGTGTTCAAGGCTTGAGAGGCCAAAAATGGCAAAGAGTGGGGAAACTGTCCCCACACCACCCTAATCGCCACCGCTGGGTCCTCTAATGTTATTTATTTTACGTCGTCTTGCTCCGAATTTAGGTCAATTGTGACGACGTGGTGAGATCGGGAGCTCCCAATGAACGCCCTCGACCACTGAGCCGACACGTTTCAGTACGTAACAGCACGGTAGATTGCCACACTTGTAAGCGGCAAACTCTTATCAATACAAGAGCTTTCACTCGAATGATTTCATCCCAGCAAACCGCTGCTTATATAGTTTCGATCGCTGCGCATGCGCAAGCACAATCGATTCATTCAGTTCAAAATCACTCGTATTCCATAATCGTCTCAAAATCATTCATATTCCATAATCGCTTTAAAATCATTCATATTCCATAATTCGCTTCAAAATCACTCATTTCCAGAAAATAGTTACATTATTCATATATATTATTTTCTCTAACAATCGATTATGCCCGTCACTAACTGGGCTGTATAATTGTTCAGAAACAACAGTCTTTAATACTTATGCGAGCGTGAAAAGCTGCATATAGAATATCAAATAAAGATTTGCGTCAGACCAACAGGAGCAAGCTATTATTCTTTATTCTCCACATTCCTTCGTCTTCTTTTTAACTTAAATTACCATCACATTTATATATTGTACTAAATATTCTCCATCTTTTCATCTGAAACTTATTATTATTATTAACGATAACCAATCCCAATAACAGCTTATAGACACTTACTTCCTTGTGCTGCCATCTATCATTGTCCATTTAAGCTCTTTGTTCTTGTGACGCCATGCTGTTGGTTTCAGTTCAGTATTCCGTTCCTATGCGTTCCTTTGTTTATTATTGCTCGCTTTTTGTTTGGGTGACGTTATTAGATTTGAAACATCAATGTTCTGCCAAAGGTAGGCGATTTTCTCCGCTTCCTCGTCTACGTTCCACTAACAGCCACACCCCTACTTCGCCAATGGACTCGTCCATTTTAGCGCATGCGCGCTCACACTTGCTAACTTGGCGGGCCGTATTTCAACGAACATGTATGGTTATTATCAAGGTAAGATTCATATTCCCTATTCAGCTGTTGCCCTGTGGTTAAGGGGTGAAATTGCGACTGGAAAATGGAAGTACTTCCCCTCTCCCCCATCAGGACTTCATGCGAACGAGGAAAACATCTGGAAATGGAGACTCTTCGCAGTCGCAGAAGATACATGCAATCTAGGGAGCGCCACCTGACACTGGCGTACACCGAGGAAGATGAAACATATTCACCGCATGGAATTATGGGAGGAAAAGGCCATGCTGCGCTGGTCCGGTCACGTCCATTCTCCCAGCTGAATTCTCGCATGGAGGAAGCCTGGCTCGATTTGCAAAAGCTCCGGAAGAAAGAAAAAAGATGAAATGCATTACGTAACGCGACACTCCTGCCATCTGTTATTTCCTTTTTCAAATCCCATTTTCTTGCCATGTTTCTCCCGGCCTGTCCTGTGCACTGGATGCAGAAAAGCTTTTTTCGAAGGGGAAAAAAGGAGACGTGAGGAATATTTTTCTGTTCTCCGAAGGTACTCAATGTGGAAAGATATGTTTCAATTTCTTCCCCGCAAGATTCAACGGAAATTGAACCTACAAAGCCAGGAACGCATTTGTCTTTCAATCGGGTATGCAGAGAGAATTTAAAATTTCAACATGTTTGACAATGTCATGGTGCAAAACGTCCTGTACTACGAATGTAGTCCGCCAAATGACGTCATCAACCCTAACCAAACCCAATGAGATCTATATGTCGTAAAGAGTGTGTTTGTTTTATTTTCAATGGAATGGCCATCTTCATGCAAGCATAATAAGAAAAGAAAAGGATAATTTACTCAAGAAATTCTTTGGGTGGGGGGCTTGTTTCCTCAGCAATGAACTAAAATCAACAGATAAGTTCCAAAATTTATAACTGCTACATAGATGCAAGTGCGTTAAGTATAGTTGAAAAAATGTACCTTAATTTTATCATAAAAATAATTAAATGTATTACGCAATAGGACCAAAGTAGTGTTGCCAACTATTCCCAAATAGGCTAGCAAAACGTAGGCGCTTATGTATCACCAAATATCACTTTTTGACGGCGAAAAATTACTTTTTCGGACATTTTTTGTAGAAAAATACGCAAATATAATTAAAAAACCTAAAACTTCCCCAACAAAATGCACTATTTTAAACTTTCGTGCATGCATTTTCAACTCCGCGGGACCACAAGTTAATAATTTAATTATCGTCTTTATGGACTGTGCAGGTTAGACAGTAATAGTGAAATTGCAAGTTCAAGATATCTGTGTGTTAAACCGCTTTTGAAATATTTGACTTTGGAAGGGACTGCTTGAATGTATTGAGTACATTGATTAATTTATTAGGTTATGTAGCTTTTCTTGCACTTATGGTAATCGCGACGATAAGGATGATTGATGATAAGATGAAATTGATCACACTCCAGACGCCAGATCCACGTTAGTCCGCAACAAAGCAGTCCAAAGTGTACTAGGTGGACGTGAGACTCAATTATATTCTGTCCCAGCAATCTCTGAAGCGAACGAACGAAAGCAAGTCTCTGCAAAAGTAGCAGCTCGAGAGGACTCGACCAATGAACACGTGCGTGGAAGGGGAGAAAGCAGCAGCGTGTAATGCTTCGCTCCGTCCACTCGCTTTCTCCCCTTTTCTGCCTTTATGCGCGGCTTTGCTCCACAGATTCCCGGATAGAGTACAAGTGCCTTTTGAAAGTTCACTTCTTACATCCCTCATTGAAAATATTCAAAAGCGCCTCACAGGGTCTCAATTATAGAAAATTACGCACTTGTGGTTCAAACTCAATGTCCTTGTTAGGGCGAGACTTGCAATTGTCATTGCATGGGGCTATCCACTCACAGCTGCGGTGGCTGTCACTCATGGGGCCAAGCGTGGGTTTCCACATTATTAGTTCGGTGATTGGTTTGCAGTATTCCCTAAGGTTTGTGATTGGCGAAGGCAGTTTTCGGTTTCGAACAAACCAATACTCTCGGTCTTGTTTCAAAATTAGAGTGAGCCCTCGGCGAGAGAACTGGAAATACAAATTAACAGCCGAATGAATAAATTATTAGCTGTGCAAATGGAACGTTCAATTAATACATCGTTATTTCCACTCATAGTAATGCAGTTCTGTAGAAAAGTATTTCCAACTTTATACACACATAACAATTGGAATTTGTCTTAAGAATATGAACATATGTCGTAGTCAGTGATGTGCCGTAAACTATAAGTTTACTTCTACATGCGTTGTCTACACGTAATCTACGCGTAGATTACATTGGGTTGTAGTTTACATAAACTACGTAGACAATCTAAAGTGCATTTTCAAGGGTTTTATGAAAGGAAAGTGACATTTATAACTGTATTGGTTCCTAATGAAATGAAAATAATCTTGTTTACAACAAAATTTCTCTTATCTTCTATTATCAACTATGGAAGATGATAAACAGTATTAAAAAAACAACAACAGATGGCAGTCGTGAGGCAAGCATGGTCCTTTTCCCATAAAACCCTAGAATATTTCCTATGTTAGGTTTCTTCCTAGGTGAGAAATTGATCGAATTTGGAAGAAAGAGTATGAAAAGTTCTCCTCACACATCAGAAACTGATACGCAGTATAATTTTGTTTTACTTCCACGGCGCCCTTTGCTAAGTTATACCTTTCGCCAAGTTGTTTACATACATTACGTTATCTACGTTTATAAAATGGTCTACGTGTAGAATGTAGATTATCGTTGTTTACTCGTAGACGCACATCACTGGTAGTAGTCTTTAACAGCGGCCATATTTGATTTTTGACCGCCATCTTGATTTGGTCGGTGTATGCCTTTTAAGACATATCATTGTGTTATACTGCGAGCTACTGATATCTTTATAAAAGTGTCTGTTCAATTGTTTAGTAGACAGGAACAATTTTGTAAATTTGGGCGTCAAAGATAGCAGCCATATTGACATATGATGCCATATTGGTTTCACACCACGTGTAATCTTAAAACTATACCATTTTATTATAGGGGCCTCCCCGATGACGCTGTGGTAGCGTCGTCGCCTTGTAATCCAGGGGTCCCGGGTTCGATACCCGGTAGAGGCACATTCGTTCGGACCCCACTTTAAACTGTAGGTCCTGACCCGATTAACCTTACTGTACATAAAGTGGACTTAAATCACACAAATCAATCAATCATTTCATTATACTGGCTACATAATGGTTCCATTTCGATAAAAAAAAATCGCTGCATCGTTTGGCGGATAAGAGCAATTACGTAAATTTCCGTGTCGAAGACAGCGGCCATGTTTGATTTTGGCCGCCATCTTGGTTTTGCACCAGATGTGGCCTTGAAGACATACCATTTCGCTGCATGGGTGACCTAATTGTTGTATTTCAACACTCACCCCCAACATCCCTGTTGTACTGTGTGTACATATGAGAAAGGAGATTTCGGTGTGATATTAGACTAATTCTAAATAAAAGGACAGCCGGCTCTGTGGTCGAGATTTAATGAAATTGTTGAAATTCAATAATTCATCTGATAATAATATTTTTATTATCGTTGTGTAATCCAATCAATCAAATTAATTTCAAGTGACTGACAAGGGCTAAACATAAATTACATTATAGGAATATACATATATTGTAATTATACGGAAACCGTAAAACGTAAATTTACTGAAAAATATCTCTGTACACGGAAAATATAGAAACAGCCAATGAATGTTCCAAAGGAAGAAAAATATCTAGTAACAAATATAGAACATATTTGCTTTATTAGTCATCCTATTGTGTCGAAAACGACCCACATAAAAATATATAATTATATGTGTTGAGTAGCTCATGATAAAACTGTTGTTGTTACTTCATGTTCAAAGAACTTGACATAGCACATAAAAATTATAAAGACTTAAATATAGCATGTGTTAATAAGTGAAAAAATGTTGGTTAATTTCTGATTTTGATATAATATTAATTACTAGATTTATTATTGTTGCTGGAGTAACAAGGAGTGCACAAAAGCCATAAATGCATTATATTTAACAGAGGGATGTCCACGCGAACTGTGTCTTTAATGTTATTTCGTAATACCATCTAAAAAAGACACTATAAAGTAAACAGTGTTTTAAATCTTTGCACTAATAAGCGACAAGGAATATGCATTAACACAAAATATAATCAAGTGAAACGAGAAACGTGTGAGGTGGGACGAAAGCGATCCAATGGGAATACGGGTATATCGGTTGTTGGAACTAACTTAATTTTTGTTTACAAACAAGTTTACAAAATGGTTGACGTAGACGGTCTAGGTATATGATAGAAGCGTATCGTACCCAAGGTATTGGGTAAGAAGTTACAAGTCTTATGTTATTCTTAACATAGCAGGAAGCAGAGAAAGAAATGCGGAATAAGCAATTAGGCAAACGTTAGGTTATTGACTTGAGAGACGGCTAGGGAATGAGCGTTGGAATCGTGAGGGAGCGAGAGCAGTTGGCGAGAATATGAGAGAGGGAAGTGGGAAGCGATTATTGGATAATGGTGCGTGAACAGATTGGATTCTGACAGGAAGGCCAGACAAGTGACAATTAAGAGGACAATCGTGGAAATAACCTTCATCTATTTGTGAGGCAAGTATTATCCTTTTCTTATCAATATCCATATCGGATCAGTCATCGAGAGTACAAAACCCATATCTAACTTAAGTTAATTCTATCGCCATTCTTTTAAATGTAACCTCTTGCATTTATCACATTTAGGCCAAGCGAGTGATAACCATCTGAAAGATGAGTGATGAATAACTACACTACCCAACTCAACCTAAAGGTTCTTGGTTCGATCCCATCGCAGTTTTAGCATTGCGATACGGAAGTATAATTTACATAAATCAAATGCATTTTAGTGCATATTCAATTCCTGATGCATTCATGTAGATGTTTGCATGAGGATACAGCTTTCATAAACCTTTTGTTCTTTTTGAGTGTTCTTTCATCAATTTCATCATATCGTCACTCATCCTCATCGCCTCGATTAGCCAAAAGTGGCAGAAAAGCGAAGTAAACTAAACTAAATAATATTTTTTGTGTGAATTTCTCGCTGCAATATTTAGGGCAAGGGATTGTGATTGAATATAATCTGATCTACATAGAATTTTGTCAAGATTATAATTGAAACTCTGAAAAGTAATAGATACAGGAAGTTCTGGGAAAGGATGGTTTGAAAGAGCTAAGTTCTGAGAACTGGAGATTCCTGCATTCCCTTCCTTTCTTCTAGAGTCAAACTTTTTGCAAGAAGGCCCAGAATCCGGGAGGAGGTCCTGAAGGGGAGAATCGATGTTCTACAAGGGCGGACGTAGGGGGTGGGCGGATATATGAGTAGTGGTTGAATGAACAAGGGAGGTGGCTCTCGACTTTGGGAAGAGGATAAGATTGGAAACATTAGGCGAGGTGGAAGAAACCGACCCTGCAAGGAGCTGCAAATGGAGGACCTCAGAAATGGCCAGTAAAAAAAGAAGTTTCTTCCTGGAGGGGAAGAATTTCTTAAACCTCTGGATGCGTCTCTCCCTCAGGGTGTGGAGATCTCCGGATACTTTCTGGAGGATATTTCGTTCCGCGAAATGAAAAGAGGAAGGAAGGGGGGAGGGATGCTGCGGAGAAGTTCATCACTGTTCCCAACTTTCTCTCTCTCTCTCTCTCTTTCCTGGCTTTTTCGCTTGTTTCCTCTCGTTCCTGGAAGCCAATATCACCGCAAGAGCGTAGGCTGGGATGCTGGGAAAGGATTCTTCGTTGCCGAAGCAACTGGGAAACATATGCTCTGCCGAATAATAATTCCGGAGAAGTTCTTGTCGGAGAATGCTGCTTACCGAAAGACACACGGATCTGCTATAGGCAGATCAACAAACTATTCGTCATCAAGCCACCGCGAATATTGTCGGACAATTGCAGTGGCGCCAACGTATATGAGCCCGTGGGGCTCGAGCCCACCCTATAATTTGTCTTTTACAATTTACACTATTTGACAATCGTTTCTTAGGTGTGGCAACTCTCCTCCAATGCCCCTATTGGCAACTAAATTCGTAACATTCGTCCGCACAAAGAAATACATTATTTTCTTATGCATGGTACTTCACAACTTACAACAATAGATTTTCGCTCCTATATTTTGTATTCCTTTCCATTTGACACACAAGGCACTAATTCAATCTTATGATGGTAGATAGCTTATCTGATGAGCCCCCCCCAAAAAAACATGCAACTTTTAACACCCTGCGGTACCAGCCCAGCTTCCTGCCTCCTCTTCCTCTTTCATATCTCGGCCCTAATGAGCCACTATTTCTCTCTCTCTGCAGGATTTGGGTCAATGCGAAGCAGATGCATGTTACGGGGGAAGGGGAACAGTGTCATTGGGGGAAAGACGCTAGTGGCTAACCGGGGAAGGGAACTGGGAGAATACAGTGTTGCAAACTATTTACAGATCTTAGCACTACATGCCGAGATTAGTTTTTCTGGTTTCTTAAGTCCACTTTATGCACAGATAGGCTAATCGAGACTTGATCTACAACTTAAAGCTACACTATGTAGTATATACTTCTATCCTGTGGCTGTGTCCGAAAGCTGCAAGACCATACTTGAAGCGAGCATACTCGCAGTGCGGTCTTGAAGCCTGGAAGCGGAAAGCTTTCGAACTGCACTTTGACTGCAGCGCCAGCGCAAGTTAGGAATGCTACAAAAGTTGCTTCAAAGCTAAAATTATCAAACGTCGACTGTATGTGCCACTCTTGTTTTCCGTGAACAACACACACACATGACTCGGCGTGCAGTTTATATAACACAGCACGTTATTAATTATAGAGACATGAAATAAATTTGCTCTTCCAAGTTAATTTTCACACTTTCCGCAACATGGTTTACGATTGCGGAAAAATATATTGTTTTCTCACTTTTAAACACTTCTCACTACAGAAGAAAGAAACCATGCATATATGAATAAAATCAATAAAAAAATTACATAGTATTTTAAAACTTGTTTACTTACATTTCCACACAATGGAAGAACTACAACTAGCGACTTCCGACGTCCATTTTTTTAACAAATGAAAAGCAAGCACAGATCGCAAGTGTGCACCGCTGGTATGCTGCGTGCTATGGTCTTGTAGACTCATTTGCTTGGCGCTTTCGAACTGCACTAGGTGACGTCATTTCCGTCAAGACTGTACTTCAAGTATGTACTTTGTACCTTTTGGACACAGCCTGTATCGAACCAGGAATCCCTTAGCGTTGACGCTAACAGGAAGACCATCACACAATTTGTCAATAATGTTGAAACATTTTCATAGCGAATGCTAAAAATGCCATTCCAGACTAAAATATATATGTAAAATATATTTTCCCGAAGTTTATGCAATAAATAATCCTAGAACATACCACAAAATACACCTCCATACTCACTGCAAATGTGTTCCTACTTCTCATATGGACTCTTATCAAATATTAAACACCAGTTTTTCAAACAATGTTCGCCTATTGTACAATTTCATAAAGAAAATAATTAGGATAAATATATACTAGGCTCGAATAGACTTCTGGCGCTCATATGGGGCTCAACAACAAACAGTATTCATTATTGTAAGATCCTTAGTGACCGTCTAAAACCTGCAATTCAAAGCAAAGGCCGAGGACTACTCGAAAAAGACATTGCATGACAATGCCCGGCCACATTACTAATGCCCACACAGTTCAAACCCTCCGTATAGTCCCGTTCTGGCACCAACAAAGTATCGCCCGTCCGTTTCACTAAAATAGACCTTAATAAATGATAAATTAGATCGGATCAAGAACTCACGAAAACGCCATTTATGCGAGAATGAGTATTTCTGAAGGCACAAAAAGCTTGCTTAGCAAAAGCGTTGAAAAACTGTGAGTTGTCTGTATTCATTGAAATAAAATTTACAGCTGTATTGCTGATAATTATTGATTTACCTCGTAGTTTTATTTATATTAATTTGATTAATTCTATTGGTTAGAAACTGCACAGTTATGACGAACTACAAAACTAACACAAAGCGCTTACGCGATGTCTTAGCGTCGTTGCCTTGTAATCAAAAGGTTCCTGGTTCGATACTCGATAGAGGCACACAGTGGTTCCAACCATACGGTGGAGTTGAAGCGAGAACTCAAGCAACACAAAAGTTATCAAAACCAGATAGAGCATCTAAAAAAAAAATCATAGAATAGTAACATATACATGTAGTTGGCTACACTCGAAAGAAACCCCCGAATTGTTATCATCCGGATGGCACGCTCTAAGCATCGCGGTCGAGGTGGGAATTAACAGGTGCAATTAGCAACAATCGTATCCTGCAAACGCAATCAGCAACAAGGCTTGGTGTTGGTCTCCTTCCTCTACCCCTTCCACCCGCTTTCCCGCCCAAACTTAGCACTTCCCGATGGTTCGAGCACGGACCCACGGGGGAAGGTAAAAGGGGGATGAGCACGAATTGAATTTTCTGTAGCCACTAACCTCTCTGGTGGCCTCTGGCCTTCTTTACTGCTTCCCTGGATCGTGAACATGGTCTTTCCCTCCTTCACTTTTGCTTATCCTTCAGATTTTTTCCAGTAAATATTCTTCACTGTGAAATATCTACTATTCTAAAGCAACTTCAAATTGTACTATGTGATTTAATTTATTGTTTCTTGTGTATTGTTTTGGAAGAAATGACTATAATGTTTATAAATATGAAGCTGACAAAGTTTAGACGCTGCCATTTTGTTTCAAGGTTTATAAAATGGCCGCAAATATTGAGATACTTATATTTTCTCTCATAGATGGCGCCAGAACCTGAAATATAGATGTGCGGATGGAGTGCTGAGCTGACTAAGATGGTTGCGCTGATTTTAAGCTTGAAAAAGCCTCCATTTTTATATTTATTTAGCTGTGTACATGATCATTTCCATTATAATTACTATTAGTGGTAATATTAGTGGTGGTGGTCATAAAGACAATAATTATTATTATATCAGTAGACATAGTGGGAGTATTTCTGCAATACGGTTACAATTTTTGATTAGAATTGATCTCCTGCAGTTAGTCGCGTTTTGCCCTACATGCATAACAGAAGTACAGTAAAACCTCGTTAATCCGGACTAATGGAGGGAAAAATTGACCGGTTTAATGAAAGTCCGGATTAATTGAAATAACCTAAAAGAACAGTAGAAAGTGCATTAAAGCTCCGTTTATAGCAACAAAACACGTTTATTATGGTGTATTTAAAGGGCATAGGCCTAAATACACTATACAGTACAGTAAACTGTAAATCAATACTGTGCATATAATGCAGTACGTACGACGAATGAGATTGTTGACTTCTAGCCACATTTAAAAACCTTACATTCTGCATTTCTTCTTTTTTTGACCTTTTGCCAGTCCAGATTAAGCGAGGTCCGGGCTTATCGGGGTCCGAATTAACGAGGTTTTACTGTAATGTTATTTTAATCTAATATATTATACGCGTAATAATGTATAACCAAAGTATTTGTCCTGGACAAGCAGAACTTGAATCAAGGAAAGAAGTACAATGGAAACATAACTGTGAAAGAAAAATGAAATTCCTTGCGACTGTTTTGAAATGGAGTGTTTTTTATTATAGTTTTTATATTGCACAGAGTCTAATCGGGAGCGGATTACACTTTAGGGATCACTCTACTGAAATGTGTTCCATACTAAACTCGCTTTCGTGGTTTGTATGTCAGTGAGGCGTTTTAGGGTGTGCGAGAATTCCTTGGCACACCTGACGCCGCCCATTCTCCATATTATATTTAGTAGATGGCGCTTGTGAACTCTTGCTACTTTTTCATGTCCTAATCCCAAGTACAGACAAACAAATGCCTCAACTTGTACAGAAAAGCTTCTAGGCTATCCTTAAAACAACAAAAAAAAACTTGTTTGTTTTCCAACATTTTGGCACCACTTTGACATCTCTACATTGCATATAGCGGATATGAATAAAGTTTGTAATCAGGGAAAGACTTCTGGGACACCCGGTACATCGCTCAATAGTCGATGAACACTAACATTAATTAAACAAATTGTACAAATATCAAATCCATATGAGAGTAAATGAAGCATGACTTTAAATACATAGCATCGATAAAAATAATATAATACAAACACAGCTTCACTAAACACTGAATAATTTTAATACGATCAAATTTAATGTGAATTTAAATGTTAGGCAATGACAATATATACGGTATGCGCCAAAATATACAGTACTGAAACTCGCGAATCTCGAACACGTGGTTGCGTTTGTCGACGGGGCATAGCTCCAGCTGCACGTGTTCGCAGTAGTGAAAAGGAAGTTTTGTTGTGCAGTTGTTGTTGGAAATGGATGTCTCGACGGAAGAAAAAGTATTCAAGGTTGAGCATTATTTCCGCTCATACGGAAGCGGTCGTGAAGGTGGACTGAGTTTGAAAAAGGTGACTGGTCTATATGCAACCCAAATGACAATCGTCCACTCCACATGCCCTAACCTAACCTAACCTAACCTTAGGTTTCCTGACAGTTATGCAACCCAAAAGGCACGATTGTTATTTGGGTTGCATATAGACCAGTCACTATATTGTAACATGTCTTATACTTTTGTTCATCTTTTCATTTCAGTACTGTATATTTGGGCGCATACTGTATTTCTTTTTATTATAAAAGGAAGCGCGAAGTCTACTTTAATTCCCTTTTGAACAAGTTTGTTATAATTTGTGCATAGTCTGATAACAACTGAAGATTTATATGTATTATTTTTCGATTTATCAATAAAAAAGGAAGCAGACACCTAAAATTTATTGGCTTAACACTAAGTTTAAAATATTGCAACACTTCAGGCGAATCTATTAAGTAATTCGTAATCTTATAAAGTGTAAAATATTGAGCTATTAATCTTCTAGATTTCAAAGGTGGCATCTCAAAATCTACAAGTAAAAAATTATAAAATTATATTTAATATTCATCACAGTAGAGTTAAGCAACACATAATGCCATACAGCGAAGCGGATATTTAAGGATCTTAGCATCCCATTTCTATTGCTGGTGACTGTACATTCGGAAGCTGCTAAAAATGTCCTTGTGGGCATAGTCATTAATCGTAAGCCCCGTAGAGATCATGAGAAGGCAAAAACCCCGTAATGGATTTAAATTTGGAGAAAAGATGTCTCCTCCATCTCGTAATCTCCGCGTCTTCAGACGATAATTGCGGAACCTGGTAGAACGCGTACCGGGACAGAGCTCGGGTACTTAGGCTCGCTGAATAAAAGATGAGAGACTCTCCTCCGACCTGTGAGCTTGTTACTCGCGGCCTTAAAGCAGTTCTTCATCTCTTTACCTTCCGCCGCTGGATTCCTCCGTCTGCTTTCTTTGTGGGCGAGACGCCGCCGGCAGAGAAAGGGAAAGATGCTGGTGGTCCTCCGAACGTTCTCAAGACTCGAATCTTCCTTCTCTAGCGGATGCTTTCCAATCCGGCTTCTTCTTGATCAGATTTTGCGGTAATTCTTCTGCCTCCTCGAATCTATTCAGGGAGGATGGAATGTATTTCCGTCCGTTTGATCCTGGAGACTTCCAAGTCAAGACAAAGTCACCATCTCTAACAAATACACCATAGCGGGGTAAGATTGCGCACTATAACCCTTCGATCACATGCATATTTTATTTTATTTTATTGAGGTATAAAAATATATAAAATAATATTTTGCAACAGTGAGCGACGTCACGGGAGAGCTGTGATTGGTTGACGAGAAGCTGTGCACGTGCAGCTGAGTAACTGGTTTTGTCTACCGGCAGCCAAGTGGGAGAGAGAGAGAGAGAGAGAGAGAGAGAGAGAGAGAGAGAGAGAGAGAGAGAGAGAGAGAGAGAGAGAGAGAGAGAGAGAGAGAGAGAGGAGGGATAGAGGGAGGGAGATATGAGATAGAGGGAGAGAGAGGAGAGAGAGAGGGGAGATAGAGAGAGGGAGAGAGAAAAGAGAGAGAGGAGATAGAGAGAGAGGGAGAGAGAGAGAGGGAGAGAGAGAGGGAGAGAGAGAGAGGGAGAGAGAGAGGGAGAGAGGGGGGAGAGAGGGAGAGAGAGAGGGGGAGAGAGAGGGGGGAGATAGAGAGAGAGGGAGAGAGAGGGAGAGGGGAGATAGAGAGAGGGAGAGAGAGGGGAGATAGAGAGGGAGGGAGATAGAGAGAGAGGGAGAGAGAGGAGGGAGAGAGAGGGGAGATAGAGAGGGAGAGAGAGAGGGAGAGAGAGAGAGAGAGAGGGGAGATAGAGAGGGAGGGAGATAGAGAGAGAGGGGGAGAGAGAGAGAGGGAGAGAGGGGGGAGAGAGAGAGGGGAGAGAGGGGGGGAGATAGAGAGAGGGAGAGAGAGGGAGAGAGAGGGGAGATAGAGAGGGAGGGAGATAGAGAGAGAGAGGGAGAGAGAGAGGGAGAGAGGGAGAGAGAGGGGAGATAGAGAGAGAGAGGGAGAGAGAGAGGGAGTGAGAGAGGAGAGAGAGGGATAGAGATATGAGAGAGTGAGAGAAAGGGAGAGAGGGAGGGTGAGAGAGAGGGGGAGGGAGAGAGATAAGAGAGAGGGTGAGAGAGAGGGTGAGAGAGAGGGAGAGGGAGAGAGAGAGGAGAGAGAGAAAAGAGAGAGAAAAGAGAGAGAGGGAGAGGGAGAGAGATAAGAGAGAGAGAGGGAGAGAGAGAGGAGGGAGATATGAGATAGAGAGAGAGTGGGGGGAGAGAGAGACAGAGAAAGGGAGAGAGAAATGCCTGTGCAATCGGTCTTCAGTTTTTCAGTTAAGTACGTATAACTAATTTTTTTTTTTTTTTGTTAGATCGTAATTTTGTGATCATAACGGTAGATAGCCGACCCCTGTGGCACAGAGGTTAGTACATCGCGCTACGACGCCAGGGGTCCCGGGTTCGAATCCTGGCCTAGGCATAGATGTTTGTGAGTGTAAAAAAGAAAATGTAAAGTGTTCCCCTGTGCTTAGCACCACGCCATGAAGGCGTATAGGGGTGTGGTGGTAACGCCACACACTTTCTTGATCCGGTCGTGAGTGGGGGTAATGTGATCAGCATCACGCCCCTGACCGCCTTTACCCCCCAGGGTTTCTCCCAGGTACCCATGTCATTCGACGCTGGGTGGGCGCCGGGGCCGCTTCCAACGTTAGAAAAGTTCCCGGATTTGAACCGGCCGGGGATCGAACCCGGGACCTTGAGCATGGTAGTCAAACGCATTACAGACTGAGCCATCGCGGTCCCAGGTTCGAATCCTGGCCTGGATGTTTGTGAGTGTCCATGCATCAATTTCATCAAATCATCACCTATCCTCATCTTCGGAAATTAGCCAAAAGTGGCACAAGAAGCGAAGTAAAATAAGGCAATTCAATCAATCAATCAATCAATAACGGTTGATTTCCTTTATTTTGCTTCGCCTTTTAAGCCAATTTTGGCTAATTTGCGAAGATAGGGATGAGTGATGATATGATGAATTGACACTCACAAACATCCATGCCCAGGCCAGGATTCGAACCTGAGACCCCTGGAGTCGTAGCGGGTCAATTGATTAGTTCATCGATTAGAAATACATATAATTTAGTTCAGTGACTACATTATATGCGTCATATAGAAAAGAAAATTCTCTCTCTCTCATGAGCTTTCTCAATCACATATAACATAAAAAAGGTAAAGTTCTCCCTTGTGCTTAGCACCAAGCCATGAAGGCGTATAGGGGGTGTGGGGGTAACGCCCCATACTTTCTTGATCCGCAGTGATCAGCACCACGCCCCTGACCGCCATTTATGCCGTTGAGTGTCAGGGGATTAGTCTGAACCAGATTGCAACCGAACTCGGCATTAGTCATGGTACAGCACACACTATTTTTTATGGACACCTTCACTATGGTGTTGCCTTCTGCCGTCAAAAACTGTATCAGGGATCGCTGAACCTCCTGTGTGGCACCTGATAATGTGAACGCCATGACTCACCTCACTGACTGGCGCCTTGCACATACACAACCTACCATCCATGCCAGTGCTGCCACCTAGCGACGCGGTCTGGAACTAGTCTCGCAGACATGTGGCGTACCCCAGCCTGGCCTACATGTCACGTAAGTTTAATCTCTCTGTTTACTTCGCTTTTTCACGGCATTAATCCTGTTATTTATTGACTGTACCAAACATTTCCTATAATTTCATGAAAATTAAGATTACGAACCGATTGCACACTGTCACTGGCATGAGCGTCACGCCTCCTAAGTACATCACCTTTATGATTTTCTGGACAAAAGCAATACGGAAACATTAGGAACACTCTATGGAAATATGCCATTGATTTTCTATTTTTCATAAATGTGTTCCAAGTTGAACAAATCGAAAAACAAAGGGTGCTGGGCCTAATAGCCCCCTTGGGCAAGCTAGGATTAATGATGACCGTGAGTAAGAAAGTGAATAGCACAGAATGGTCTTGATTTAAGCAGGCGTGTTTCGGCCTCGTGGTCCGTTCTTACAACCAACCCTTGTCAAAGATACAATAAATGAATAAAAAAAAACACATAATGATCATTATAATACAATAAAGATAATATAAAGATTATACAATGATAAAATAATACATTGAATAGATTAGTACATATACTGTGGAATAAAGATAAGTAATAAGTCTTAGGTAGTTCAATGTGTGTGTGCGGGGGGGGGGGGGGGGTAGGTTAAGTATGCATTATATGATGTATAAGTGCAGGTGCAATTGTTAACATATGAAGGTTAATGAAGTTGTTGGGGCAATAGAAAGTTCTGTAGATTTTTCTTAAAACTTTGATGGCAAATAATGTTAGTCAATGGTGCAGGCAGTTCGTTCCATTCCCTGATCCCTGTAACAATGAAGGACTTGTTCTATGTGGCGGTTTTATGTTTGGGGATTTTTAGATTGTGCTTCTTGCGGATATTATGTTCGGCTGATGTTCTACGAGAACAGATCTTATCGGATAAGTATTTTGGGGAGCCACTCTTAAGTATTTTGTCCATCAAGGTGAGTGTTAAGTATTTTCTTCTATTGTTAATGTTTAGCCAAGAAAGTTTCTTTAAGTAGGGGGATACATGTTCCTTTCTGTTTAGGTTAAATATGAAACGTATACAACAATTCTGAATTTTTTGAAGTTTATAGTATAGGCCCTGGGATATATTACTGTACACTGGAGCGCAATAGTCTAATGTGGATGAGTGGATATTGTTCACAGAATCCTTTCTTGCACAGTATAGCCTGTTCACCTCTTCCTGTATGTCCAAATACTCTCCCAGCCCCATCTTTTCAAACTCTCTTAAATCTTGCTCTTCTTTTAAAGAAATGGGACCAAGTTTCCCTACCATATAACGCAACGAAGGGTAAAATACCGCCTAGTCCCGAGGGATTAAAGAATGGACAACTTGTTGCGAAACAGGATTTCTCGGAAACCTACCAGGACAGAGAAAAGTTCATGTCAACAGATTTCGCCAAGCAGAAGGTTGTTTTCGAACTGTTGCTCTTGTTTTGTCGCCCACCCTTTCATCTTGGTTCCTTCCCGGAATGGCCTGCAGAGGCGCTGGCAGTCCCTCTTCGCCGAGCCGCGGGTGGGCAACGTCAAAATGAGGCTGTGTGCTGAGTTTCAATAACGTCTTGTCTAATTCTGCCGGGCCGCGGGACACTCAGAACGGCCTCTTATGGCCTCTCGACTGTTGTGCAAATGCTGCAGGGTTGCCAGTGTTCGAAAGAGAGAGAGAGCTTAAAGAAAAGGGGCCTCCGAGAAAATTCCGTGATTTCTCCACGGAGCAAGGTCCGGATTGTCACGAGAGAAATTGAATCAAGCTTCTCTCTCGGCAAATAAAAAGGCATAAGATTGGAAGATTTAGCATCGTGGAGAAATTGTTACAGGCAAGAGTTCTGAAGAGCGAATTGATTGTCAGAAAGTACCAATTGGAAAGCACCCTGATTCGAATCTTGATTTGATATGGAATTTTGTTATATTTAGGTTCGCTTTTCTGCCACTTCCGGGTGATCGCGACGATGGGGATGAGTGATGATGCAATGAAAAGATACATTCACAAAGAACACCCTTGCCCAGGCTGGGATTCGAACCCGGGATTCCTTATTTTAGTCTTTTAGTTTTGTTTTAAATCCACTTTTTCAACAGATAGGCTAATTGGGACTGGACCTACAGTTTAAAGTGGGATCCAAACCACTAGGCGTTTCCACCGTGTATCGAATCCGGGATCTCTTGATTACAAGGCACCGACGTTACCATTTCGCCGTAGAGGAGTCCCCCGAAACCTTTGATGGCGTAATGCGCTATGCTAAGAACTCCGCCACAAAAGTCGGCCTAATTCGAATCAACGGTAATACAGGGTGATTATAAATTTCGGGAAAGATTTTGAAAAATCGATATAATCCAACGGTCAAGTTACGTGTAATGGATCATACACGAAGTTAAAGGCAAACTTGCGAGATTTTTCGCTGTCCTCATAAGAGCGTCACACATCTAATCTTATTCCATTTCTGTCCACACCCGACCCAGCATATCAGGAGGTCCTGTGTTACAACCCCACAAGAGGAAACCGCATGAAGTTAAGTCCGGTGACTTTTGTGGCCAGTGGAGTTGTGCAAGACGCTTTCTCCTTTCATTTGGTCGCCATTACTACATGTGTAACAGTGGCGCCTCTGTTGGCTATTTTCACAACTAAGCCGCTCTCTCTGCGAGATTGTCATTCACATTGTGTTCGATATGTTCTGAATTGTTTATATCGATTTTTAAGAAAAAACTTTCAGGAACTTATGATTGCCCTGTACATACAGCATGTTCGTATTTGTTGGTAATTAGTACAAAGCTACCCAATTTTTTCTCGCGCAGTGAGAGCGATATTGTGTAACGCATTTCTTGTAATACGTAGTTGAAAGGAAACTAACTTGATTTACTCCAAACAGCTTGATTGATTGATTGATTTGGACTTAGCTTTTCTTTAAAATAGGGAAAGAGTAATTAACATCATCAGAAATTTGAATTTGAGGTCTGAACCTACAGCTTAAAGTGAGATTGGAACCACTATATGCCTCCACCGGGTATCGAATCCGGAACTCCTTGATTGCAAGACGAGTACGTTACCACTACGCCATCGGGGGAGCCAGGGGGTGGAGGAAGAATTGGAAACAATAAGAGATTGGTTTATTTTACTTCGTTTTTCTGCCACTCTTGGCTGATCGCGATGATGGAGATGAGCGATGATATGGTCAATTTGATGAAGAGACCTTACGAACACTCATGCCCAGGCCGGAAGCGCATTTTCTTTTTCCAGTCAACTTGTGAATGCGGTTTCATTTCTTGCTCTCTGATTGGCTGTTGGAAAGTTACGGTGCTGTGATTGTGAGAATATCTTGTTTGAGCTGTACGTTAGGTTAGGTTAGGTTAGATTAGATTAGAAAGCAGCAAATTTGCGCTGTTGGAAAGTTACGGTGCTGTGATTGTGAGAATATCTTGTTTGCGCTGTACGTTAGGTTAGGTTAGGTTAGATTAGATTAGAAAGCAGCAAATTTGCGCTGTTGGAAAGTTGCGGTGCTGTGATTGTGAAAATATCTTGTTTGCCCTGTACGTTAGGTTAGGTTAGGTTAGATTAGATTAGAAAGCAGAAAATTTGCGCTGTTGGAAAGTTACGGTGCTGTGATTGTGAGAATATCTTGTTTGCCCTGTACGTTAGGTTAGGTTAGGTTAGATTAGATTAGATAGCAGAAAATTTGCGCTGTTGGAAAGTTACGGTGCTGTGATTGTGAGAATATCTTGTTTGCCCTGTACGTTAGGTTAGGTTAGGTTAGATTAGATTAGAAAGCAGAAAATTTGCGCTGTTGGAAAGTTACGGTGCTGTGATTGTGAGAATATCTTGTTTGCCCTGTACGTTAGGTTAGGTTAGGTTAGATTAGATTAGAAAGCAGAAAATTTGCGCTAAATTAGGAAATGAGGCATTTTCACAATCACAGCACCGTAACTTTCCAACAGCCAATCAGAGAGAAAGAAATGAAACCGCATTCACAAGTTGACTGGAAAAAGAAAATTCGCAGGCCGGAATTCCAACCGGGCTGCGCTAACCGCTCTGCCACAGCGGTCGGCAGAAAGAAAGGGAGAACAGAAGAGTAGCGAAATATAGAGCGAAGGCAGTCCTAGTTGACAACTGAGCAAACACCGACAAAATACAAACAGCGAGTATATTCTTTGCAGTGCTTAACCTGGACCAATACAATTAGAAAAAGGGAAAAGACAGAACTTTTTGTTGAAGTACTGGTAACACTGCAAGCATAAACATATCCTTTACAATCTGCAGCGGAGGTTAATAACACTTCGTTACGCTCTTTCTCCCCACGTGTTATCCCGGCCCTGGAGACCGCGTGGGGAATGCGACAATGGGGGGTGGGGGGGGAGGGGGATTCTGTGGAAGCGAACGGGTATAATGAGGCCAACATATGAATCCAGTTGGAGTTTCTCCGCGGATGAAGCCAAGTTGAAAGTTAGTTAAGCCCTTGCAGAATGGAGGATAATATCATTTTCTGTAGCCACCTCCTTCAGTTGGAGCTCCTTTAACTTTCATATCGCCGAATGCTTGTCGGTGCGAATTAAGAACTGTACTCTTTACGTAATGCTTGGCAACGAGTTTAGACACGCAATTTCTAAAGCCTGTATATGATTCTTGAACATATTAACTCCGTCTGCTTGTAGTCTTGCCAGAAGTCTCCCAACTTTTATTTCGTTTAAGAGACGTTGGAAGTTTTCTCCCCGAAAGAACATCATTACTGAAAGGAACTGGAAAGCATACAAGTAAATTAATACCCTATATCTGTTGCCACAGCCTAGTGACTTTCATAAATATTTCCTTTTATGAGACTAGTACACTGGTTACTACATTTTGTGTTGGGAATCTGTGGGGCAAAGGCCGCGCATAACGGTAGAAAAGGAGAGAAAGCGAGTGCGCTGGAAGCTGCAGCCGCGTTTTCCCCTCCATGTACTCACTTTTCTTCTCAGGTGTTCAATCCTTATTACTGAAAGCAATGGAAGTCCAAACATCTCACCTTAATATTTCTAATACAATGGATGCAATGTTTAGCATTCGCTGTTCCGCTCGTAGTTTTCATTATTTAATAATTGTAGCTTTAGCTGCCTTTTGATTGATTTACGACTGTTCCAGAGGCCGGCGGAAATAACGGTAAAGGGTTTGGTGGATATGTGTGGAGGTGATGTGATCGACACCATGCTTCGACCGTCTTTACCCTCAGGATTGCCGCAGATATCCAATTATTAATGGCTGGATGAAACCCAGAGCTGCTCCACGCAGGGAAATAGCTGGGGAAATTCCCACATGACATTATCCACTCCGGAAATCGAACCCGCGTCTCCAACGTGTCAGTCAGACGCCTTATCGCCTGAATCACCCCACTCCCACGCGGTTATGCAAAATAATGTTTCCAGCTTTAATAAATGTTTGGACATCGTTACGTGAGAAATAGACATTTAGATATAAGTAATTGTCAGTGAACGTTCATATTCGAGGAATTTGCCCTGTAATTTAATATCTACGAAGATGACTTTCCGGGTAGACTCATCTCTTCATTCTTTCATTTATCTTGTCTAAAGTGTAGAAACGGACATAAAACAACCAACATACACGTACATAAGATTGTGTTTCACCACGTTGTATTTGTACTTTTGTTATTTAGCGTCGTCTTTATGTATCTTTCGTCTAATCGCGACGACGAATGTGAACAATGATCAGATGAAATGGATGAATGGACATTCGCAAAGGATGTCCATGCCGAGACCGAGATTCGAACCGGAGAACATTTGGATCGAGATCGAAAGTCTACACGCTCGGCCAGCGACATGAGGCTTTACTATATTTAAGACAGGGAACTATAGAAACAGCCTGGAAACACTCTCACTTAAGTACAATTCAAAACGGAAATGTTTTACGATCACTAAAGATCATTTCCGAACCAAAATATAATCCAAAAAGTCCAAACACGAAAGAAATTAATTTTTTGAAAATGAGTTTAGACGAAAAGCTCAAAGTATCAGTGAGCGAAATGATAACACAGCACATAATTGTTACACAGAGGAAAAAAAACATTTCTCGGAATAGATTCGGGCAATATTTGTTTGTTTTAATAAGCCACAAAGCAATGGCAGTTCACGGGAACCAAATTATTTTAGTAATCGTTCACATTTGTTTAGTGTTACCGAAATTTTTTGTAAAACATACCAAATTTAGAAAGAGCTGCTAAAATCAGTTCCAATTTCTTGGATGACGTCAAGGATGAGTCATGCTCAAAAGGTCATCGTTTCTATCTCAAGGCGGACAGTCTGGTAGTGCCAGCTTCCAAGTTCATTAATTATTTTATGAATCAGATTTCCGAGAAAAGACCAACTAAAAATAGTGAATTTGCTTCAACACAAGACACCAGTCTTTTATAAATCAACCGGTTACGAGGGGGAAAAATTAATCCCACCCTGAACTTAGAGTTCGTGACACTTTTGCGTTAAGATCTTTAACAGAGAAAGAGGGTAAATTAGAGGACCGTGCGTTCGTCTAGCGTCACGCACACACGCACGCAGCTTCATCCCGTCCGTCGACGCGTTGTGACGTAATTAGAACTGGAATTCCCACCTCCGTTCCATCGTAACCTTGCTTATGAATTCCGGGTTCGTTTCTCTCAGACGGGACCAAATGCGAGACGTTTGCAAATCAGGCGTCGTGACGTGCATAGCTTGCTCGCAATTTAGGATTTCGCAGCCAAGAAAGCGTCGTAAGAACGGGCCGGAGAGGAACTGGGCAACTAGTTTGCAGTTGTGAAGGACGTTCTCCACACATTTCGACGTGGCGAGGCGGCCTCGTTTCAGCGGAACCACCACCTGTTTCTTCTGACATGATTACAATGCCTCGCTGCACCGTTACGAATGAGATGCCGAAGCTTATTTCCCTTCCTTCCGCCTATCTTTCAGCCGAAATCTGCGACGGAGTCGTAAGCACAGCGCGCTACGACGTCAAATCACATCATCACTAGCCTGCTGAGAGGGGACTGCAACCCGTGCAGCCTCCAAATTTCAATTGCAACCGTGTTACGAGTTACGGTTGGAAGGAAGAAGCGACTTGCAGCCCGAGGTGGCAACCACCTGGAAAAATGTATTAACGTTCGGGTTTCGACTGCGATAGCAGGAATGATTTCGTGACAGTCGTACTGAGCGTTCAATCGATCAAAGGCCTTTAAATTTGGAGGTTGACGGACGGGCACACGGTCAATTTACTTTGTGCATCAATTTTCATCAACATATATAATGAAGTGGTGATAAATTGGTATCCGAAATCGAACGTGTCAGTGAAATTCAACACTTGCAAAATTAATATAATGATATTGGCCAGAGGAACTTAAATCGTACTAATATTTTCTACGATTATGCCATAATTTATTTATTAAGTTCCAAGGGTACATATTAATTAACGTATAAAGTTTTCTAAAAAGTTGTAAAGCTATTTACAAGTAAAATTGTTGATATTGGGGCCTCGATATTTATCGGGCAGCGGCTTTGAGAACCAGTGCTCTACAGCCTCAGCAAATTCATTGCATTCCAAAAACCAGGTATGATCCTGAAAGACCCGTGACCAGCTTTACAGTACTGTCAAATTGGTTGCATAAGACCTAGGATGAACGAAAACCCTGTGGAGGCTTACTTTGCAGGCAAGCAATTTCGTCAATATACTCTCATCTCCCGGTTAACTAAATGGAGTGGGGAGATGGGCACTGGCAGCTTTTGCGATAGAAACTCTGCGTGAGGAGTGCTTAAACGTGTCACGCGCTGCCGTGCTGCGGTATTTTGCATTCCAGTATGCATACCTGCTATAATATTGATAAACCCCAATCGATATTACCAAATTCCGAACCTTCATTATTGGCAACACAGAAAAATTATCCATGTACAGAAATTCTTGAACAACATATACAAAATTCCGCAGAATGGAAGTATGTAGAATGCAGTTAAATAACTCAATGTAAAGTAATTCTGCTGGACCAGCGCGTTAACTGGTCAACGTTCGATATCGCCACCGAGGATCCAGGTTCAAATCCCCGCGCCTAAGCATTCTTTGTGAGTGTCGGCTGTCGTACTCTTCATCTGCTCACTGGCCTTGAAGTGCAGTGTTGCAGTCGGGAAGTTCGCACCGCACGGAACACTTGCTGGCCTCCAGAAGTACACGTGAGTTGCCAACACTGCCTCATTGTATTCTAATGATTACGAAATCACAAACAGGTAATGTGATAATATTGTAAGCAAATGGAAATTCCTAATTAAAGATCCACTGAAGAGACACTGGCAAGAAACAGACTATACTACGTCCAAGCAGTCTGTGCAAGCGAACGAAAACCAAGTCCTCTGTGCAATTAGTGACTTGAGAGGGCTCGACGAATGAACGCGTGAGGGGGAAGTGAGTGCATGGAGGCGGCAATGCGACTGCAGCAACCAGCCGTTTGTACCAGCGCACACTGCTTTACTCCTCCAACTCGCTTTCTCCCCTTCTCTACAATCGTGGGCGCCGTCGCTCTACAGACTCTTGGGACGGAGTATGGACGTTGTCTGCATCAGATTCAGGCATCTCAAATCCTCGTTTAATCGATTTAAAACGTTTAGCTTTTAAGTTACAAGAATTCTAAGTCTGTGAGATTTGGGTAAAGCAATTATCTTCAATTACAGTCGCATAAAATCTAAAATGCTTTTGGGAATGTAGCATAAATTAATCAAATATATTTCAAAATGAAAACACCATGTAATAATATTGAGTTTCATTAACTACAGGGTGATTCATATAAAACTGACACATTTCATTATCAAAGCATGTGAACAAGAATAAAGCTAGCAACAAGTTATTACATCTGAAATGTAGCATATATATGGGAGTTTAACAGCCTTTACACTACACGCTGAAACTGCCCCTCCTCTGGACATGTTGTTTCATGTTCCTGGCCTTTTGTTGGAGTATGATGTTGTCATTACTGGCCTCCAATTCGTCCAAGGGCGTGTAGCGTACAGTTTTTACCATTGAGGTACCACCACAGATAGAGGTCTGGGGTGTCAAGCCTGATACTCTCGGTGGGCATAAATTCCAGAATATTATCCGCTCCTGATGAGAGTCACTGTCTCATTTGATGTATGGCACAAGGTATCAACCTGCTGAAAATAGCCTTTACGCAGCTCCGTGTCATTCTGTTGCTCAACGAACACCATGAAAACTGTACCCTTGAAATGACTGAGCCAGTTTCAGCGACGAAAGCTACCAAATCCTGCACAGCTGCGTACTCTCTTGAGGATGTATGAATCTCCCAGATGTCCTGCTTGGAGAATTACGAGATATTCTTGTCTGAATAAAACCGTAAAGAAATGTGTGTTTTATATGAATCACCCTGTATAATGTAGAGGCGTATGCGGTTTGATAGAGGAGATCAAAGGTACTACTCGTAAAATACCATTACTTCAGTGTGGAAAGGTTTGAAATTTGATTTGATTTTTGTGAATCGCGACGATGTGGATGACTGATATACAATTTATAAATGGAATCACACAAAGAACACTCGTGCCCAAGTCGGGATTCGAACAAGAGACTACTAGCGTCGTAGCGCGCTATGCTAACCAGTTTGCCACGGAGGTTGGCGGAAAGGTTTACAATTCTGCACGAAACGCAGAAGGGATGTAGGTCAACGAGTGGCTAAGATAGGATGTGGTGAGAGGAAGCGATCAAAAATAACTCAGTTCTCACAGCGAAAGTGTTTGGCTAGAAGACGTTGAAGTGGGAAAACGTGACTTAAGGATACGGCCAGGTCCTGAAATACCTCAGCATGGACAACGTTCGATAATGCAGGTTCCATAATGGCATAAGCATGTCGGCAGATGGTAATAATTAAGGCTCAGAAGTTGAGGAAAAATCCTTTTCTTTCCCTAGTGTCCGAAGACGAGGCCCAACATAATATATGTTCATTTTGGGTGATTGTAGGCCAGAAAAAGGTGGGTTTTATTTGCCCTTTTTTTTCATTTTTCGGCGTTTTTTGGCTCATTGGTCCTTTTTTAGCCTTTTTTTAGGTCTTAACGGCTTTTTTTGCAACTTCACCTTCTTTCGACTACGTTTTTTACTGCCCATTCTTAATTCAAATCATCATCAGTTCATCACCTCTTAAACATCCTTTCTGTAGTAAAGAAATAAATAAATTTGAACCATCCCTGAAACGAGAGAAAAAAACATTTTTGGACGACTGAAGCAGGTACGGTACAAGATCCTTTAACCGTAACTTGTCTGGAAGTTTGCGCTGTAAGTGGCAACTTTCTCTTGTTTTGAAGCTTTCAGCACAGTGTATACGACCAGACAGCACGCGCCTGCAAAGATCTCAAGTCAGATAAGGAGGTGCCGCGCAGAGGGAGGGGGCTGGGAAGTTATATAATGTCTGGAAGAAGATGCATTTCATTCATATAGTTTTTTTCGCACTGTGTGTTCCATACCACCAGAATTTTGTACTGTTTTTATTCATTAAATATTTAATTAAAATCGAAGTTATTAATTAATTTGGATCACATTTATACGTCCTTTTTCCGGTTTTATGTCCTTTTTCTTGATATTTTTAGGTCTTTTTATAGGTCATGTTTTTGGCAGTGTCCCAGAAACTGCAAGATCTATGGAGATGAAATTTGGTGGGCTGTTAGACCTATCACAGAGTACCATAACACAACATAGATCGCTCCATAGGTACACCTGTCTGGCTGTGGGAGGTAACAATCAATCATAAGTGGACTGTCGATATTTTGGACACCAGAAAATGTACAAAAATGAACTTCTCTGCCCCCTCGCCTCGCCTAATCGACGCCACTGGATGGAGCATATTGTAGTTTCCCCCTCCTTGTTTGTTTGAACTATTGTTTTAAGCCCACTTTACGCACAGATAGGCTAATCGGGGCTGGACCTACAGTTTAAAGTGGGATCCGAACCACTGTGCACTGTGCCTTCACCGGGTATCGAACTCGGGACCCCTTGACTCCTCTCGCTGCGTCCAGGGGTAAGAATACGTAGTACTTGAATAAAGTACGGACAAGCAAGATATATATATATATATATATGGCGCATAGAGAAGGAAATTATAAAATATTATCTTTCATTCGTTTGAAAGAATTTTCAAGATATGATCATGTCAAAACACGAACGTTAATAACAAAATTGAATTGACCGAACTTGAATATCATGTCCTAGATCTTGCTAACTGAATGAACGTAGAAGATATGGAGTAATAATTTAGTATTGCTCAGGTTATATCGATGCCATTAAATATTACCTACTTTCGCCTGCAATTTCGTAGAATTCGATCCTTAACCTCGAACATAATTTAAGACAGGCACGCTCATGTGAAAGGTTTTGACTCGGATCCTGTAAAAAATTGCAGACATTAATTTGGTTAGGTCGACTCATGCCTGCAGGAAAGATATATTCTCAATCACGTAGCTTGAAGCAATTATATGATTTGACGGGGATTCGTAGTTTAAGGATACACCCCGATATTTCTTAATGGATTGCATTTTACTTTGTGTTACGCAGTAACAGGAAAGTATACAGCGCGACCACACAAAACGTTTACAACCTCAACTCTCTGCTCTCCATTTCAATCCACAAATCCAACTTTTATGCGAATTATTTTGCTGATACCTCAACAGGCATTTGTAACAAGTTGCCACCTGAAATTCGTGCCTCTTCCTTAATTGTGACGTTCAAAAAACTGCTAAAATTGCATCTATTCAATAATAAATATTAAATGTTTGACTTCCCAAACTACGTAACAAGTGCAGAGAATGTCACGAAAGTAAGACGGAAAAAATGATTACATGTAATATTTCACATGAATTATCGTTAATACGAGTATATACTGTTTTGGACTATGTTTAAGCGCAACGATATGTAGCTGCTTGTACGTTGTGTGCGTGTGTGCATATGTAATGGCGAAAATGTGTGTGTGTGTGTGTGTGTGTGTGTCATATAAACTGTATTGTCTTTTTCTTTGTGTGTGTGTGAAAAGGTGAGCATGTGTCTTTGTGAGCGTTTATAAATTGTATTCTTTTTTTTATTCTTTTTTATTTGTCTTCTATTTGATTACCAAACAGATGTATTATAATATCAAAATAAATAGTTAAGCGGCATAAAATGCATTATAGCCTTAATATTCCTATCTATATAAAGCCGAAATAAATCAAATAATCGGTTGCATATTTTTCCATTTTTCACTCTTGCGTTTCGATTATTCAATTGATTGATCGATTGATTATTTTGTTTATTTTACTTCGCTTTTCTGCCAGTTTTGACTAATCGCGAAGATAGGAATGAAACCTTATCTTACCCTGTGGCTCTACAGCCCTTTTAGGGCCTTGGCATTCTACACAATGGACTGCCAGACGCGTCTATATCCTCCAATCTTCCTCCATCCTCTCACTCCCAGCTTACGTAGATCTTCCTCAGCCTCCTGTAACCACCTCTTCCTTTACCTTCCTGCCCCTCTCCTTCCCTAGCCACGTCTTCCTTTGCCTTCCAGTCCTTTTTCTTCCATAGCCATTTCTTCCATTGCCTTCCCGACCTTCTTCTTCCCTATCCACCTCTTCCTTTGCCTTCCAGCCCTTCTCCTTCCCTAGCCACCTCTTCCTTTGCCTTCCCGCTCTTCTCCTTCCCTAGCCACCTCTTCCTTTGCCTTCCCGCTCTTCTTCTTCCCTAGCCACCTCTTCCTTTGCCTTCCCGCTCTTCTTCTTCCCTAGCCACCTCTTCCTTTGCCTTCCAGCCCTTCTCCTTCCCTAGCTACATCTTCCTTTGCCTTCCAGCCCTTCTCCTTCCCTAGCCACCTCTTCCTTTGCCTTCCCGCTCTTCTTCTTCCCTAGCCACCTCTTCCTTTGCCTTCCCGCTCTTCTTCTTCCCTAGCCACCTCTTCCTTTGCCTTCCCGCTCTTCTTCTTTCCTAGCCACGCCTTTCTTTGCCTTCCAGCCCTTCTTCTTCCATAGCCACCTCTTCCTTTGCCTTCCTGCCTCTCTCCTTCCCTAGTCACGTCTTCCTTTTCTTTCCTGCCCTTCTTCCCTCTGGTCTTTCATACATTAACTTTCTCACACACCTCGTTTGCTCCATCCTTTCCACATGTCCTAACCATCTTAGTCGCATCCTCTTGATTTCATCCACAATATCTGGCTACTGATATAGGTCCTGGAGTTCTTTATTTGTTCTTATACTGCAGAGCGCCCTTTGATACACTGGTCCATATATTTTTCTTAGGCTTTCTCATCATGTGCTGTTAGACATCATGCTTCTACTCCAAATGTAACTCTGGGTCTTTCTACAGTCTTGTAGATATTAGAAATACATAGAAATGAAAAGTGACATGAAATTTTTGAAACACAAACACACTTGGACAGGACGCAACACAAGTCTCACAGAGGTCACACGCCAGATTGAGAGACTGAGATTTGGTTTATTATACTTCGCTTTTCTGCCACTTTTGACTAATCGCGAAGATTAGGATCAGTGAAAATATGTTGAAATTTATGAATGGACACTCACAAGAAGAACACCCATGCGTAGGCCGCAATTCGAACCCACGACCCCTGGCGTCGTAGCGCGCTGGGGCTAACCACTCTGCCACGGCTGGTTAACATTTGGTTTCCTAGGAGGAAGTCACCCCTACACCGCAAGTGCGTGTGAATGTATTCATGTACGCAGATCTGTTAACAAATTTCAGATTTTTCAGGTCCGCACAAAATGCAAGTCTAATAATTCCCTTCCATTGCTAACTTCACCGACGTCACATCCAAATAGATTCTGCGGAGATAAGAGGATTCGGACGCTATATTTAAGCAGAGAGCGTTTCCCTGGTTTTAATGGCTCGACGCCCGTGTTGTGAGGGTTAATTGTATTAGAGTTAGAATGGCCAATTCTCGGAATTACCATATTGTCGACGTCACACGCACGGTCAGTGTGAAAATTCTTTCTTTCCCGGTCATTCTCATTAAGCAGAACTGAGCCTCTGTGATTCAACCTTAATGGATTTTTTGTAAGCTTCGTTTCAGGATTTTTCCATTAAATTTAACCCAAGCTTGGAATGATTAAGGCAATAGAGAGAGACGAACGTCCTGGAAGGGAGGGGATGAAATTCTGCATGAATAAATAATAATGTGGTAAATACAATCCACAGCAGCAAAAAATATAAGAGGAAGGTGGGATATAGGTTAAAGAGCTGTTTCACAGCGTTACAAGAAAACATGAGAAAGTAGATTTGATATGAATATTCTAATAACGTTCTATAAGGCATTCGAGACCATGGGAAAGCAAATGCTGATGGAAAAGAATAGTTCAAATTTTCATCACCAGGTGGAAATTGGGCGTTTATAATTAAATTCGCCATACTCAGAGCTTGTTCGAAGCAACAGATTGAGCTGAAACTTGGTATAGAGGCTATGGAGATGATAGAAAGCAAATGCTGTTGGAAAAAAATAGTTCCAATTTTTAAAACCAGCTGGAAATCTGGCGCTTAAAATTAAATTCCCCATACTCAGAGGCCTCTGGAGCCCGTTTGAAGCAACAGATTGAGCTGAAACTTGGTATAGAGGGTATGGAGATGATAGAAAGCAAATGCTGATGGAAAAATAGTTCCAATTTTCACCACCAGGTGAAAATGTGGCGCTTAAGATTAAATTCCCCATACTCAGAGCCCTCTGGAGCCCGATTGAAGCAACGGATTGCTCTGAAACTAGGTATAGAGGCTATGGAGACCATGGGAAATCAAATGCTGATGGAAAAAAAATAGTTCCAATTTTCACCACCAGGTGGAAATGTGGCGCATAAAATTAAATTCACCATACTCAGAGCCATCTGTAGCCCATTCGAAGCAACAGATTGAGCTGAAACTTGGTATAGAGGCTATGGAGACCATGGGAAAGCAAATGCTGATGGAAAAAAATAATTCCAATTTTCACCACCAGGTGGAAATGTGTCGCTTAAAATTAAATTCCCCATACTCAGAGCCCATGGATTTCGCTGAAACTTGGTATAGAGGCTATGGATACCATGTGAAAGCAAACGCTGATGGAAAAAATAGTTCAAATGTTCACCACCAGGTATGAACAGCTCAAGAATGTTAGATCCTTCTGTACCAATGCACTACAGCGGTGTAGGAAAGATCAGGACAGAGAGACATTGTCCCACTCAGGAGAAACAGCCTCTCTGTCTTACTCGCATGCAACCACGCTCGTCCACGTTTGGTATCCATCTCTCCTATTGTCCCCGGAGCATTGTATGCGAACAATTGCCTCCTGCGTCGTTTCTCGTGTTTGTTACCTCCCTTTTATGACGTACGTGTGTTCACTGGATGCATCAGGTAGAGCGTTTCTGTGGCATCCAGGAGAGTTCATAACTTCAAAACATTCCGCCGAGCTGTACCGTGATATGAGTCCCTTTGGTGTTCCAAGTTGTTGTTTTTTTAATGAAGTTCCGATGAATGTCGAGCCTATAAACAGTCTAGGTTACGATTCCATAGCGCGGTAGTTACGTATGACGTCAGAGATCCTTTATGCGTCATCCACGTAATACCATGGACAGAAATGGATTGGAGGTGATGCCATGATGAATTTTAAATTTAGAAAAATTATTCAATGGGCACTCTAGGAAAAGTCATACATAATACTCGCGCATTCACTTACTCTCTAGTCTTCTTAAACCCGAAGGTTTAGGGCTGCAGCAACACAAGCCCTTCATCTATGCCTCCTGGGCAAGATTAATCCAATCTTTTTCATTCTTTCAGATTTCCAGTAGGTCCATCTCAACTTTATTCCTCTATCAGGGTCGGATTAAGACGAAATCGGGCCTGATGTTTGAAATCTTCGGTGAACAATAAACACAACGACGTCATAATTACGTCACAGCGCAAAGAATAACAGTAACTGTATAATAAGTAACGCTGTGTCTAGGCGTCCGAAATTGGGGCTCCAAATTTCATTCTAAGATTTATTTTCAGGTTAATATAGCAAAACAAAACTGTTCAGCTTTTGGAAAATTCTCGTCTGTTTTCATCTGGGCCTATTTCAGGAATGGGCCTTATGCTGCAGCGTCAATAGGACCCACCTTAATCCGGCCCTGTCTATCTGCGTCTTGGACTTCCTGCAGGTCTCTTACCATCAGGTTTCCCATCAAGAATACAGTAAACTCTTCTTTACTCTCCCATTCGTACCACGACCTGCCCATCTAGGTCTTCTTGATTTAATTATTCTAATAATATCTGAACAGAAATCAAATATTTTCGTAAGGATATCATTTTCAAATACTCTTAACTGATGCTCCTCTTTTAATGTAAGAGACCAAGTTTCACGTCCAAATAATACTAGAGGCAAAATCACTGATTTACTTAGACATTAATATCAGAGTCCCACAGTTCAACTAATTTATTTTTGAATATGTGTTGCATTATGTTTCTCTACTAATTCGCGCCACTTTCCTACCACTTTTGGCTAATCGCGACGATGAGGATGAAATTAATGAACGGACACTTACAAATACCACCCTTGCCTAACCCGGGACTCAAACCGGGAAAATTATGTTGAAAAGCGAAAAGTCAACACTTCGCGAGCTCGGACACCCAGACAGCGCCATTTTAAATTTAAAACATATTAATATAAATTACAAAGAAGACGAATGGTCACATGGGCAATTCGTTTCGTGCACAAAACCACGATTAATATATTGTTGCCAAAGATATTCTCAAAGTAGGAGTTGCTGAAATTTCGTTTTCTTTGCTCCCAAAATAAAACTTCAGCCAACGTACAAGAAAGTAATTTCGTCCAGGTAATAACCTAGATGTATTTTCAAGAGCGTAAGCTGTCTCAATTGTTCTGAACGCTATCTCTGCGTACTGAGCTTTGTAAAATTCACACAGAATTAACGCAAAACGCGTTAAGCAAGAAACCCAGGATCGACCTACACTTACATTTTGCACTACCCTCGTATATATAAAATTCAGAGATGTGATCTGGAAGCTACTGATGCATGTGAAGAACTAAACAGATTGATCTGAGTGATGCTGCTTCACCAAAGATCACAAATCTCACGTTCTCTCTCTGTATCTCACGCAGACATTAATTCGTTGGCACGTGAAAGGGATAAGCTTCTGTTTGGACAGCCTCTCGCGTAAAGTGCGTTCTATCCCTTGCAGAGCTGCACTTCGCGTCACTTTTATCGAAGTTGCATGGAGCATGCACTCAACGAGACTCACTAGATCATCCCTAGACTCTCGTCCGATAGATGGTGCTGCATTCGCGCATCTCTTTCGCTCTTAAATGCATCTAGTACCTTGCTAAAAGTATATTTTTCTACGTCAGTAAATGGATGAAAATTTATTCTTCAGAAGGAAAGTCTAGATTAGTTCAAATATTTAGTATCGAAGTGAGTTATAGCGCAAATATCTAATTATACGTGGACAAAATTACGAAAAATGTTTCCAAACATTTTCTTACATAATTGGAAATTCCAGTTTTCCGGTATAATTCTAAGATAAGTACTTCAAATACATGAATTGAAAGACAATAATGAAACTGACCAATTTGATTTTTGTTATTTAGCGTCGCTTTTCTGCCACTTTTGACTAATGGCGACGATGAGAATGAGTGATGATATGATGAAATTAATGAAAGACCATTCTCGCCAGATCTTGGTGTCTATTATACCGGGTGTCTCAGAAGTCTTTCCCTGATTACAAACTGTATTCATATCCGCTATATGCAAGGTAGAGATATGCAAGTGGTGCCAAAATGTTGGAAAACTAACCAAGTTTTTTGGTTGCAGCTTTGAGTAATGTGGCTGTAGTGTAGCAGTGCCCAGAAAACCGCAAATGTTCACAAATCAGGAAAATGCTCAGCATGTCCTCTGGTATCACGAGACCCGGTCACCAATAACAGTGCAGAGGAACTTTTAAATGTACAGAATCCTTTCCTCTAGAATATCTGCCATCAATAAGTTGGTATTTAAAAAATGGAATTTTTCTTCATTCCCAAATCCTGTCAAGTCCAAGAAGCATTGTATGGAAAGATGCCACCCGATTTCAAGAGCATTAATTCCGGATTCCTTGGCACTGACACTGCTACACTACAGCCACATTACTGAAACCTGCAACAAATAAACTTGGTTAGTTTTCCAATATTTTGGCACACTTTCACATCTCCACATTGCATATAGCGGATATGAATAAAGTTTGTAATCAGGGAAAGACTCCTGGGACACCCGGTATATTTCCTAACTTTGAAAGACACTAAAAGGATAAATATTTTGCAAGGACTTCCAGATGTTAGCAGTAACAGAGCAGTTTTTTGCAGAGCAAATAAAACCCTTTTTGGAAGGTTTAAAGAAATTTGAGACACGGATGTGTCAAGCATGCTGAACATCGGGGTGAATATTTGCACTGACAAGAAAGTTTTACGGGTCTGAATCATTTCGTCGATTTGATTTGAGTTTGATTTTTAAGTCCGCTTTATGAACAGAAAGACTAATAGGGACTGGACCTACAATTTCAAGTAGGATAGGAACCACTATGTGCCTCCATCTGGTATCGATGATTATACTGGAACCACAAGCAAAAATACCTGCGCAGACTCGCGACTCCTGTGCACCGTACTCCCGCGTGGAGGGGAGGGGGAGAGTGGACCATGCTTCCTTATGACACCCTAGCTGAACGGAAGAAGGGAAAGCTGCTCGGGGACTTTTCGTCCAAGGTTTTTTTCCTTGTGGTCGCTCTATACCCACATCACTTCATTCTTGGCCGGGCCGAGAACTTTACAGCAACCCCTCGTAATTATTTGTCGACTCTCTAAAACATGGAAACTATTTTTCTTAATACTTTCTACGCTTGTACCTTGAACGCCAGTACCCCTTAGTAAGACAGCTGCAAGGGGCACGGCCTGTGACCATACTGCATAACCAATCTTCACGCCAAAGTCATTAAAGCCAAACAAATTCCCTCACAGAAATACAGTCATAAATATACCATTTTTTCGCATGCACTCATTTTTATCTCTGTGCTTATGTAATAATTCTCTGGTATTGAGAATGCTGTAAGTAAGTTATGTAGTTGATTTCTATGTAAGTTTGTGAATGTGATTGGCTTGAGAAATTACAACTTAAGGGGCGACGAATGACGTCAGAGAATGTTCCACTGTTATTGGTAGTTGGAACCTTCTAGACTCGTTCCAAATGTTGCCGCAGCTTTATCCTTTGCACTATGATTCATCTACGAACATTTGACATGTCCTTTCCCATTGGACCAATATTTATTGTTGCTAATTTCATTTCGTAATCTACAAATGTTTATTGTTATTAATCTTAATCTCTGTTATTTTCTTTGTGATTCTTGTGGTATGTGATATTTACACCTATCACTGATAATGTCAGGATAGTGACTGACCTGTATATACATATCTTGTAAGAGCTGTTGCCATGGGAATTACGATTGTGTTTGGTTTTTACTTTTAGTTCGGCTTTGAGATTTAAAACGTGATGATGTTGAATAGTAACATGGGGGTTTTCTTTGAAATTCCAATGGATTTGTGCACATACGTATTTATTTTGGGTTCCGGGTTCGAATCCTGGTCGGGCTTGGTTGTTTGTGAATGTCCATTCATCAATTTCATCATTTCATCACTCATCCCCATCTTCGCAAATTAGCCAAGAGGCACACAACGCGAAGTAAAATAAACTAAATCAAATCAAAATCAAATCAAACGTATTTATTTTGCTAAGAAGTAAAGTATACTTCTTTTCTCTTAGTGAAAACTTGACTTTGATTATTTTTGACCAACGAATGAACACAGATAGTATTACCCATACCCTGAGAGGCGTCACGTGAATGCTACGATTCTTCATGTTATCATTTTTATTGTTTTATTTAAATGATGTTCTATTGACGTGTCAAGAGTTGAGAAATTACGATGTAAGGGGCAACTAATGACGTCAGAGAACTTTCCACTCTTATTGGAGTTGGAACATTCTAAATCCGTTGCAAATGTTGCCGCATCTTTGTCCTTTGCACTATCATTCATCTACGGACGTTTTTCATACGATATGTTATTTCTGCAGTTGTCTTGTACGAATAAATATTAGAATACATAGCATACGTTTGTGATTAAAGTCAAGAAATGCAATAGCGAATATACTGGCACTAGTTGAAACTGTATATTTATCTATAATACATATAAATCTGTAATTAGATTTTTTAAGATAAATTTTTATTTTAAAGTTAACTAATTTAAACAGCGATCTTTAAAAAAATATTTTAAAATGAAACAATTTTGTTTCACTTTTGTTAGACAAAAATTGAAATATTTTCAAAATCCTTGTTCGTCTTTAGAAAATAATATTAATATTTGTTTTACTGCCATCTATGGTACAAAAGATTAAATACACAGCTTTGATGAGACACGACAGCTCGTGTCTTCCGATCTGTTGGGAGCAGGATTCAAGGTCATAGTTCCGAATGTCCAATGTTTCGTAGGAGAGAGAGAAGTATTGTAGAATTGTAGTTCTGAAGATAAATATCAGCAGCGAAAAGTTGTGAAAGGTACCTTATACAAATTTAATTGCTTCCCATTGTAATTATTATCAATTCGGCAAAACTGAGAACTAATTTATTGTAACTTATAACTTCATGTTACAAGAACTCCATTAAAGGCATTAAGCAAAGTCAAAACACAATCTATCTCCGCATAGCAATATCCACAGTCTATATACACATATTCTTTATCTTCTTCTCAACTTCTGTCACCCATCAGCAAGGCAATCCACAGAATATTGCTGACACGAGGTTCGAAGTGGTGTCGTGCTTGAATCCAGCATCATTAACCTAACTGCGAAACCCCTTCGCACCACACGTGTGACCTAGATGGCAGCAGCAGTCCGTACCCAGGGCGACAATAAGAGAATGGCTGGTTGCAAGAGAAGAAACATGCAGGGGGTGCCCAAGGGGGGGACTATGGTGCAGAATTCGCCATCGAAATTTGGGGGGGATTTTTTCCTTAATGTAATATAAAATTCAACATTCATATATTTTTTCCAAAAATAATTATAAAGACGTTTACACGTTAGGTACACCATATTTAATCCATTAGATGAAGAAAATGAAGTATTTAGAGGTAGCGATGATGCCCACAGGTGGGTTTGTGGACTCACGTTGTGTCCAATCAATCAACTTATTTTCTTTAGGAGGGGAGACCATTTTTTGTAATGGAAATTTGATGTGAAACAGTACAGCATTTGGCACAAGTTGAATTACATTATTAACTATCCATTACTGTTACATAAATAGCAAAATTCTAGACTGCCAAGGAAATTGTAACGGGTAATATTACTATTAAGGATGGGGGGATATCCAACTCTTACACATTGGGTCTTAAATCGACACGTGGATTCTGCTGGGGGATTGAGTATTAAACGTTGGGGGGAGGGGGGGCAATATCCGTCTATTGAATATCAGTGTTAAATCTTAGATTATCCTGGGAATTTTAGTTAGTGGGATATCCAACTGTTACGTATTAATATTAAATCTGAGATTGTAGCGGAAAATGTAGTTTGAGGATGGAGATTTTTTCTTTTGGAAGGGGTAATATGTAGGTCGAAGGATTGAATATTGAATGTCAGGCGATTAGATATGGAGCTCTTAATAAAGTGTAAAATCTTAGATTGTCAAGGGATTTCTTTAGGGTTCGAACATTACATTTGGGAACTATATTTAGCGATATGGTATGAGCACGTTTCGACGCCGAAAAGGAGAAAAGAGAAGCTGGAAAAGATTAAATATCGAGGGATCCTATGAAAGTATTGACGTCCCATTAAATTAATATTCTTGCAAGCCTGCAATGAATTGGTTATAAACATTTTCTTGCTTTACAAAAAAGTATGTCTGGTATTTTCATGAGACGATTGTGAAGAATTATACTGTAGCTGCATTACAAGACATAAACACTATTCTCGATATTTATTAATAATATAATTTCTTAAAATATAATGTTTACTGTCGGTATACTGATTAATTTAAAGCAGGTGGGTCAGTTTGATGATATGGTTCTATTAGCAATATTGTAGGCTATGCTGCAATATTTGTACTAACTGTGTACTTCATAGTAACGCCTTGCACATTACTCGATAAAACAGGAAAATAAATAGTATCAAATTCGCATTTCTAAGTTATTGTTGCAGGGTAATTCTGCTTTAGCAAGTGAAATTTACACTTAAGATGAAATCCATGTAATTATTGCTATGGATTATTTAAAAAAATGCAATTACCCCAAGCAGAGTTCTTTGAAGGAGGCACCTTATTATATTCTCATCCCGGCCTTAGGATTTTCTAGCTAGGGTTCTGAAATTTTCGATCTTAAGTTGTATAAGACTTTGTGTTAAATACCCAAATTGTGGGTTATTGAAATCTTGTTCTCCAACCACAAACACTGTTTAAATATATATTTATATAATTATGACACTTGAGATTTGCTAGCTTTCCGTTATTTCGATAATTTGAACCATTAGTAAATGTGGACGGTTTAACAGGCTATTATATTCAAATGAAATGAATTATTACGTATTCACCAAAATATTTTGAGGGGTATTGGATCCTCTGTCTAGCTGGAGGACGCAAACCTCTGAGGAGGACGCGCAGATCAAGTATCGTGTACAATAAAGCTTAAAATAAAACGTTACTTGCAGTAGACACGCTATCGTAATTAAATACTTCATGTGGATTACCACATGACGAGATTTGGGGGGGGGGATTGAGCCATTGGCCTTGGGGGGGGATGGGCACCCCTGGAAACATGTATGTGTAAACGAAAGTGAAAAACCATTCTCAAGCAAACATGCAGTAAGTAATCGCTACAACTCAGAAGTATGTGTTGACAGACATAACTAGTAAACGAACCATGAAAGAAATGTCCATGTATCATGATGAAATCGAAATTAAACACTCGGAACTTGAGCCGCGAAGAGAAATTTCAAGAAGGATCCTGGGTCAGTTCGGGACTGCAAAGGTGAGATCCGACCACGCGATCACGCCATTACGTTCAACGCAAGCCTCTGTTGATGGTGGTGTTCCAATACACGATGTTCATTATGATCCCCCCGTTGCAGTTGACTCGTATAGCCATTACGTACTGACTTTCGACGATAACATTGGACGGACTGATACAATTTAATGGGGAAATTATACATGGTTATTATTGTTGAATAAACTAAAATGTTGATCTTCGGTGTTTAGATGGGTTGTGAATGAACCTTGTGATACATATATAAATGCGGAAAGTATAATCTGATTTGTTAATAAATATTATGGTTGAATGAATATTAAGCTTTACATTAAATAGTTTAATTACCTACTGAATTATAATTAACTTCCACTGCGCCGATAATATAATCCACGTCTCACTTCTTTATTATTTATAAAGTGAAATAAGAGACGTACAGGAATATAGTGTGCATATAATCTTCGATTAAATTACATCTTTGCACAAATTATGACGTCAGAGATACGTAGTCCATCACGTGGTTCTGTGAAGGCGTCCAAAGGTCGACCTCTCTTCCACGCAGTACACTCTGGACTGCACTCTGCAGACTAACGAGGCTCTGGTGTCTGGACCCGCAGCCAGTATAATACCACAAAGATACAGGGTGTTTCCGGGCTGATGATACAAACTTTCAGGGATGATGGAGAAGGGCACATGTATCAATTTGAGATAAGGAACCCTGGTCCGGAAACGACTTAGTCGAAAGTTATAAGCGAAAATCGGTGTATGAAGATGTAATACTTTTATTACCTGCACAAATTTCACAAGCTGCTACATCCACAACAGTTGTTCAAAGTGGCGTCCCCCAGCTTAGCTGCAGGCATGACATCGTCACACAAAGTTCTGCCGTATCCGTTGGAACAACCCCGGCGTCGTTCGAGCAATGCCACAGGCAGCGAGAATTCTTGCCAGGAGATTCTCTTCAGTCTCGACAGGTGTCTCGTACACAATCATGAGGGGTTGAGACAGGAAACTCCACCACTGCACTGCAGATGGCGTGTGTGTACGTCTCAGACATGGTCAGTCCCAATGTGAAGGTCGATCGACTGCAGTCTGTGTTTACAAGTTGAAAGGAACATATAGCAAAAGGGGATCCTGTTCCGTGGCCAGCTCGGTCATCTGATCTGACCCCACTTGATTTCTTCTTGTGGGGTCTTGTGAAAAGTCTTGTGTACGAGACACCTGTCGAGACTGAAGAGGATCTCCTGGAAAGAATTATCCCTGCCGTGACATTGCTCGAACGACCCCGGAGTTGTTCCAACGGGTACGCCAGAACTTTGTGCGACGATGTCATACCTGCAGCGAAGCTGGGGGACGCCACTTTGAACAACGTTGTGAATATAGCAGCTTGTGAAAATTGTACAGGTAAAAAAGTATTACATCCTCATACACCGATTTTCGCTTATAACTTTAGACTAAGTCGTTTCCGGACCAGGATTCCATATCTCAAATTTATACATGTGCCCTTCTCCATCATTCCTGAAAGTTTGTATCATCAGCCCGGAAACACCCTGTATAGTGAAAGTAAAAGTCACGCCAATTTTCAATAGCAAAGCCACCGAAGCACTGAGGCTTCGCAGAATCACAGGGGGCCGTTTTATCGGAAACTCCGATCCCTCCGTGGAGGGGGGAGTCTGGTAACGTCAGTTTTTGACTTCGACAGAGGTGAAATACAGCAGCGCCATTTCTTATTCTCTTTGGTAGAAGAAGTGGAAGCAAAAGTGCGAGTGGTGCTCTCAGCGCCTCTTAGCGGATTATTACAAAACTTCTTGCGAATGGGGATTCTCAGCAGGAGGTCAGTGCATCGGTTTTCCTGCCTTATATGAAGATCTGCTTATATATCCTTATCTGTGATAATACTCGGTGGGGATTGTGCCTTGTCCTTTCATTAATATCATCTCATCACTATTCATCCTCATAGTCGCGATTAGCCCAAATCGACAGCAAAGCGACGTAACATAACCAAATTAATCATCACGCAGTTCCTGGCCTTCACAGGTCTGTAATGACTCAATCACTTCAAAGCCAACCTGTTCCTTATGTAAAATGGTTATATTTCGAACTCTCTACGCTCAACATTTTGAATCAGCCTGTATATAGATAGGGGTCATCCCAAGGGCAGGAAAGGACACTGAATTAGCGAAAGGGAAATCCCAACATTAATTTTTGCAGATAGCAGCTTTACTCGCAAACTCAAAGCAAAACACAGCACCAGGAGGGGGTAATATCGCACCGGAATGCATGCACATTAACAGCAAATACCAGGAGGATATAAATATGTCCAACTGTTGGGAACTTGTTTCTCTCTCTCAAATTGGCAATTCAACAGAGCCGGGCTGGCGTCGCACGAGCGTTAGATGGTGGGGGGAAGGGGGAGATTGAGTTAGACAATTTCCACCCTGTCGCCAGAAAGGGAGCATACTGAACATGACACCCAAATAGACTCTTGTTTCCGGGGGGAACTGTGTACATCATATTTGAAACCACGGCGTGGAAGATGGCGTTAGTGTCGCTAGTCACGGTGTTGGTAAGGCCGTTACTTTTTAACGGGGCTGACTTGTTCGCCGCAACCGAATTGCGCACACTTTAGATCCAGGATTGCGCACAAATCTCACTGACCTGTTTTGCGCACAGATTTTGATCGAACGTTGCCACTTTGATAGCTTTTAAAGTCTGTGCGCAAAACTTTTTTTTTCGGCTCCGGTAACCCTTTCTACACCCTCGATTTCAGGCACATTTCAAATATTTACGTGAAAATATTTAGTTCCTCATAACAAACAGTGTTTGCAAATAGCGCGGAAGTTAATTTCTTAGATCTACGTGCTACGAAACGTACGTTTTTTATGAAATTAAAATTCCTTGCGTAACGTCAAAAAGGTTTTTCAGAATGATGCATTCATGTCACAGGCGAAAGTCTGAAGATTTCGGATCATCGATTCATGTCACAGGCGCACGTCTGATTTTTTTCTTTTTCTTCTTATGATTGACTTGTGCAATGGGAACATTTGCGATTGCGATATGTTATTTGTGTGATATATTGGTGGATTGGACATTTCAGACATTGGATTTCATTTATGCAACTTCAGAAATTGGTATTAATTATTTATTTTTGGTAACTGCAGGTCGTAAAGGGGAGGGTTGTTTTTTTCTAAATGACTTGTGGGATGGGATAATTTTCGACTTCTTATTTTTATGATGGGACTTCTGCAACCTTGTGTTCTGACGTCAGACGAGGAATGACTGTTTGGTTCCATTAGCATAAATACAATGAAAAATTATTATTCAGACTAAGATATCTAAACCTAGCTAGTCTAACCAAACAACGAAGGGACTTATCCTAAAATTAAAAAGCTTCCTTCCATGACGTCAGAACACAAGGTTGCTCAAGTTCTGTGCGATAAGTGAGACCCTCTTTAACAGCGCCAGGGTGAACAGCGGGACTGAAAAACAAGAGGGGACGCATGTAATTCGCTTATTTTTCGAGATTTGAGACGTCTTGGCGCCAGTTTAGACGATCTCCATTAGTGCAAACGCGTTACCAAAGCTTGATAAAAGAGTTTACTGAATCGCTCGTGTTGTACACAGTAAGCTGGGGACTTGTAACATTTCTCTGCTTCCACATGCATTGGCGTAACTTGTTGGGGGCAACGGGTACTTGCCTTTCTATCGCCGATAGATGGCAGGCACTTACTAGTTCATTTAATTTGCAACATAGAGTTGTTTTAGCAGGATATAGTAATCTTTGTAGTTATATTGTAATACGCATAATTATTACTGGCAAATATTCAATGTCTGCTAAGATTTATTCTGTGTGCTGATGAAGAGTTCTTTATATCTTTGAGAATTGTGCAGTAAGTAATGTGAATTCTATGTTTATGTACAGACAAGGTAGAATTCGAATATGGAGAGAGATATCAGACCTCATACCTGTGAAGCAAAGTAATTAGCGTTTCTTTCTTGTCGGAAATTCGTCCAGGGGTAGAAAACGTTTTCATTCTGCCCTCCACAAAAGGAGTCAAGCCTCAAGTTTGATTCTGCTCCCCCCCCAAAAAAGTTAGGTTATAAGCTCTACACATGTCCATATGTTCATTTCCTCTACCACCTCCGTGGTGTAGTGGTTATCACAGCGCGCTACGACACCAGGAGTCTCGGGTTCGAATCCCGGCCTGGGCATGGATGTTCTTCATCTATTTCATTACATCATCATTCATCCTCATCTTCATGATTAGCCAAAAGTGGCAGAAAGGTGACGTTGAATAACAGAAATGAAATCAAATTATTTCCTAGGCCACGTCATTGTTGTTATTATTATTATTGCCTCCATCACCAGCTGGGAACATATCGTTTTTGGCTCGTACGTGGTCCGGAACATTGGTACACATGTGTTTCTGATTCGGGTGGTATCAGAGACTCGGACAACTTCGGTCCTGAACGGCTCCTGACATAACTGGCTCAACTTTCATACGAGTATCTTGGCTTCGATGCATTAACCACTACATAATTATGCATTACAGGCACTTTACATCAGGAGAAGGGGGTGGGGTGAGCTGATAAGCAGACGAGCAACAGAAATCACCCTTTTTCATCAACGACCAGCACGGTCCGCCCTCTTCGTCGACGAAACAGCCAGGGAAACTTCTGGAAACTGGACTCATTACTCTAATGGGCGATTTCAGTTCGGTTTATGTCATGTCCTTACTACCTCTTACGAACAGGAGGAAAGAGAGAGAGAGGAGAGAAGAAATTTATCAAAAAAAAAAAAAAAAACCCGCTGCTGGACACTTCTCCCGTCCCCAGCGGAGGCAAAAGGTTTTACGACTCATGGCTTCGACAGAACGGTCGATCATAGCGCCGCGTAACGGCGTAATCGCGAACCCTGGACGTCATAAATAACTGATCACGACCGGACGGAGGAGAAGCCAAACAGGATCGCACGCCATCAACAGGAGAGGCTGATCATCTCCCCGAGCCATTAACTTTGCAGGCTTCGGATGAAAAGTGAGACTAAACAACGGCGGGGGTTAATCAGTGGTTGCAGCTCCACTCGTTTTTCACCAGATCTGGGCACGGCGATGATCAGGGTTTTTTTAAACGCGATTAAGCTGTTTATTTGGATGGCTGCCAGATCTAGTTAAAGCACGTACAGTGGGATCGATGAGTATTACCGTGCAAATTGCCCCTCACCATATCCGTGCACTTTATTTGACCCAATAAGAGCTTCCAGAATAAAAAAACTCAAAACAAGCTGTTGACAACTTCTGCACCAGCATACATAAAAATCCAACGCTTAAAAACACATAGCATGTAAGAGAAAAATGAATGAAAATAGTCATGGACAATTTGCACGGTAATACACATGGATCGCACTGTACGGGTGACAGAAGAGGGATTGTGTACCATTCCCAAGAGCATGCCGAGGGGGGGGGGAGGGAGGGAGTTGAACCCCACCGAACCATTTTCTAAATAGTGATATACTCTACGGGTCTGTCAGTAGGCACATCCAGCTCCAAAAACGTCACCAAAATCTGTTGATAAAACATGTTTATTGTGTTTGAGTATTTTGTTTCAAGTCCACTTTATGCACAGATAGGCTAATCGGGACTGGACCTACAGTTTAAAGTGGGACCCTAACCACTATGCCATGTACCTCCACCGGGTATCGATCCGGTACCCCTTGATTACAGATTACAAGGCGGCGACGTTACCACCACGCTATCGAGGAAGCTCATAAATAATGCGGAAAGCACGAAACCCTCACAACCAACTATACCCTGTCCCAAATAACTGTGGAACAAGGCTTCGCATAGCGTCAGAGAAGCGCGGGATATCTATTGGCCAGAGAGAAGCAGTACACGCTGATGTGCAGGCTGGTAACTTCAGTCGCTTTCCCCCACTCCACGCAATCCCGTTTCCTCTCACGTGTTCATTGGTGGAGCCGTTTCGCGTCGCGACTTGCGCAGAGACTTGCTTTCGTTTGCCTGCTCCACAGTTAGCTGGAACGGCAGCTATTTTCACCAGGGTAGTGCCCAAGGAGGAGGTGTGGTCATATCCCCCCTTTGGCTCAGTATTCGTAAAAAAGAACTTTAAAGACAGAAAAATATGGCAAAATGAAGACTGACTGCTAAGAAAAGTACACATAACACCCCACCCTTTCCAAAATCCTGGGCACGCCACTGATTTTCACAATTCTAATTCTAATATCGTGTACGTTGTTAGGTTAGGAGACCTGGTTTAGAACACTTAGCATCCTATTTTCGGGACGTGTTAGCAGCTGGATGTGACTGCAGACAAATCCCAAGAGAGCGTGGGCGATGCAATCAGCTGCTTCCATACAATCCTTCGCTTTCTTTGACCAAATGTGCAATGTTCATTTACACCATTGTCTCTCCATATTCTCACTCTACTTTGTCTATAAATAAAAATAGAATTCACATTACTTCCTGCACAATTCTCAAAGATATAATGAACTCTTCATCAGCACACAGAATAAATCTTAGCAGACATTGAACATTTGCCAGTAATAATTATGCGTATTACAAAGTAGCTACTAAGAGTACTATGTCCTGCCAAAATAACTCTATGTTGCAAAATTAAATGAACTAGTAAGTGCTTGCCATCTATCGGCGATTTTATTTCATAAGCGCGAAAGATTTTCTGCACACACTGGTTGCTCTCTTGTCTATTAGAGTTGATAGTTCCTATATATAACTTTCACTATTTATCGCATTATAATTTTAGAACAATGACGCATTTGGCAACCATGCTGACAAACAATTTCGTTCTTGCATTGATAGCAGAGCATCACATATTTGGTCAAACCTTCTTTGGACACTCTGTACAAATTTCCCTCGAGACTAAAATATGTCCTTGAAATTATTCTACGTGTAGTTTTTACTGAGGGTTTGTATAGAATGAAAACAGGCATCATTCACTCGCATTATCACCATGACAACGACAGCAAATCACATCTTTTCTGCCCTTCAAACGTCGCAAGCCTTGTGGACCAACAACGAAGTGATTTATCGAGCTGTCCCGAGGGTGTTCAAGCTAATGTGACCAACATCCCGCCAAAACCCATCCAATAAGCTACGATTTTGGGGGAAATATGTTTCAGGAAGAAATGAGAGGGAAGACGTGTGGATGGCAATGAGAAATCTTGGCATTTCTCCCTTTCTAGGGTGAACTCATCATAAATGAAGCTCGTTGAATCCAACATTATGCGGCCGCTTTGATCAACGAGCGGCAATAGGAATTCCATTGATTTCGAAAATGCCAGGAGGATCTTTCCCTTTTCAAAGGAAATTCGTTGCCTTTCGAGAAGAAAACGGTCCCCTCAACAAGTGTTGCCATCTTACTAGATAAACATTTCCCTAAATGCAATCACCTGCTCGGTGGCCGACCAGGTTGACTTTCAATCTCAACACGGATTCGAACCCGGGACTTCGGTGGCGAGATCGAAAATTCACTACTTAACGCGCTGGGCTATTGATTTGTGAAGTCAGCAAGAAGTGCTTTACCGAATCGTATAGTTAAGACAAAATTTACCGTTAAAAATTAACTTGTACTAATGATTTATTTCAGAATAAACATCAGATCACAAGAAGGGATATTTCGTCCCAGTAGGATGGGAACACTTGTTCACGTAATGTATCTTTCCGAGTTCTTGTCTTACGTCCAAATCCAGGTCATTAAATCCTTTGCCGATGTTCATAAAAGTAACACTATTTCACTGAAACACCCTGTAGTTTTGAGCAGGGGCCATTGAGCTTATGGATTCAATGAGAGCCGATCAAGAAAGAGAAAAAATACTGCCATCTACATGGTGAACAAGTGTTTCCATTCCACAAGTGCAACATATTCCATTCCATTATGACCAACTTGAACTTGTCTAAGCTCATATAGGGTGTTGCAGCGAAATTTGATTGTTTCCTGAAGCATTTTTAAAAAAACGAGCTTCACCTCAAGATTGCAAAATATCCCCAAATGTGTGCAACTATTCCTGAGGTTCATGAAAACGTGATAATTTTCTTACTCGTGCAAGACATAGTTCAAATTATGTGATGAGGATCAACAATGTATTACACATTATGTGGTTTACTCTTGACACTCAATTGTTGAGAAAAGGAATTTCATATAAGAAGTAGTGTATGCATTTTGAGTGTTGGAGAAAGCTTTGTAGGGTACTGTAGAAATCACTGACGTATTTAGGATTTTTATTTCTTATTGTTATTTGGGATGTTAAATTTATTTAAATTGTCGTCTTGCTATTGTTGCTTCTGGTAATCTTTTCTGGGTTTTGTTTGCTTTGCGACATTATTGCAACTGAGATTGACGAATATGAATAAAAAATCTGTCATAAATTGAACACCCTGTATATAATAGGCATGGTCGTTAAAATGAGAGAGAGAGAGAGAGGCAGAGAGCATCTTAATCTTGATATCTTGGAGGCGAAAGGGTGGGAGCCATGCCAAGATAAATTTTTCAGGTGATGATATGGGAGGAGTCCAATATCTCGACTGTCACATATCGAAAAAACATGGGGAAAATGATGTTTCCCAGAGTCCATACCTAATGTAAAGGATGGTGACGAATACGTTAACCAATAGACAAATAGACACGTACCTTTCTTCCCTAACGGAATGGAATCCTGGATTCATGCCACAGCTTGTAGCCACATTCTGAGTCCAGAATAATAATTTCGCGCTCCTTGGTTTCTTGCCAAATTTCGATTTGCTAACGTAATAGGCCCATCGCCTTGTCTTAGGGAAGAAATAGGTTTGAATAAAGTTCCCAGTTTTCGCGTGAACAGAGATTTCTCCTGGCTCCATTCAGTATATAACTTTCCTCAAACTTTACTAAACTGATTCAACGCCATCTTTGTTTCTTCGCAGCGTGAAACTTCCTTTTCACTTTGCAACTATTTTATTCCACGAAATATATCATTTCTTGAGACAAAAATATGTGTGGGAACAGGGGTGGAAGTAATTGTGCCCGGCAAGCATCTCTGTGGCACAATGGTCTCATATTTCGAGGACAATTATTTTCTTGTACAGGGCGATTCAGAAGATACGAACCATTTTTTGATCGCTTGTTACTTTAAAGCTGTAACATTTTGAAGCCGCTTCCGTTAACATGATTTTGATTGATTGGTTGATTTTAAGTTACTTTTCCGTCACTTGAGTTAATTGTTTTAAGTCCACGTTATGCACAGAAAGGCTAATCGTGATTGGACCTACATTTTATAGTAGTATCCGAACCACTGTGCAACCCCTTGATTACAAGGCGAAGACGCTACCACAGCGCCATCGGGGACATTCACAAGGAACACCCATGGCTAGGCTGGGATTCGAACCTGGCACCCTTAGCGACGTAGTGCGATGTGATAACCAGTCTACCGCGGAGGTCGGCATTAAAATATATGTCTATACCCCGTACCAGCTAACTGTAGACCAGGCGAACGAGAACAAGCCTCTGCGCAAGTAGTGACGCGAGACGGCTCCACCAATGAACAGTGAGAGGAACGGGATTGCGTAATGGGCGACGGGAGTTTCCCGATTTCCCATGCAGCGTTGCAAACTTTTGAAAAGGATAATACCGAACGCACATGGCAAACGGATCGAATTTTTGTCTCCAGGTCCGAACGATTGGTTTAAGAATTTCTTAGGGAAATATTAGGGAGCAAATTTTGACAAACCGTGCATTTAGCGTACGGACTAAGGCGTGGACCATACGTCCGTACATGTACGGTCAGGACCGTACGGTTGGCAACACTGCGCTTTCACCACTCTATTTTCCTCCTCCGCCGATATGCGCGGCCTCCTCTACAGTTAGCTGGGACAGGATATAGTACTGTTGATTGATTGATTGATTGCACAGTAGGGCTAATCGGGACTGGACCTACAGTTTAAAGTGGGATCCGAACCACTATCTGCCTCCACCGGGAATCGAACCCGGGGGTATAGTACTATTAATTGGCAGTTTTCTCCTCACGGAAAATTATAGAGATTTTATGATGGCTGTCCATTCATCCATCTCACAGTATCAACATTCATCCCCATAGTAACGATCAGCTAAAAGTGACAGTAAAGCAACATAAAGTAATTTATTTCAAGCAATCAATCCATAGAAGTACCTGTTTCTCCACTGAAATCCCAAGTATATGTTTGAAATGAAACTTGCCAACATTAACTTTACTATTTACCTGGCGAAACTGGGAAACTACTGTCAACTCTGGATATAGTGAACTCGAATGTAGTTAAAACATCTTGCTATAGTGAACCTCAAATGCATTACAAATTTCGTTCATAGTGTAGACGGTAGGGTGCAAGCGACGCTCGAACCTTGCCTAATGCCCACGTAAGCTTGACGTCAACCGTACAGCGCGACAGGGAGGTCATGGACCTACCTGCTACATAAGCACGAGAGCAATTACGTGGGGCTCTCTTTTGTCATCGAAGTTTACGCCTAAGCAATTGGGCTGTTCATCTTAGGATACGCTGTGTTCAAGGAAGCGTCGCCGGATTAGGCAAGGTGAGTGAGTGAATGTGCCTTCTGTTTACAATCCTTACCTCCAGTCTGCAACGTGCCACCACTTTGTAACCCCAGGGTATGGAGATCCGAATTGGCAACACACCGCTCCTTGCTCCGGCTGGTCAGTTGGGAGCATCAGTTCTCACCCAGGGATCGGGATTAAGACGATCCACATTCCTCCGAATTGCGACACGTGACAGTAAATAAAATTCAAATACTTTATAATTAAGATGTCCAAAATCTTTAATCACGAATCGCGCGCGTACATACTGATTCGCACAAGTTAAAAGTTATAATTTGTTGGGTCATGCACGTTCGCAGGTAGTCATAAGCAACTTCTTTAACACGAGAGTCCGCGCACCGCCTTCACAGTTAATAGCAAGACCTCAACTGCCTATCTCATTCGTGAGGCGCAGCATAACAGATTGTTCTATCTTACAATGATACAAACTCATGACATAAAATAACACAAGAAAAACTGATAATTTATATAACAGATCAATGTTAAGTAGCGATAGTAAGCTTAAGTTCAGGTTGGCAACAATTAAAAATGCCAACATGGAAGTTTTTATTTGCCAAAAACACGTAGAGTGGTTCCCCCACTCCTAACATAAACAGCCAATAGGAAAACGATATTTTATTGAAAACGAGGAAGAAATACTTTGCTATAATATTACAATATTAAACTATATAGAAAAAACTAAACTGATTTTATCAAATAAATCATATTTGCCCTTGTACATAAAGAAAATGATTAAATAAAAATTTAGTTTATAACGAAGACAAATTACTTCAATCTTGTACATTGTTGAACAAAAATCGATATTAAGAAGAAATGTATTTAACTTGTGCTTAAACAACAAAATTTGCGTGAAAGATAGAAATAATCCTAGCCATTTTGGATTTGAAAAACAATGAAAACGTTGCATATATTATTTGGGATAATTATTAGCCTATCCATTCTGAATAAATTTTGCAAAAATACGCGAATAATATTATAACATAAGATAAAACGTAAATATATACATGAATTATGAAAACTATTGAGTATAAATAATTTAATCCAAGTTCTTAACTTGAAAGTATACGAATAAGATATATGCCAATATACGACTGAAATCTACCTAACATGGCGGTCGTTACAAGTCACATCGATAAATATAATGTGGAGAGAGTATCGGTCAGTGTAATTTAATGTTTGCCTTATTTCGGTACGGTCTCTACTCTCCCGGAGGATACGCAAATTAGTATCCAGACTCGTCTTGTCCTATAGCGGACGCCGTGCACTCGGGGAGAGCTGAGACTATAATAGTGAACATTAAACTTCGAAAAATTATCATTGCTAGCATCACAAGTATAGTACAGTACTTGAAGACAAGCCTTCTTCTATTGCCTTGAAGAAACTGGTTTCCTACCTTTCATGTTTTGGTAGAGCGTCTGAAACAGTGATGTGCCGTAGACTATACGTTTACGTCTACATGCGTTGTCTACACGTAATCTACGCGTAGATTAATTTGGGTTTTAGTTTACATAGACTACGTAGACAATATAAAGTGCATTAAAATTAATTTTCAAGGCTTTCATGAAAGGAAAGTGACATTTTCAACTGTATTAGTTCCTAACGAAATGAATAGAATCCTATTTACAACAAAATTTCTCTTCTCTTCTCTTCTCAACTATGGAGGAAGATAAATAGTATGCAAAAAACAACAACAGATGGCAGTCATGAGGTAAGAGTTGTATTTTCCCCATAAAACACTACAATATTTCCTATATTAGGTTTCTTCCTAGGTGAGAAATTATCCGAATTTGGAAGAAATAGTATGAAAAGTTCTCCTTACACATCAGCAACTGATATGCAGTAAAATTTTCTTTTAATTCCACGGCGCCCTTTGCTAATTTATCACCTTTCGCCATGTTGTTTACATAGATTATGTAATCTACGTGTATAAAATAGTCTACGTGTAGAATGTAGACTATTGTTGTTTATGCGTAGACGCACATCACTGGTCTGAAATGAAACGGCGAGGAAAGTGTAACGTTATGCACCATATTTCAAAATCTAGGTTTCCATTATTATTGACGTTGACTGTACACCGCAGTTTTGTAAATACGTTAACATCATCTCCCAGTTAACAACATGCATTGACATGTTCTTAAGCTTATACGCGTCGCCCACATCTAGCAATGCTGTCACCAAAGTTTCAAATTTGTTACCAATTAGGTTACATAATCCGACATGTAATCGAAGCGTTGAAAGGTCAGATGTAGCCAGAACCGGATTCCGGAAATGTATATGGTGACTGAGCACGTGGACAAAACCGTGCACTAGCGTGGTAATGCCACGTGGCCAGCGATAGGCTGCTGTTACCCAATTCCAATCATGCTGTTTACGTCATTGAACGCCCACCAACCTCTGAATTCTTCCATGACCATACTAAACATACCACCAGGTACCAAAGGTGAACTTAGATGTCGGAAAATGATCACCTGACCATTCGTATGCATATAAAGTACAAAAGAGTGGCCACATACATCTGAAAATGATTTCAACGGGTATCTACGTGTATACTTCCGGACAAAGTCAAAGACACTTTGATCCCCTCATCTTGACGAGGTATGTAATCACTAGAGACCGGATTTGTATGTAATTCCATATTATATCCTTTCTATATACATACCTTGAACAGGAAAATATCAACGAATTACATAACTGACATGATTTTGCATAAGTTTTATGGTACATATTTTCCAGGATATTTACATATTTGCTAATTTACTTTACATAAAACAACATATTTCGGTATTTTCATCCTATCTTGATCCTTTCGACCTCTGAAACATGATGAAGAAAATTTGTAGCTCATGTGATGTCATATTTTCTAATCAATGAGATGCTTAGTGCTTACGGTCCCCTAAAATTGACTGCCAAGTCGAAAGACAGGCTGAAGAAAAAAATACGGGAACTGTTATTTATCGAAAGATGCTGCGCCCCACCCCCACCTTCTTCTGGTTACATATTCTCGTATCGCTTTTAGGTTAAGGCACAGCACCTAGAAACTTAGCATGGGTGGACAAGAAAGCTACTTTCCTGTACGTAGCAAGTTACACAATATGTTCCCTTGTACAAAACTAGCTATGTACTTTCATTTGATTGTTCTTTCTGTAGATGCTTCTTTTTACAATTTTTTTTTCGTAAATTACGAAGTGCTCTCTTACATATTTACATATTCTACAATAATTTGCGATATGAAAAGTAATTAATAGTTGACAAAATTGATTTCTTAAATATGTACATGTGCTGTGCATTTTGAGTTTATACATTTGATACATATTTTAATTTCAACAACTCATGTCCTTTCAATTATGTTGAATATGTTCAAATAAAATAAATATCTACCAGAATTCTTAAAATTACTTGGATACTCAATTGTATTTAATATTACATATTCTTTGGTACCACATATTTACATGTCCTCTTGATAATACATATTTTGGTACATATTTTATCAATTATTGTTACATGTTTATGTACATGTTTTGTACTATGATATTACATAAAAATCCAGGGTCTAGTGATCACTCAATATCCTAATTATGTTGAGGACACACAAATCGAAAAGGGTGTAGATTCAGTGATGTGCGTCTACGCGTGAACAACGATAGTCTACATTCTACACGTAGACTATTTTATACACGTAGATTACGTAATCTATGTAAACAACGTAGCGAAAGGTGATAACTTAGGAAAGAGCGTCATGAAATTAAAATAAAATTATACTGCGTATCAGTTGCTGATTTGTGAGGAGAACTTTTCATACTCTTTCTTCCAAATTCGAACAATTTCTCACCTAGGAAGAAACCTAATATAGGAAATATTCTAGTGTTATGGGAAAAAGACCACTCTTGCCTCACGACTGCCATCTGTTGTTGTTTTTTGCATACTATTTATCTTCTTCCATAGTTGATAATAGAAGAGAAGAGAAATGTTGTTGTAAATAGGATTCTTTTCATTTCGTTAGGAACCAATGTGGTTGAAAATGTCACTTTCCTTTCATGAAAGCCTTGAAAATTAATTTTAATGCACTTTAGATTGTCTACGTAGTCTATGTAAAGTACAACACAATGTAATCTACGCGTAGATTACGTGTAGACAACGCATGTAGACGTAAACTTATAGTCTACGGCTCATCACTGTGTAGATTTCACTTTCCCGCAGAAAGCTCAAAAATGGCTGGGTGGAGAACAAAATTTAGCAACGCTGTAAACCTAGTTCCAATATAGACTGTTACACCCATCTTTGCGAAAAGTAGGTGAGATAATGTTGAAATTTTTAGACATTTTCAAGGCAATTTTTTTAAATTTTTTACTGGAACTTTAGTTTAAAATGAATCAGTACGAATCTGCCATCTGTTGGATATTTAAGAAATCATATATGAGATAAATAAACAAATAATAGAGAAATAATGTAAATACATACCACATTACTGCACCATGTGACAAAGAATTTGTAGACAATGATTGGTTAGTTTCTGGTACATACCTGTAATAGAAAAGCATAAAGTTACTTTAGAATGTACACACATAAGAGAATAAAAAACAAACAAAAGCACTTAACGTTAATTTATGTACAAAATATTTACTGAAATGTCATTCGGGACGATGTGTATTGTTACATCTGAAACATCAATCACACATCATTTGAATTTTCTGAAATTTTGTAGATGAATGATAAAGTCAGATTACTTTCTGAACATCCCCAACTGACTGCGCGAGTGGCGCTAGCGAGCCTACCAACAGCCTAGAGCGGTTGAGATGACGTCAGTGGCTCGCTTGTTGATTGGTCATTTCTGGAGTTATGACTCGCTCCCAAGCTACAAATGCGTAACAGTCAGAGAGGTTATGAAACTTGTGTCACTCTAGAACCTTTGTAACCACCAAGTTGCATTTTCCTAGCTTATTATATTTGTAGATACTGAGACGTCAGATCATTCTACAGAATGACCAAGGGAGAGAGAGAGAGATAGAGTGTGCGTATTTTTTTTTAATAATCTCTACAACTGGTAGGCTTTTATGATCATTAACTGTTCTCTCTGTCCTCACAGTTGTTGGTTAGGGACGTAACATCCATCTCTCCGCCACTGAAGATTGTACAGACGAGCTGGAGCTGTGGTTACGGCATAACGTTCACAATTTATAAATCCTGAGAGAGAAGAAAAACACACGAAATTCTTTCACACGTATCTCACATAGAATCGCTATAAATTTTCTACTTGCATAAATAGACGAATTTAAAGGTTTTTTACTTTGTAACCGGTAGCATTTAGACTTGCACAATTCCCTTCCTTATATGTCTAAACATGGTGGAATGGGACGTACAAACAGATAGTAGATGTGAGAATTTATTTATGGAATAGTGGTTCGAATACAACTTGAAACTGTAGGTTCAGTCATGATTATGTATGCTTATCCAAATAATGTTAGATTATTCTTCTAATTTAATATCTCAAATGTCGACTCTTGACACACATCGATAGGGTGGGGTAAGGGGTTGCTGGCCACAGTGGTGTGCCAACGGGGGGGCTTTGGTGGGGTCATAACCCCCCTTTGGCCCAGTATTTCTAAAAAAATAACGTCAAGTGCAGGAAAGATGGCAAAACACTACTGACTCCTAAAAACAGTATACGTAACCCCCCCCCCCTTTTCGAAAATTCTAGGTACGCCACTGGCTGGCCAGTTCTGTTTTATTAGTTTTTCGTGTATATGATGACGTCCATTTTCATTTTTGATGGAAAGTTGGCCTATAGGAGGGCGGATTATAAACTATTCCACCCCACCTTTGCGAAAACGTTAATCAAATCCAAAGATAAAAAAAAAGGCTTCACTCACCCAGGCCAAACGTTTCCCCATGCATTTGCAAACACAGAGAAACGGAGATTAGTTTCAACTAAGATAATTTTTCATATTTAATATCCTTTTCGATCCAACTCTTGTTTCCTCTTACCCTCTCTCTCTGACGTCTCGGTACTTTCCCTCTTTTTGATGCCATAATTACACGTGGCTGGATTCAGTACATAATTACAAGGCTGGGTGCTATTTGCAGCCCTGGTGGGTCTTTTCGGAATGACGTCATCTGCGAGAAAACAAAAGAAGCACGTTTTCTGAGAAGCAATAGCGGTGGTGGGTATGGAACAACCGACTGTAATTTCTCCACTTATTTCCATCATTATTGTCCCTTCTGCTTAGAATACAGAAAGAATTAGGTTTCCGTGCAAAAATCGCTTTGTGAGAGAAGACAATTTTTATGTCGATTTGTTCGCAAGGCTAGAAATTTCATGTCGATAACATTGTGTATTTTGCTCGCCCCTCTTCATGCCGAAACCACAACGCGTGCCACGGTTGACAGTCGAAAGCGTTGCCACATCATTTCCCCTCTTCTCGTCTATCAGCAGCTAGCCCTCCTCTGGGTATGGTCAGTGCATTGCCCAGCGGCATGTGTGTGAGGGAAAGAAGAAGACAGGAACGTTATAAAAACAAAGGGACTGAACATAATCTTTCGCTACTCTCGAAAAATGCTCAAGGGAGCAAGGGAAGAACGTCCACCTACGCCCCCCTCTCCCTGTCCTGTTTTAGGGGTTGTGTGGGAGTGGTAAGACGCTTGGCAACTCCGAACAAGACCTCCTTTGTCGGTGTGCACTGCAACCCCTAGACTTATGGATGTGGTTTTCTCTCGGATTGGGGAAACGAAGGATGTTATAGCTTGGCGAAGCCTGTATGCAACTTTGTTTCCATGTGCATGTTGAATAATATTTTGCGGGGAGTTTTAATTCAGACTTGGGTAGCACGTATGCACTCGTAACGGCTCGTGGGTGAGCCTTCCGTGGACTGCGAGACTCCAATCTGCTCTTTCCTCCCGTCACTAACGCTACTCGCTCCGACTTCCACGTGTGCCTACGAGAACGTTCTTACACAATAAGGCGAGTTGCCCAGGTCTGTTTTAAGCGTATGATCAAAGCCTCGATTGAATATATTTGCAATCATTTCCTCGCTTGCTGGGCATATTAAATATCACTTCCCACACGTCACTTGTTGCGAGATTTTAAAATCTATGAACCTGACAGGCACCTTATTTCGGGGACACTCTTGCATTTCCCTCCATGTAATTTTCTCGCCATCTATAGTAACAGTATGTACGTTGGAATTTCATTATGGCCTGGGTTTACACGCTTTTGGTATATCTTACACACTTTTATAGTTGTGCTGACACCTGTGATGTTAACTGGGAACTAAATTCACACACTGGGTATGAAAATTTTCCACTATTTGGTGAACTTTTCAGAATTAATCCAAAATTATACCAGGGCATTATATCATAAATTTCTGCTGAATATTGGATAATTTTTTTTCGGTGACCCAAGGAAAGTTCCTCAGAGCCGATTTGATTTGTGTATTATAAGGCAATTTATCGAAAATACTAATGAGTCAACAAACACACACACAGGCTATTTGACAGTATGACCAAATTGACTATTGGCCTATTATACCCTTTCTCATACGAACACAAGTCTCTGTGTAAGTAGTGATGCGAAACGGCTGCCATCGAGCAGCGTGTACTGCTTCGCTCTGCCAACTCGATTTATCCCCCCTTCTCTGCCGCTGTGCGCGACCTTGCTCCAGAGATAGGTGGGACAGGGTATAGAAACACTCACGACAAAAACTAATTCATTACGGCCGGACATTCTTAAAAGTGGAAGGTACTTCCCATGTTATTATAGGTCTTTCCTAATCTTACGGCGGTCGATCCTAATGCTGGCAAGGGAGCGGGAAACCGACCAATCCAGAGCGATAAGAAACGCTGCAGCTTCAAGTACTTCTTCCCGCCACGTCGTAACTCTCGGCACTGTTGTCTGCTTGGTCTGAGGCGTAATCCGTGCTCGCCACTTTCCTTGCCAGCATGAGGACCGGCCGCCGTAAGACCTATAATATGAAATAATGGAAACCACTCTAAGAACATGGTAGTTATTGGAATCACAAAAACTGTTTCCGGCAAATCTCAAATTTCTCTCAAGGAAGTTTACAGCGTCCTCACTTGAAATCCGAGCGACTGGAGATTGGAATACAACTCAAGCCTTAAGAACTCAGGAACAGTCCATAAGAATTATCGAATCGCTCCGCCTTCAAACTGGGTAACCGGAAGAAGAAAAACTCCTCTGAATTGCTGCAAACTTCGCCTTCTGTTTTGACATCTCCTCCCCCCTCTTCTTCCTTCATGAAAAGACCTGCCTGTTTACTTTTCCTTTTCCTCTAAGCACGAGGGGAAGGGGGGGGCGAAGGCTTGTGCAGAGGCGAATCGAACCTGATTGCGACAGCAGGAACAAAATCCGATTTAGCAAAGGAAATAACAACTGGGAATCCTGTAGGATAATTGGGAAATTTTTCATGTTCATTCCCCTTCAACTCGTATTATTGTACTGGGTTGTATAAGGGTTGCCCAAATCAAAGGGTTGGTTATTTTCTGTAATTATTTATTAGTTGGGAAATATGAGCATACAGGATGTAACAGTGATCCATGGGTGACATATCCTCTACACATAGTCACCTTGTCCGTTCCAGCAAGTGTCCCAGCGAGTCACAAGGGTATGGATACCCTGAGCGAAGAACGTCCGTGGTTGACTGCGGAACCAATCTTCAACGGCGTCACGGACCTCAGCATCGTTGGCTAACCGGCGGCCCTTCAGATGTTATTTTCTTTTAGTGGCCCGAAGATGTGGTACTCGCAGGGCGAAAGATCGGGGCTGTAGGGAGGATGGTAGAGGACTTTCCAGAGGAAAGCCGCAGCAGATCACGGCACACAAAGTTGTCTACGGCTGCAATTGATTCCTCGGTGATGGCTAAGTCTGCTTTACCACACCATCTGAACACTGTGCTGCGTGACAGACGCGCATTTCCGTACACATTCTTCAATCGACGATAAATTTCGGCTCCGCTAACACCTTCTGTCTTCAAAAATTGAATAACTGCTCGCTGGGCCCGTTTGGACGAATGTATGTTGTGAAAGTGCTTCTGCGCATGTGAACAACACACTGCGCCGTCAGCCCATACCAGGTATGCATACGATGTTCGCTTTCTTATTTATAAGGCCACCTACCAGAGCAAACACAAAACTCTGCGCAGTTAAGCTACGACGCTACGACAAAAGTCGTACTTTCATTTGGGCAACTTTTATATTTTAGTTATTCAACATAGCTTGCAACGTCCTGTAGGTGACACGCACCCACAACCCTTTATCGGACTTCTGAAGGGCATCAGAGGGTTAGTAGGACCAAGCCTGTGCGTGGTCTGTGGTCAGTGATGTGCGTCTACTCGTAAACAACGATAGTCTACATTCTACACGTAGACTATTTTATACACGTAATTACGTAATCTATGTAAACAACATGGCGAAAGGTGATAACTTAGCAAAGAGTGCCGTGGAATTAAAAGAAAATTATACTGCGTATCAGTTGCTGGTGTGTGAGGAGAACTTTTCATACTCTTTCTTCCAAATTCGAACAATTTCTCACCTAGGAAGAAACCTAATATAGGAAATATTCTAATGCTTTATGGGGAAAAGACCACCCTTGCCTCACGACTGCCATCTGTTGTTGTTTTTTGCATACTACTTATCTTCCTCCATAGTTGATAATAGAAGAGAAGAGAAATTTTGTTGTAAATAGGATTATTTTCATTTCGTTAGGAACAAATACAGTTGAAAATGTCACTTTCCTTTCATGAATCCCTTGAAAATTAATTGTAATGCACTTTAGATTGTCTACGTAGTCTATGTAAACTACAACCCAATGTAATTTACGCGTAGATTACGTGTAGACAACGCATGTAGACGTAAACTTATAGTCTACGGCACATCACTGTCTGTGGTGTAGGATTTGTTTTGTGTTGTACCTATATTAATTTGGAATAAAAAAGTATTAGTATCTGTTACTTAGAGATTTATTCAAGCTTCCGACGATATACATACATTTTTTTAAACAGACACTTCACCCGATGTTACTTCTAGGCCGAAACCTATTAGTTATACTGCAGTTTAAAACCCTAGTCTTTTGATGATGCAGAAAAACACCTTTTTAGAGTTGGGTTAGAAATACCCCGAAGAGCGCGGCAAGATATTTCTCCAAACGTCCCCTGAATCACCAGGCTTTCAGCAACCAGGAGAGAGTCCCACAGGTTTACAAAGCTATCGAACTTTTATACAGAAAATTTGTTTATATTTCTCTAAGGTAACACTATAGTTGTTTATACATTCATAGGTAGCTACAGAACTTTTACAACGTTTTACAATTTTCCCTTATTTTAACATAATACCAAAATCTTTTAATTATTTATCAGTATGAATTCAGTTTTAAAACAGTTTTACATATGTGATATTAACAATAACGTATTTTTAAAGAAAGAAATATAACATATCTTAAAGACAACGGAGTTGAACACAGATTAATCTTACACAGATGCAACGGTTAGGGCTTGAAAAAGCTGCAGTCGACTGGGGCGACACATAGGACACAGTTCAAGATGTGTGGGTTGAAAGTTCACCGGTCACCAGTGATGTGCGTCTACGCGTAAACAACGATAGTCTACATTCTACACGTAGACTATTTTATACACGTAGATGACGTAATCTATGTAAACAACATGGCGAAAGGTGATAACTTAGCAAAGCGCGCCGTGGAATAAAAAGAATATTGTACTGCGTATCATTGCTCGTGTGTGAGGAGAACTTTTCATACTCTTTCTTCCAAATTCGAACAATTTCTCACCTATAAAAAGGACCTAACATAGGAAATATTCTAGTGTTTTATGGGGAAAAGACCACTCTTGCCTCACGACTGCCATCTGTTGTTGTTTTTTGCATACTAATAATCTTCTTCCATAGTTGATGATAGAAGAGAGGAGACATTTTGTTGTAAATAGGATTCTTGTCAGTTCGTTAGGAACTAACATAGTTGAAAATATCACTTTCCTTTCATGAAAGCCTTGAAAATTAATTTAAATGCACTTTAGATTGTCTACGTAGTCTATGTAAACTACAACCCAATGTAATCTACGCGTAGATTACGTGTAGACAACGCATGTAGACGTAAACTTATAGTTTACGGCACATCGCTGCCGGTCACCAGTGATGTGCGTCTACGCGTAAACAACGATAGTCTACATTCTACACGTAGACTATTTTATACACGTAGATGACGTAATATATGTAAACAACATAGCGAAAGGTGATAACTTAGCAAAGCGCGCCGTGGAATGAAAACAATATTATACTGCGTATCATTGCTGATGTGTGAGGAGAACTTTTCATACTCTTTCTTCCAAATTCGAACAACTTCTCACCTATAAAAAGGACCTAACATAGGAAATATTCTAGTGTTTTATGGGGAAAAGACCACTCTTGCCTCACGACTGCCATCTGTTGTTGTTTTTTGCATACTATTTATCTTCTTGCATAGTTGATAATAGAAGAGAAGAGAAATTTTGTTGCAAATAGGATTATTTTCATTTCGTTAGGAACCAATATAGTTGAAAATGTCACTTTCCTTTCATGAAACCCTTGAAAATTAATTTTTATGTACTTTATATTGTCTACGTAGTCTATGTAAACTACAACCCAATGTAATCTACGCGTAGATTACGTGTAGACAACGCATGTAGACGTAAACTTATAGTCTACGGCACATCACTGCCGGTCACCCACACAAAGACTCTAATGAATTAATATAGGAAAACAACCACAAGTTTATCATCAATGCGGAGGTCTGCTATTTGCGTCATTGGGTACCAGTTTCATAGATCGGGGACGCATTAAAATCGGATATTTTGTGTTTCCCTTGGTTCGTACTTACCAATTGTGTACTGCGGAACATAGTTCAAGGTGCCATTATGCTTTTTACACGACACAAACACAATTTTTCGCATAGAGAGTAATTTCTGTTATTCCTTTTTACGCTTCCTTAACACACAATATGGCGGGCAAAATTTGACTACCGTAGTGGGTACGCAGTGTTTCCAACCTTCTTCACCAAAAAATATCTACTATCGTGTTCGTCACGTGTGAAAATTAAACATTATGCACGGGTAGCTGACGGATAGCCCCACAAACTATTCACGGATAGCCCCACGAACCATTCTGATTAGGTTTGGTTAGGTTAGGCAAGCATAGTAAAAAAAAGGGAGTTGGAAACACTTACAGGGGGTTACGTCATCAAACGTATGCAGCATCCGGTTCACGTAGGGAAAGCAATGGCAATTGTGCGTCGGTGAGATATTTCTCTTGAAAAATACATGATTTCCCGGTCAAATAGATTCCACGATGAAAGAAAATACCTCGACGAATGTTGGAAACCTTAGAGAAGTAGTAAGTAGTTTCTTCTGTAAAAATGAAGAAATGTGTCTCCGATGTATGAAACTGTTACCCGTCATTGGATGAAAGATGGCAGTTCTACTAGCCTCTGTAGCTCCTCGGCGTGTTCTACACTCTGTCCCACCTATCTCTGGAGCAGGCGAACGAAAACAAGTCTCTGCTCAAGTAGTGACACGAGGATGCTATACCAATGAACACGTAAGGAACGGGATTGCGTGGAGAGGAGAAAACGACCAGCATTCGAGCAGCGTGTACTGCTTCGCTCTGCCCACTCGATTTCCTCCCCTTCTCTGCCGCTATACGCGACCTTGCTCCAGATATGCTGTATCAGGGTTCAGTGTCAAGCAGATAAGTGGCATATTCTCCATGTTACCGCGATTACCGCCGGTAAACCAACAATTTTCATACACTTTTATACATTTAGCTGTAATATATGTGTAATTGCTCATTATATATTATTCAAACTACTGAAACAAGCTTCTAAACAAGAATTTAAGTAAATGATTTAAGGAACTTAAAGACTGGTCGTTCTCCATTGCACCCTTCTGTCTACCAGGTTTCCTCGCCGATTGTACGAGGGGAGGGCGAGGAAGCCGAAGCGAGTTTCTACTTTAAAACACTCAAGTTCCACCGATGGAAACAGCGTTGGAAGGAGGAAAATGCTTGTTCTTTCAGTTTTTCTGTGCCGCGCTTGGCAGAGGCAGTGTTGCTACATTAAGGGAAATTTGCCTAGATGCAGGAAAATCCAGGTTCAATTCTAGGTAAAAAGGCAGATTTTATGAAAAATATAGAAAGTTCTGGAAAATTTGAAGACGTGGTTCTGTTGTTTTTTTCTGCTTGCATTGGTGTTTGGTTTTCTATTGCATGTAATTAACCTAGATGAGGTATGTAATAAATATATACAGTAGTAGGATTTGTGATAGGATGAGGACCACTTACAAGTGTAGAAAAGGAGAGGCTATTTGATTGAACAGTCTGATTTACCCACACTTAAAACAATGGCAAGAGGGGCTTATACCCCAATTCTTCAGGTGTGATATGCTCTGAATTTTTAAGAATTTTGAATTCTAGTGTAGAAAAGGTGAAGCCCCTCAGACAGATTTGCCTATACTTAAAACAAAGGCAAAAAAGGCCTATACCCCAATTCTTCAGGTGTGATATGCTCTGAAGAAGTGTAGAAAAGGCGAAGCCCCACAGACAGATTTGCCTATACTTAAAACAATAGCAAGTTCCCATATCATCTTATTGTTCACAGTGTATTTTTCTGTCAAAATCCCAAGAATCTTGAATCCCCCCCTCAGACAGATTCGGCCATGTGTGTAAAAGCTATATCTGTGTGATTGTTGTTTATAAACTTGTCAAAAATATGGCTTTTTGTATGAAAACATGCAATCCTGAATACAATTCTGGTTTTGTCTTGTTCTGTTAATATAAACACAAGTGAGACTTACAGAATATTTATTGCACAGTTCAAAATCCAATATTGAATTGTATTTAGTTGATATAGAGATGAGGTTTTAAACCTGGTGAAGTGTGTTGTACATCAGCATAATAGAGCAAAACTATCACCAAAACCTAGTTACTGCTGTTGTTTGGGTATAAAAGCACCAGCTCAGCCACTAACTGCTGAACCAGTAGTAGGATTTGTGATAGGATGAGGACCACTTATAAGTGTAGAAAAGGAGAGGCTATTTGATTGAACAATCTGATTTACCCACACTTAAAACAATGGCAAGAGGGGCTTATACCCCAATTCTTCAGGTGTGATATGCTCTGAATTTTTAAGAATTTTGAATTCTAGTGTAGAAAAGGTGAAGCCTCTCAGACAGATTTGCCTATACTTAAAACAAAGGCAAAAGAGGCTTATACCCCAATTCTTCAGGTGTGATATGCTCTGAAGAAGTGTACAAAAAATGAAGCTCCTCAGACAGATTTGCCTATACTTAAAACAATAGCAAGTTCCCATATCATCTTATTGTTCACAGTGTATTTTTCTGTCAAAATCCCAAGAATCTTGAATCCCCCCCTCAGACAGATTCGGCCATGTGTGTAAAAGCTATATCTGTGTGATTGTTGTTTATAAACTTGTCAAAAATATGGCTTTTTGTATGAAAACATGCAATCCTGAATACAATTCTGGTTTTGTCTTGTTCTGTTAATATAAACACAAGTGAGACTTACAGAATATTTATTGCACAGTTCAAAATCCAATTTTGAATTGTATTTAGTTGATATAGAGATGAGGTTTTAAACCTGGTGAAGTGTGTTGTACATCAGCATAATAGAGCAAAACTATCACCAAAACCTAGTTACTGCTGTTGTTTGGGTATAAAAGCACCAGCTCAGCCACTAACTGCTGAACCCAACTGATATTTTGTATAGAATTTTGATTTGAACCCCAAGAAATTTTATATAATAAACAACAACAAAAATGCCAAAACAAAAATATTGCAATCAGTGTAATAAAAATATATCTAGTTCTCATTGGTCCAGGCACCGGCATATTTGTGAGCCTAAGAAATGCAGAAAGGCCACAAAAATGTGTCCAAGATGCCATAAAATATTAAGCAAGGCATATTACAAATGGCATAAGTGTAATTCTTATGTACAGTCATCAACATTGCCCCCGCAACCATCTACATCTGGTCTGAAAAGAAAGCATGAAGCACCTGTTAATGCTGGAGCAGCAAAGCAGCCACGCTATGCACCACCTATCCATAGCAGTTTTAATGGCCAATTAAGGGATTATCGGTTTGTATCAGAGCCAAGATGTGGCATTGAGAATTTTTTGAACAGTGTAAATCCTGATGTGCAGGCTATTCTTAATGCACAAAATGGCTCTTATAAGCTGTCCCTCAAATTGTTTGCACAATATAAGAAACCAAACGGCACAAAATTTACACAGCCCCACATAACAGAAACTGTACCGGTATATTCAAATGCAAATTCAGACAAAATAATAAGCAGTTTGATAGATCAATTGAATATTAAACACTCTGAATTTGCTGGAAAAGAGTCTGGATGGAGCCTATGCGGATCTCCACACAAGTTATATGTTGATATTTCTGAATTCAGCCCATTACAAGGATCTACATATCTGCCATTACCTGCCAATATTAAAAACAAAAGAGCCGTGGTTAATATAAAAAATAATGATGAGAAATGCTTTTTGTGGTGTATTTTAGCTGCTTTGTATCCAGTTTCAAGGCATCCTGAGAGAATAACTTATTATAAACGATATGAACACAATTTCGATGAAGCAATGGAGGGTTTAGAATATCCAATGTCTGTTCAGAATATTGATAAATTTGAAAAAAAGGCCAGGAATATCAATAATAAACAATTATCTATTAATGTATTTATTTGTTCCACTGGCCGTGGCAATTGTTTGATAGAACCTCTCAGAATCAGTACATTTGTTGATGATTCAGCTGTTTCGATTGATCTGCTCTTAATTGAAGGGGATGGCACATATCATTACACTCTGATACATAATCTTGAAGCTTTAGTGAGAAAGCAAATAGACAAATCCAATACAATATTCAAGTTGTGCAGAAGATGTTTATCTGTATTTGATGGCAGAAAAATGGTGAATGGTGTTTGTGAACAGAATGTAAAAATTGCTAAAAACAAGTTAATTGAGCATCTGAAATACTGTGGCAACTATAAACCTGTTCATATGGTGATGCCCAATCCAAGAGAAAATGCAGAATTCAAAAAGTTTGAAGCCTTGTCGGAACACCCAGCATATATAGTCTGTGATTTTGAATCAAATCTCAAACCTCTTGCATTCTGTAGCCCAGACCCTGAAGAATCTTCAATTACACCATACCAGCTACATGAACCTTCCAGCTTTTATTATGTGATTGTACAGGATGGTGTTGTTAGTAAAAAAGATTCATACATGGGAGCAGATGCCATCAAAATATTTGCACATAGAATAGAAAATGAGTGCCGTGACATAGCATCTAACATCTTATTAAAATCAAAACCAATGTTGCCTTTAACAGAGAAACAGATTGAAGATTTCAACAATGCAGAAAAATGCCCGGTATGTAAATCTGAATTTTCAGATACAAAAATCAAAGTGAAACACCATTCTCATACAGATGGTAAATTCAAAATGGCCCTGTGTAATAGGTGTAATATTAAGATCCAGAGACCAAAATTTGTCCCTATATTTTGCCATGGCGCATCCAATTATGATTTTCATCATCTGATCAGGTACGAGGGGTTTGACAAGCAGAATTTAAATATTTTAGCTGAAAATGATGAAAAATATATATCTATTAGCAAAATAATTAAAGTTAATGGTGTTCCTATTCACATAAGATTTCTTGATTCCTACAGAATTTTATCTGCTAGCCTGGCTACACTGGCCACTCAATTATCTGATGATCAATTCAAAATCACATGTGCTTTGTTTCCAAATCAGGACCTGAAATTGATTAGGCGGAAGGGTGTATATCCATATGATTATGTTACAGATTTTTCTAAATTTGATGAGTGTTCTCTGCCACCACAAGAAGAGTTTTACAGCAAAAGCAGAGGATCTGGAATCACTGATGATGATTATCACCATGCCCAATTGATGTGGAACAATTTAAAATGCCAGACATTTGGTGATTATCACATGGCATATTTAAAACTTGATGTGACCCTCTTAGCTGATATATTGCAGGCATTCAGAAAATCTTCCATGCAAAATTATGAACTGGATCCAATATATTTTTACAGTGCTCCGGGCCTAGCATGGTCTGCAATGTTTTTGAACACTACAATGCAATTGGATCTGATCCAAGATCAGGACATGTATCTGTTCATGGAGCAAGGTATAAGAGGGGGCATGGTGCAATGCTCTCAGAGATATGCCAGAGCAAATAACAAATATATTCCTGATTATGATCCAGCACTGCCATCAAATTATATACTGTATGTGGATGCAAACAGCCTGTATGGTTATGCCATGATGGATAAACTGCCACATGCAGGGCTTGAATGGGTTGAAGATTTCAATATTGAAGATCTTAAGGATTTTGATGACAGTGACTATGGCCTCTTCTTAGAGGTTGATCTGACAATTCCAGATAATTTACACAACAAATTTTCTGATCTTCCCCCAATTCCCGAGGTTCAGTGCTCACCTGGCTCTAAACAGAAGAAGCTTATGATGACACTGGAGCCAAAAAAGGGTTATGTCATATATTACAAAAACCTCCAGTTCCTGATGCATCATGGTGTTCAAGTGACCAAACTTGGCAAAGTTTTGAGGTTCAGGCACTCAAAATGGTTGAAACCATATATTAATACAAACACAGAGCTTCGAACATCTGCAAAAAGCCAATTTGTTAAGGCCTTGTTTAAATTGATGGTCAATTCTATGTATGGCAAAACTATTGAAAATGTCAGAAAACATACCGATGTTAAAATAATTACTGACCCCAGCCTGAGCAAAAAATTGGTTGCAAAGCCTAATTTCAATTATAGAAGAATTTATGATGAAAATATGGCACTTTTCAACATGAAAAAAACAAAGATTAAGTTTGATAAACCTATTTATGTAGGGGCTGTGATATTGGAATTGGCCAAATTACACATGTTAAAATTGTATTATGATGTGTTGAAACCTTTTTATGGTAATTGTGTAAAATTGATGTACATGGACACAGATAGTTTTGTTCTTGATATTCAAACAGAAGATGTTTATCAAGATATAGCACAGCCTGCATTGCTTGAATATTTTGATACCAGTGAACATACAAAGATTCAACCCCACAACAAAAAGGTGCCTGGCAAGTTAAAAGATGAGACACTTGGTGATGTTATTGTGGCATTTGCTGGGTTAAGGGCCAAGATGTACAGTTTTGAAACATGTAGTGGTGTTGTTGCCAAAAAGGCCAAGGGCATTGGCAGAGTGACTGTTGACAAAGAGCTTGAATTTGAGGATTACAAAAATTGCCTCAAATCATGTAGCACAATCAAAACATCAGAATCCAGAATTCAGAGTGAAGATCACTTATTGACTAGCAATATTGTAAGAAAAGTGGCTCTGGACCCACATGATGATAAGAGATGCATTTTATCATGTGGCATACATACTCTACCATGGGGTCATTGTGATTTGAAAAATGGCAATCAATGCCAAAACACAGAGCATGATTTGAAATAAATAAACATGCCTATGAACTTATTTGGGTTCAAAAAACAAGGTATTATGGACCTGCCAACACCACAAGCCTCTTCTGATATAATATCTAAACTGAGTGGTTTATTAATTATTCATCTGAACAGCATACTTACAGATATTGATGATAAAACAGGTAAAATATTGTACATATTTAACAATAATTTAAATTATTACCAATTACCTGTAGGTGGGCAATTGCAATTTATTACAACTCCTGAGGGTGATGTTAAAATTTCAGTAGGGAGAAATATTTATAGAATTAAGCACTCAAACATGATTTCTGGCACTGTTTATACTGTTTCTGCTGGTGATTGCTTATATATTGAGGTCCCTGGATCATATGACAAGCTTATACCCTTTTTTATAGAATTAAGAATTAGATACTCTATAATAAATAACCACTAAATCAAAAATGCCTAATGATATTTTTGGCCATACAAGACATGAAGATCACAGTGATGAGATTCTGATGCTTGATGTCAGAGTCAAGAAATTAAGAAGTGATTTACAAGCTTTACAAACCACACTCAATGCCAGTCTTCAATTAGAAATTACAAATTTGCAATCACAATGCATGGACCCTCTTCTTAAAATTGACTCAGAACTCAAATTGCTGCTTCAGAAATATACTGACTTGGCCACATTGGATAATTTTCAAAGTTTAGAAGAAGCTGTAGCAGCCCTTCAAGCCAAATTTAAGACCCAGGCCACCAACTCTGAGCAACTGAAACAACAATTGGAAGAGCAGATAAATAATGTCCAGGCACAGCTCCAAACAATTGTCAAAAGCATAAAATCACAAGAAGATTTTGATCTAGTGATTTCCACTCTAAAAGAACAGATTCAGTCACTGGAGATACCAAATCTGGATCCTCTGAACAATGCCATAGCCGAGGTTAAAGAAAAAATTGAGACACTTGAAAATTTTATGAACAATTTGCCATCTTCTGATGCTTTGAGTGCAATAACTCGGAGTGTTGCAAATATTAAGCTGCAACTTGAAACATATGAAGATTTTGGAAAAATTCAAAGCACCATAACCCATCTTGAAGGTACCATAGCAGCAGCGCAAAGTGATTTGGCAAATGTACAAGAATCTCTAGAATCCCGCCTGCCCGGTCTTGTAGATACCCTTGTTAGTGTCCAGCAACAAATCACAAAGCTTGAAAACCTCAACACTGAATCTGAACTATCTCATTTTCATCACTTGATTGATGATATCCAAACAAAACTTGAAATTTTACAACAATCAACACCCTCTCAGGCAGATATAGCCCTGCTCCAAAATGCTATGCGTGGTGTGGTTGATGCTTCTGAATTAAACAATGTGAAATTGGCACTTGAATTTTTGCAAAATACAGTATCAAATCTGCCTACATCACAGGAACTTAAAAATATAAAGAGGGCAGTGAATCGCATATTGAAATCAGAAGATATCAAGAATATCCAGGCAGAGATCAAACATCTCACTCAGACAGTGGCCACTCTTCCAACCAATCAACATATTAATGAACTGCATGCCCTGTTTGAGGATATCAGAAGACAGGTCCATGATCTTACTGCTCAAAATTCAAAATTGGCAGTTGTTGAAAATTTGCAACAAATTGTAGCTAATATCAAGCAACAGCTAGGGACCATGGAATCCAATCAAGCAAATGCTCTGTCTGTTTTTGCCACCCAGCTACAAGAAATTGTGCAACAATACAAGAGACTTGTTGTGGACATAAAAATTAAGCCAGGCCATGATGATGTTGTTAGGACTATCAATGAGCACCTTGAATCTGTAACAAGCAGATTGCTCACAGCAGAAAAAGAAATAACAGGCATTATTGAGAATCCAAAACATACAGTAATTCTTGAATTGTACAGCATCCCCAACAAAGAATATGATTCTCCATTTACACCAGGTGGCAAAATATATATGCTGTCCCCTGCACAATTTTATTACCAATTTTTTGTTGGGGGCACATTGAGACCAATCAAGATCAAATATTGGCTTCAACCACAGGCACACCACTACCCCACCTTATCAATAACAAATGCTGATAACAAAGTGAAAATCACCAGTGTGGAATTAGAGGATTTTACAGATCCCAATACATTAGAAACAGCCTATGCGGAAGATGATGGCTCTCTGGAATTTCATATACAAATAGGGGACAAATTATATTTAGAAAATCCTGCAGTATCAGCTGCTGAACATCCCATAGTTGCAATATTCTTGTTTACATATTATGTCTAGACAAATTATTGTTGATGAATTACACAGACAGGCCAGACATAATTTTAAGAGACTGCCAGTAGTCACAAAGGGCATAGATGATTTATGGCAAAGCGACTTGATTGAAATGGCAAGTGGACAGTTGAAAAACTTAGACAAAATCAACAAGGGCTACAAGTATCTACTCACTATAATAGACACATTTTCAAAAGTTGCCTGGGCTGTGCCACTCAAATCCAAGACTGGAAAATGTGTTACAGAAGCCATCAGTACAATCATCAATCAGAGTGGAAGATCACCGCGCTATTTGCAAACAGATAATGGCAAAGAATTTTATAATTCTGTGTTCCAACAATTTATTAAAAGCCAGGCAATACAACATTATTCGAGTTACAGTGATCTCAAGGCCTCAATTGTAGAGAGATTCAACAGAACCTTAAAAAATCATATGTATAAACAATTCACACTTCAAGGTAATTATAAATGGATTAATATTCTTCCAGAACTTCTACATAAATATAACAACTCGGTCCATTCCACAATCAACATGAAACCCTCTGAAGTAACTTCATCTGATGAGCAAAAATTGATCAGCACTGTTTATTATCCTAAATATCAGCCAACAACAAGAAAAGCCAAATACAGGGTGGGGGATCAAGTAAGAATCAGCAAATATAAGCACTTATTCAAAAGAGGCTTTACAAGAAACTGGAGCACTGAATTATTTACAGTGGTTCAAGTTAAACCCGGGACCCTTAACACATATATAATAAAAGACCACCGAGAAGAAATTCTCAAAGGCAGGTTCTATGAAGAAGAGCTCAGCAAAACTAAACAGCCTGACACATATCTCATAGGAAAAATCATCCGCAGAAAAGGCAACAAGTTACTTGTCAAATGGCTAGGACTCCCAGAACACAGCTGGATCGATGCAAACAAAATAATAATATGAGCACCTGGGATGTTATAAAAAGGCTGCCAGAACCTGAACAGCAGAATAAGAGAAATGGCAAATTGCTACCTGATAATATTAGGTGTCTTATTGTTGGGCCATCTGCTTGTGGTAAAACTACACTAATGGTTGATAATTTTTTATTGGCACCCAACTGGTTAGACTGGAAAAACAGGCACTTGTATATCTTCTCTAAAAGCTTGGAACAATTAAAATATCAGCAGCTGATGAAGCTATATGATGGATTGGATATTGCCACTTTTGAACCAGATGTTAAGCCACTTGATGAATGTCTCGATAATTCTGTTGTTGTGTTTGATGACATTATACTGGATAATCAAAACAAGGTTAGAAATTTCTTTACACAGGGCCGGCACAAAACATTGATTGCTTCTACCTGGCACAGACTTTTTCAAAAATACCGAAGCAACTGATCCGAGACAACAGCAATTTTATATGTGTGTTTCATCAAGACCATACCAACCTCAAACACATACATGATGAATATGTAGGTGGGGACTTGAGCTACAATGATTTTTCCAAGTTTTGCAGCAGGTGCTGGAATCAGGACAGTTATGGGTTTGTCACAATTGATATGACAAGAACACCCAATAGTGGCAAATATAGAAATAAAATCAACAATTTTCTAGACATTGAAACATAAATAAATAACCATGAAAAGGCCAATCATTGATGATCTTCAATTAAGAGATTATCTTGTAAAAAGATTTAAGGGATGGAAATCAGAGAACCGAGGAATTTATGAAAAACACAAACAAACAGAACAGCCCATAATTGATGCTATTGGTGAATTAGGTAAAAATATCAAAACTGTTACAGAGCAAAATCAAAATTTGATCACAGAGCTTGTACCTGTAGCTGCTAGGAACATATTAGATTATCCATTCACCCCACTTTCCAGTATTCATACACCTAGTCCTATTGCTCCTAGAAGAATTGAAGCTACTCAGGATCCTATTGAATTGGGTCTTCTTGCTCAAAAATATTTAACCACACCTAAAGATAACAAAGATGAGGTGTTTGGCTTATATGCTGACACAGAGCGTGATGGTAGCATCATACATAGAATTGGCAATTTCAGAGTAACATTTATGGGGGATGATCTGATTGTATATTCAGAATCTCGTCTTGGAGAAAAAGGTGCTTTTGTTAAGTACCCCGGAACACCTGGATTGTGGGAACTGATGACTAGGAAGAGACCTGGCAGCTATACAGATCAAGATTATGAATATTACAAAGAAATATTAATAAAATCAGATGCTCTATACCAGAACAATGATCCCACACAAAAAAGAGTCAAGTCTAGCAGTGGGGCAAAATACAATAATTTAATCAAGCCCATATGGTCACAAATCAAGACTGGCAGTGGAATCAAACAATACAACACCCTGCCTAAAGAATTTGTGTGGGTTGATGATGTCAGGAAACTTGTAGATAGGTTATTGGTGATAGCTGGGGAGGAAAATGCTGGCAACCACAATTTTTACAATGAAAAAGTTGGAATTATGGACATGATAAGCACAAAATTGTCTAATTTTATAGTGAATGACACTAAGGGGATTGGATATCTTATAAAAATTATTAATACTCTACCCCCAAATTTTGGAATATTTCTGAGGGTCGGGGCCTTGTTAATGACATTATAAACAAGCTGCCATTTGAACTACACATTCCAGGCTATCAGTATTGTGGTCCCGGTACAAAATTGGACCATAGATTAAACAGAGGTGATCCTGGTGTTAATCCCCTAGATGCTGCTTGTAGAGACCATGACATAGCATACAACACACATTCTGATCTTGACAAGAGACATGTTGCAGACAAGAAATTAGAAGAGGCTGCATTTGGTAGATTTGTAAGCAAAGATGCTTCTTTAAGTGAAAAAATAGCAGCATTGGGGACCACCATAGCTATGAGCACCAAACAAAAACTGGGGTGGGGGTTGTGAATATGTAAACCTACAATGAAGGCCAAGGGTTTTATGTATCAAATACCTTATGCAGGTATTAAATCTCTTAAAACTATTGACAGTCTTTTAACCAAAAAGCAGCGCAAGAAAAAAAGCTCTTGTATTGCCAAGGGTCATGGTATGAAATTGTTGCTTAGCACCCCCCAATTAAAAAAATTACAGCAATCAAGAAAAAAATCACATGGGGGGGATTTATATTTACCATCCCTGCCATCTTAGCTGCTCTCGGGGCTGTGGGGAGCTTGGCCGGGGGATCAGCTGCCATAGCAAAAACAGTAATAGATGCCAAGAAGAATAGGGCAGAATTAGATGAGCAGAAGCGCCATAACCTGGCCATTGAGAAACAAGGCAAAGGTGTTAAGAGAGCCATGAATAAGTTTAAAAAAACAAGAGCCGCTTACAAACCAAGATATTGAAGCTTTAATCAAGCCACTGGGCATCAAACATTTTAGAGGTGTGTACATGTCTGATTCTTTACCAGAACAACCACTCAACAAAGAGTATGGCATTGTTAATTTGGATAAGTACAAAAATCAGGGCACTCACTGGATCTGTTATCTTAAATATTTAAAAAATGAGGCATTTGTGTTTGATTCATTTGGAGGTGTTCCACCTGAAAATTTAATAAAATATCTAAATTCAGCTAATCTTTATTACAATAATGCCCGTGTTCAAAATTTCAAAGATGTTAATTGCGGACATTTGTGTTTATCTGTTCTTAGATATATGTCTCAAATAAATAAACCATCAATTGAAGATTTTCAAAGAGCCTTGTGGTACCTGAAACATCATGGGGGTATTCCATCTCACCAGCCAAAATTCAATATTGAAACTCAAATTACATGATGATATAGTGTATCCCAAAACAATAGCTCTCAGAGCATTTTATGGCATGTACTTAATCCCTAATATTACACACCACAACAACACAATTGCAGTAGGGGATCAAAAAATTGTCATCACTCCAGGGCAATATAATCTGTCCACTCTAAATGCTCAATTACCCAGAGGTGTAGTATTAAGTCAAAATTCTGTCACTCACAGAGTAGAAATTGTATCTGCCACAGAATCAGTGAATCTGGGTACTATAGGAGAGCTGTTAGGCTTTGAGAACAACACAAAACTTGAACCAGGCATCAAACACACTGCTATTAATATACCTAAATTCTTAGCCATAGAGACTCTGAATATTCACTGCAATGTAGCAGAGGGTATGATCACCAAATCAAATGGCATAGGCACTCACAAACAAACTGGCTTCATTGCAACATTTAAACCTAATTTTGAATTCACGGAGCCCATCATCTACAATCCATCCCCAACATTATATTTTCCTGTGTGTCATAATAGAATAGATAATATTGAATTGATGGTCACTAATGAAAAAGAAGAATTAGTTGATTTTGCTGGAGCCACAACAACTGCAATCATAGAAATTAATATTTAAATAAAAATACATACAAGAAGAAAATGGAAAATATTGAGAGTTATGAGCTACAATCATTCCCCCCAAACAGGAGAACATTTGCAAATTTAAATCAACCCAACACAGAGATTGAGGTTGATCTCGATGTAGGGGATGGATTTATACACCCCCACAGAGCAGATCTATACATCAAATTTGATGTTGTAAAGCTCGATGGTACAGATTACCCGGCAAATTCAAATATAAGATTGGTAGATAATTTTGTGCCACATCTATTCTCTGAAATTGAGGTCAGAAAGCATGGTGTTGTTATAAACAGAGTGGATTATCCCGGCATTACCTCCACAGCTTTGGCTACATTAAAATTATCCAAAACCGAGGCTTCTTACTACAAAATAGGTGGATTTGAGGCTGGTGATAAGATATTATCTAAAAACCACACAGTGCTGTTCCCTATGCGCCTGTTGCCAGGATTCTTCTCAGATTACAAAGATATTATGTGGAAGGGTGGTTTAAGAATCACATTTAGAAGAGCTGCAAATGATAACAATGCTTTGATGAGGTACAGCACATTAAACTCTACAGGGGAAGCTCTGCCTAATACCCTACCTGATGCAGGCAAATGCATTATTCAGACTATGGAGTTAAGAATCCCAGTTGTTGAATATGAGGCCAGTTTTGCTCTTAAATACAAAGCTGATATAATAAAAAATCCACAAATTGCTCTACAATTTTATACATATCAATGTGTACAGAAGCCTGCATCTGGTACATATTATGAGTTTGATGCTACAAATTCATTCTCCAGCATACAATATGACATGCCTGATTTTGTGGTGGTATTGTTTCAGACTGGAAGACACAACAATCAGGAAAGAAATTCAAGTAAATTTGATAACTGCAACATCAAGAACATATATCTTAAAAATGGCAGAAATGAGGTCTTTCCTAGAGAAAATTACAATTTAGACATGTCCAAGGATGATTTCCTCAAATTATATGAGGCATTTTCTTCCTTCAAAAGGGTCACTACTGGCAATACTGACATGTATTACACACCAGATGAATTCAAAGCACAGAGACCCATGTTTGTAATTAACACTTCAAAAAGGAAACAAGTTGTGGTAAATGACAGGACAAACATTAAAATTATCTGTGAATTCCATGAGGCATTACCTGATGACACCATATGTAGTGTTATTCTCATAGGTGAAAAATCATATGTTTATGATGTAAGAAATGAGAGAGTCACGGAGCAATTCTAGAGGGCCGATTCAAACATAGAACCCCCTTGATTACAAAGCAATAATACTAACATTTTGCTGTCAGAGAGGCCCAGACACTTTGCCAGCTTTCAAACCTCAACTGTATATCAGCTGGCAGTGAATATCTCATGTATGGGCAGTTGTATGTATTTCAAACCCAAAGCCCCTGATTACAAAACAGCAATATTAACACTTCTCCATATGGAATATATCCATATTTTACTGGGTTCTGAGACCCTAAAACAGACAAAATTGGATTTTGAACTGTCATAATATTCTCTAAGTCTTGCCTATGCTCATATTATCAGAATAAGAATTGGTTTCACCATGCAAGGCAGTTCATTGCTACTGTGTCAGAAAATGTGTATCTTTATCTCAATAATCTTTGTTACATTTTCCCCTGTCGCACAGAAAATGTGTATCTTTATCTCAATAATCTTTGTTACACTTTCCCCTGTCGCACAGAAAAAATGTATCTTTATCTCAATAATCTTTGTTACATTTTCCCCTGTCGCACAGAAAATATGTATTTTTATCTCAATAATTTTTGTTACACTTTCCCCTGTCGCACAGAAAATATGTATTTTTATCTCAATAATTTTTGTTACACTTTCCCCTGTCGCACAGAAAAATTAATGGCCTCTTCTAGCTGTGTAGATTATATCTCTTGCGTGCCGGCAAGGCATGCAAACAAAACATTAGTCTTTTGATAGATTAATATCAATTCATGCAAGCAATTAATTAGACAAAACCAGAATTGTATTCAGGATTGCATGTTTTCATACAAAAAGCCATATTTTTGACAAGTTTATAAACAACAATCACACAGATATAGCTTTTACACACATGGCCGAATCTGTCTGAGGGGGGTATTCAAGATTCTTGGGATTTTGACAGAAAAATACACTGTGAACAATAAGATGATATGGGAACTTGCTATTGTTTTAAGTATAGGCAAATCTGTCTGAGGAGCTTCATTTTTTGTACACTTCTTCAGAGCATATCACACCTGAAGAATTGGGGTATAAGCCTCTTTTGCCTTTGTTTTAAGTATAGGCAAATCTGTCTGAGAGGCTTCACCTTTTCTACACTAGAATTCAAAATTCTTAAAAATTCAGAGCATATCACACCTGAAGAATTGGGGTATAAGCCCCTCTTGCCATTGTTTTAAGTGTGGGTAAATCAGATTGTTCAATCAAATAGCCTCTCCTTTTCTACACTTGTAAGTGGTCCTCATCCTATCACAAATCCTACTACTATATACAATATATAAGAATTGTTGCGGTAAACGAGGTCACGCAGGTAAAACAAGTTAGTAGAGTAGTGTGCCAGAGAACCGGTTTCGAGTCTTGGTCGAGCTTGCATTTTTCTAATTTATTGTCCTTTAGTCGCTTAATTTACCTGTACATCCGCTCTTGAAAACCTTACGTCTCTTTATTGAAAATTCTGGATAAACCTGTTCCTGTGACAGCGATTCATTGAGGATCGGTTCCTATGAACGACTCGTAAAGAACTTAACATTCCATCTCTCTCCTTTGTCTGTAGATCTTCTCACTACATTCTGGCACGAAATCATTTTTTTCTTCTCGTACAAGGGTCTCGCCCCCTATTCTGAAAATTGGGAGGGAGCGATTGTCATCTTACCCCTTAACGACCGAAACCAGGAGTAATAGACCGTCAACAGAAGGAGATGGGGCAGGAATGAAAATATTGCAAAAGGAATCCGCCGGTCAGGAATTCTTGTCGGAAATGATTAATGGGGCCAGATGACTCCCCTTACATAACGTCGCTGGGATCATTCCGCGCTGTCGTCTTTAATGAAGAAGATCGATAGCTCCAGTGTGGATGCTGGGGAAGTGGTTGGGAGATAGAGCAAAACGGAGGAAGAGAAGACGCGGGAGGCGGGAGGCGGGAGGGGGAGAAAAGAAATGGGGAAGGATTGTTTGGAAACCTCGGCACGCACCACCCACGATTCTAGGTTTCCGGCTAAATCCTTCCACATTACTTTTCCAACGCGCGCGCGTGTACCTAAACACAGAGACACACAATGTTTTTGCGAGATTTTGAAATCGTAACCTCACAGGGAACCATATTTCCGGGAATTCCCTATGTTTCCATTTCCGTAGTTCCGTAGAAATATGTAGTTCCCAGTACATACGTTGGAATTTCATAATGAGCTGGGCTTACACACTTCTAACAAATCTTACATACTTTTGCATTAGTGCTGCCACCTGGGATTCTTGATGGAAACTAATTCACACACACTTCATGAACATTTTCAACTATTTGGAGGATCTTTCCAGAATTAACTCAAAATTGTACAAGGGCGTCATTTCATAATTTTCTGCTGTACTTTGGATGAAATTGTTTTTTGGCCCCAAAGCCGATTTGGTTCGCCGTTGTGTGTTTTAACACAGTTCCTCGAAACGACCAGGCAACACACGCAAACACACCACCACACACTGATACACAAACCTTGAATTGGACAGACCCACCCAAACTGAATTCTAATGCTGTGTCCCAATATTTTCTAGCGAAGTTGCGAGAATATGAAAATATACAAACATTTTATACTACATCTGATGCCGAAATGGAACTCGCATTTGCTGTAAAGGAAGAATGAATCCAGACAGCTTAATCACAAAAAGATCATTTGACACATCCAATCACATAACAAATATCCCATTCCCTTTCGCATCTTAGAACTTTCATCGACTTGAAAATGGTTTGTCTATCTTAAGGGTATAATGTTGTTTAATAACGGTGATGGAATTTCTTTACACTAAATTTCTAAGCTTCTAATTTATTTTTGTTTTCATATACCTTCGCTTTTCTGCCATTTTTGGCTTATAGGGGATGAGTGACTAGTAGATAAAGTTGTTGAGTTGACGCAAAGAATATCCATGCCCAGGTCGGAACTGAAATCCGAGAACTTTGGATGGCTGAAACGTCATCAATTGATAGAATAAGATCCTGGTACTTTAAAATTTTGTGAACCCAGTAAACTTAAATCTACGTCTTCACATACTATATCCAGGATAAACAGATTTGAACTAACGAAATTCGAATGTAAAATGTTCTTTTCCATAATGATATCCAGTTAAATTTACCCACGCACCAAAAAAGTTTTAATTCAATCAATCAATCTAGTTAAATTGTCGAATTTGGTAAGAGTGCGGGCTCCTAAGAAGCCTGTGGAAACAGTTTCATCCATAAGAGTCAAATGTAGAGTCACCGGCAATGAAAATGGGACACTTAGATGCTGCCAGCTTAAACGACCAATAAAAGAAAAATACATAACTTGAGATGTATTTGAGATATTTCTACAGAGATTAGTTCTACAAATAGAGTAACTTAAAATATTTTTTTACATACCTGGTATGTTTCAATATGTGCACCGTTTGTGGCGCTACAGAGGTCTAATCTATATTCTATCTCTCTCTACGTGTTGTTCAGCATTGCAGGCGTAACATTGTTGATAGCTGCACGAATGCAATGGCGCAGAACACGATCACGAACTGGTATATGATACACTTGATTTTTTACAAATCCCCGAACGAAAAAATCATGCGGCGTAATGTTTGGGCTTCTAGGGGGGCAAGAAATTGGATGGTTACCCCTACCAATCCAACGCCCAGGAATTTCACGGTCCAAAAAACCTCTGACAATTCCTGCGTAATGACACAGCACGCCATCTTGCTGGAATATCACGTCACGAGGTAGTTGTGGCACAACGTACAACTCCAACATATTCCATGTAATTTGCTCGATTAACGGTACGCTCCGCGAAGAAGTATGGCCCTATAACCCTGTTCTTCAACAAACCACACCAGACATTCACTTTTGGAGAGTCACGTTCGTGTTCTCTCACTACACGGGATGGTTCCGTTCCTCAGATGCGACAGTTGTATTTATTCAGGTTCCCGGAAGTGTGGAACGTACACTCATCTGAAAAGGGAAGCGAATCGAGGTATGCCTCGTTTTCATCAATTTTAGCAAGAATTTCTTCCGCAAATGCTTTCTGCAGCAGCTTGTCCTGAGGTTTGAGTTTCTGACAAAGCTGCAATTTGTATGCCCGTAGGCGCAACCGTTTATGGCGAACATCATGTACTGTCGACTTAGGTACCTGTAATTCCCTACTTGCTCGTCGGACGGACTTCCTAGGGCTTCGTTGGAAGGACGTGTGGATTTATTCAACACTAGCCTCTGAAACTGCACGCTTTGTGTGGTAGCCCGACATTGACTGCACACTGCCGGATTTCCGAAGACTTTGTCCCATTTCTTGATGGCTTTAAACGTGGGAGACATTGTCAGTTGGTCGTAATTGATACTCACGCCGAAAACGACGTTGTACAAGCGTTACAGACTTCAGCTCGGCGAAAGCAAGCACACAGAAAACCTTGTGTTGTGGAGTCCACATTGCTACTGGCGCGTTTGTGCTCGCCGGAAACAATGCATTGGCGTGATTTCGCAAACAATGCGGTTATGCGTATGAGTACGTGCAGAGCAACCACACAGAAAAAAACATTATGAGTTACTCTATTTGTAGAACTAAACTCTGTAGAAATATCAGTGATGTGCGCAGTGATGTGCGTCTACGCGTAAACAACGAGAGTCTACATTCTACACGTAGACTCTTTTATACACGTAGATTACGTAATCTATGTAAACAACATGGCGAAAACTGATAACTTAACGAAGGGTGCCGTGGAATTAAAAGAAAATTATACTAGGTATCAGTTGCTGATGTGTGAAGGGAGCTTTTCATACTCTTTCTTCCAAATTCGAACAATTTCTCACCTAGGAAGAAACCTAATAGAAATATTCTAGTGGTTTTTTTTGGGAAAAAGACCACTCTTGCCTCACGACTGCCATCTGTTGTCTTTTTTGCATACTATTTATCTTCTTCCATAGTTGATAAAATAGAAGAGAAGAGAAATTTTGTTGTAAGTAGGATTCTTTTCATTTTATTAGGAACCAATATAGTTGAAAATGTCACTTTCCTTCCTTGAAACCCTTGAAAATTAATTTTTATGTACTTCAGATTGTCTCCGTAGTCTATGTAAACTACAACCCAATGTAATTTACGCGTAGATTACGTGTAGGCAACGCATGGAGACGTAAACTTATAGTCTACGGCACATTACTAGATGTGCGTCTACGTGTAGACAACGATAGTCTACATATACATTTCACACGTAGACTATTTTATACACGTAGTTAACCTAATCTATGTAAACAAAATATAAAAAGGTGATAACTTAGTAATGGGAGAATAGCCTAATATAGGAAATATTCTAGTGTTTTGTGGGAAAAGAACTACTTTTGCCTCACGACTGCCATCTGTTGGTTTGTATACTTTTTATATTCTTTCGAAGTTGATCGTAGAAGAAAAGAGAGACTTTTTTGTTGTAAATAAGATTCTTGTTACCTCATTAGGAACAAATATAGTTGAAAATGTCACTTTCCTTTCATGAAAGCCTTGAAAATTAATTTTAATATACTTTAGATTGTCTACGTAGTCTATGCAAACTACAACCAAATGTTATCTACACGTAGATTACGTGTATACAACGCATGTAGACGTAAACTTATAATGTACAGCACATCACTGAGAAATATCTGAAATACATCTCAAGTTATGATTTTTTCTTATACTGGACGTTTAATCCGGACACACTAACTGTACTGCAATGTATCAGGTGTGTTGAAAATTTGGTATTGATGTTCGTTCATTGTCGTGGAGTTGGGTAACGCAATGCAGAGAAACAAGTATTTCAGGATCCAAGTGCTACAGTTTTATTGTTCGTGACCGTACCTCGCTTACTTTAGGCTTCGTAGAAGTACGTCCCACATCTCCCCATTTTTATCCTACTAACGAAAAACTCCAAAACGATTTCCCTGTTTTGTTATTAAGGCTCTCTGCTCCCCTTGACCTCAGCCACGCCTTGGGAGAAAAGAGAAGCGGGAAAATGTTCCCCGACGCAATGTTAAATTCGCCCCCTTCCACGCATAAAGAAGAACGAGCCACGGGCGTATACAGATACACATTAGTACGGGGGGACGTGATCGTGTGTGTAAAAACCCGCCCGGGAACACCTTTGGTCTTGTTTAGCTTGCAATAACATCGCCGGGCACGGTTTTTAAAATTTCCCTTGTTGGCTGTGCCTCGGCGAATGTTAGAGCAATTTTATTTTATTTTCACGTATAAGCAACGACCTGTCTGACATGGTTGCCAGGTATGCTGTATTATCAGTAATTTCTGGATTTTTCTCGATCTGATAAATTTCGATGAAGTATCGGGAATATCTGGGGATAAACGAACGAAAACCAAGTCGCTGCGCAAAGAGTGACTCAGCAGAGCTCGACCAACGGACGCGTGAGAATGGAAGTGAGTGCATGGAGGGGAAGACTGACGCTAGCAGCGCGTACTGCTTCGCTCCGCCCACTCTCCTTTTCACCTTTTCTACCGTAATGCTCGGCATTGGTCTACAGATTTCCGGGATAGAGTATAAGTTGAGTGATTGGTTGATTTGGGTAATTTACTTACATTTTATGTTAATTTTGGTTAATCGCGAAGGTGAGGATGAGTGACGATGTGATGAAGGGACACTCGCAAAGAACACCCATGCCCAGGCCGGGATTCGAACCCGGAACCCCGTCGTCGTAGGGGACTGAGGGGAAAATATGACCCCGGTACAGGAGTTGCAGGGCGGACAAAATTGTCCGGAACAAAAAATCAAATCGACCGAGATAGAAAGATAACAAATAAAAATTAACTGCTTTTCCTCCAACTTGTTGGTTTTCTACACAAATCTTACAAGTACGTAATTTCCAAATGTTTTGTGTTTATTAATTAATTAATTTTAAAAAAGATTGTGAACCATGAGAGTGGGTGAGGAGTGAATATTTGTACATGGGCCCACCGCACTGTAGGGAGGTCCCCCTTTGGACCATCATGTTATACAAAAAAAAAAAATATTTCCACAATATCATAATGGAAAATTTCTTATTGAAGCGGCGTTACACCATTAAGACACTTGGCATAACTTTCCCAAGTCCAGGAGTGTGTTGATATCGTGTTGGGTGAAAGAATGAAGTCTCTCGGAGCTCATGAACACAAACATGTATTATAATAACGGATATTATGCAAAAAGACACAGGTTATACAACGACGAATTACCACGCTCGCTCTCTCACACACGAAGATCCTGAGTTCAGTCCTATTACGTCATGCATATGACGCGTACTTAACGTGGCAGTTCCACACTGTCATCTACCGAGCAACTCTAATATCATTTTTTAAATTATAATTATATCACGGTACTGAACACTTATCCTTGTATAATTTTCAAGTAACACTGTATTTGTGATTGCATATATTTGATTTAATATAGCTTTTCTGCCACTTTTGGCTAATCGCGACGAAGAGGATTAACGAAACTGATTAAGAGATGCTCACAAATAATACCCATACCCACATCAGGATTTGAACCCGGGATCTTCAGTGGTGAGATCGGATAGCGTCCACATATACGCGCTCGGCAAAGGATTAGGCTCATGGTCCAATCTGAACCTCGTTTTCTGCATAGGACATCTACCTATCATGTGGAAAACCCGGGTTTGATTCCCGAGGAGAGCGACAAGTGCGATTTTCACCGGAAATGGAACTCCATGAATCAGCTCTGGCACCCTCTCAGCCTCTAAAAATTTGTTAGCTGTCAGCAACCCTGGGGAAGGATAAAGGCGTCGGGAGACTGGTGGTGATCACGTCATCTCGTACGGTCGAGATCTAAAAAGTGTGGATTCCAACCTCCACGTCCTTTTATGCGTCTTCACAGCACCGTGAAATAGCAGGGGATAGATAGTTTTACCTTCACATATGTGAATAAGAATACCTTGTAAAAAATATAGAATATTTCCTCAACAATTTTTAAACTGGAAGTGGCAACACTGTTCTTCTACATGTTGCACATGGTACAGCTGCATTTTGAGTACAATTTGAATTGTTATTTTGTCAGATTATTCTTGGAACAATGTATGTTTCGCATTCAGCGCAGATATAAAGTTACAGGCTGGTTAATTATTGACTTTAACGTTGTTTTTACGTGCGAGAGATGGCAGCACAGTCGCGCCATGAAAAGATATGACCTTTGGGGTGGAAATGATGCAATTAGCACGTCTATATTTATGTTTTAATTATAATGTATCTATTATCTTGTCATTTGATACCAAGCCAGTAATTACAACTAAAAGTTCCAACAAAACGCCAAACAAATAATTTCTGTACCAGCACATGTAAAAATACAACCAGTGAAAAGAAGCAGTAGGATAGAAAAAATAATGAAAGTAGACATGGAATTGTTTGGTAATACTTATGCATCCCACTGTACACTCGCATCTCTTAAATGTCTTTTCTGCTCTTACGGCGGCCGATCCTATGCTGGCAAGGGAAGTGGGGAGCGGGGAAGCTACCAATAAATGCAGCAGCCTGTATAACGAGTTTCACGTAGTACTTATTCCCGCCGCGTCGTTAACTCTCGGCGCCACTGCTGTTGTGTGGTTGGTCTGTGGTGCAATCCTAGCTCCCCACTTCCCTTTCCAGAATGAGGATCGGCCGCCGCAACAGTAGAAAATACCTTAATAGAAGCTTCGCAATTCGCACCTGTAGGACAGTATTTTTGTCCTCGATGCAGATAAGTTAGGCGAGTGTAACTTTACAGTGGTATGCACAAGTATTACCAAACAAATTGTCCATCATCTTCATTCTCTGTATTGTCCCCGACGAGAAGTTCAAGGATTGCAACAAACAAACTGCAGATTAACATTTTCAACAGCATATATAAAAATAAAAAATCATTTCTTAAAAACACGGTGATTTCGAGATTAGAAGTAATGATTGATTGATTCATCTTACTTAGCTTCTTGTGCCAGTTTTGGCTAATTTGCGAAAATGAGGACGAGTGATGATGTGATGAAATTGATGAATGGACACTCGCAAACATCCATGCCCAGGCCAGGATTCGAACCCGGACCCCTGGCGTCGTAGCGCGATGTGCTAACCACTCTGCCACGGGGGCCGGCAAGATTAAAAGTAATTAAAATAGTGATGTAGAACTTGACGAGCAATGCTTTTGCACCCCACTGTACTGGAGACACAATATATATTTTGGGTCTATTATTCAGTTCTACGCTATAAGAAGTTGCTGCTAAGGTTTTACTTAGCAACTGACATCAAAATCTATAAATTTGATAATTAAATAACACACGAATTAATTTACGAGTTGCTGTATTCACTACATCCCATAGTACTGCAAAATGATAACAGTAACAGTGCTAATGAAATATCATTCATCTTATCAAAGATTTTCATCATTACAATAAAACTGTTCTTTTTTGTAGCTAATCAGTGGTGATTTTTTCCATCTGTTTTTTTTTTACTTTTAACCACTGTTATTTAAAAGAGATGCAGCCTCCGAAACGTTGGTAAATCTCTTTTAAATAACAGTGGTTAAAAGTCCAGAAAAACCAGAATCAATAAAACTGTGTTTAAAGAAATGACACGTAGACTATTTTATACAGATAGATTACGTAATCTATGTAAACAGCATGGCGAAAGCTGATAACTTAGCGAAGGGCGCCGTGGAATTAAAAGAAAATTATACTAGGTATCAGTTGCTGATGTGTGAAGGGAACTTTTCGTACTCTTTCTTCCAAATTCGAACAATTTCTCACCTAGGAAGAAACCTAATAGAAATATTCTACTGTTTGTTTTGGGAAAAAGACCACTCTTGCCTCACGACTGCCATCTGTTGCCTTTCTTGCGTACTATTTATCTTCTTCCATACTTGATAAAATAGAAGAGAAGAGAAATTTTGTTGTACGTAGGATTCTTTTCATTTTATTAGGAACCAATATAGTTGAAAATGTCACTTTCCTTCCTTGAAACCCTTGAAAATTAATTTTTATGTATTTCAGATTGTCTACGTAGTCTATGTAAACTACAACCCAATGTAATCTACGCGTAGATTACGTGTAGACAACGCATGTAGACGTAAACTTATAGTCTACGGCACATCAGTAGACAACGATAGTCTACAGATACATTTCACACGTAGACTATTTTATACACGTAGATAACCTAATCTATGTAAACAAAATATAAAAAGGTGATATCTTAGCAATGGGTGCTGTAGATGTAAAACAAAATTATACTGCTTGTCAGTTATTAATGTGTGAGAAAAACCTTTCATATTCTTCCTTGCAATTTCAAACAATTTCTCACCTAGGAGAATAGCCTAATATAGAAAATGTTCTAGTGTTTTGTGGGAGAAGAACTACTTTTGTCTCACGACTGCCATCTGTTGGTTTATATACTCGTATTTATATTGTTTCGAAGTTGATCGTAGCAGAGAAGAGAGAAATTTTGTTGTAAATAAGATTCTTGTTAGCTCATTAGGAACAAATATAGTTGAAAATGTCACTTTCCTTTCATGAAAGCCTTGAAAATTAATTTTAATATACTTTAGATTGTCTACGTAGTCTATGAAAACTACAACCAAATGTTATCTACACGTAGATTACGTGTATACAACGCATGTAGACGTAAACTTATAATGTACGACACATCACTGAGAAATATCTGAAATACATCTCAAGTTAAGAAATTTTCTTATATTGGACGTTTAATCCGGACACACTAACTGTACGGTAATGTATCAGGTGTAGAACTTGACGAGCAATGCCTTTGCACCCCACTGTACTGGAGACACAATATATATTTTGGGTTTGTTATTCAGTTCTACGCTATAAGAAGTTGCTGCTAAGGTTTTACTTTAGCAACTGACATCAAAATCTATAAATTTGATAATTAAATAACACACGAATTAATTTACGATTTGCTGTATTCACTACATCCCATAATTATAAAAAACTAAATATGCTGACCAAGGCAGTAATTTATTTTATTAAAAACATAAACTAAATCGTAACGTGTCATACATCCCATAGTACTGCAAAATGATAACAGTAACAATGCTAATGAAATATCATTCATCTTATCAAAGATTTTCATCATTACAATAAAACTGTGTTTAAAGAAATGACAGTTGCAAAAGGGTGCTTAACTAGGACTGGGACCATAATTTTGCAGATTCCCACCGATACCCAGTGGCGGCGGTTGGGTTCCAAAATTAGGAAGGGGCAAAGTGTCATAACTGTGGGGGGGGTAAGGTAGGTAACCCTTGGTAGGTAAGGTTTACCATATTGCGGGGGCAAACGCGGCAAAAAGTATGGGGCAAGTGCCACCACGCCTTTCCAAATCGCCGCCACTGCCGATACCGAAACTTGAAAATTGTTAACACTTAAAAGATGTATTAGTGAATGAATATTCAACTCGAATTTTAAGCATAACATTAACACAGATATGCTTTAAAGTATTGAAAGAGGAACATAAATTGAGAGTATTTGAAAATAAGATCCTTAGGAAAATATTTGGACCTAAAAGGGATGATGAGACAGGTGAGTGGAGAAGGTTACATAATTTAGAACTACATAATATGTATTCGTGTCCAGATATTATTAGAATAATTAAATCAAGAAGACTCAGGTGGGCAGGCCATGTGGCACGAATGGGAGAGGAAAGAGGAGTTTACAGGATTCTTGTTGGGAAATCTGATGGTAAGAGACCAGTAGGAAGGCCAAGACGAAGATGGAGGGACAACGTTCAGATGGACCTAAAGGAAATTGGTAGGGATGGAAAAGAGTATTGAGATCTTGCTCAGGATAGGGACAGATGGAAGGCCTGTGTTGCTGCAGCCATGAACCTTCGAGTTTAAGAAGGCTACAGAGTTAGTTAGTTAGTTTATGCTTTAAAGTATTAAAAAATTGTATCAGAATATAAAGAAATACCTGTTATGTCATCACAAAATATAGGTTTTTTACGTAATATTGGTACGTGCATACAAAATCAATGGAAACTTCTAATTTTGCATAACTTCCAGGATATTTAGACTCCGCGATGGTGTCGACATCTTTTGTGAACTATCAAAGCGCCGGAAAATTGTCGGCCATTATCAATAAATAAAACCAACCGATTCATCAGTATGGGACCAGCGCCAATGCGGATTAATTCAAATCAAGATTTAAATTAGGAGACTTTTTTGAAAATAAAATCACTAATTTAAATCACTCTAAATAAGTAATTTATAGAATAATGTACCTAAGGATTCTGTAGATATCAGAAACACTTTTGGTAAAAGTACATTGCTCTCGTAATCATTGAATGGTCTTTATGAGGCTCTAAGATAGGAAAATAAAATAATTTTATAGGCAAAAATAGCAAACATTTTGTGTAGAATAATATACAAAATACTAATCATGTTAAACCATAAATAGTGTAATTATCATTAAACTGTAAACAAACATGGCAGCTGATATTTTTTTGCAAACTATCATTTAAATAATTGCCAATATTCGTCTACGAAGGCTAGAAATATATTATAAGTTACAATTACATATACATCCAGAATGTTTTCTTTTCACTGGAAGAAAAGTTACTAAAATTATTAGTTTCCTTAGTACATTAAACAAACATTTCCTGTAGGTTCATACTCTATGTGATCAGAAGTATCCGGACACCCACCTGAAAATAAAGTACAAGTTTGGGCAACCCTCCATCGGAAACACTGGCAGTCAATACAGTGTTGGCCCACCCTTAGCCTTGATGACAGCGTTCACTCTCCCAGGCATACTTTCAATCAAGTGGCGGAAGATTTGCTGAGGAATGGCAGCCCATTCCTCGTAGAGCGCAAAAATGAAAAGAGGTATTGATGTGGATCGGTGTGGTCTAGCAAGAAGTCGGCATGCCAAAACATCCCAGAGATGTTCTATGGGATTCAAATCAGGACTCTGCGTAGGCCAGTCCATTAGTGGGACGTTGTTGTCGTCAAACCACTCCCCCACAAGCCCTGCAGTATGGACGGGTGCTCTGTCGTATTGAAAGACACAATGATCATCCCCGAACTGGTCTTCGACGGTAGGCAGCATGAAAGCTGTTAAAATATCAACGTAAGCTTGTGTCGTGACATTGCCATGTAAAGCAACAAGGGGGCCAAGCCCCCTCCAGGAGAAACATGACCACACTGTAATCCCGCCACCTCCGAATTTTACTGTCGGCACTATACAGGCTGGTAGATCTCGTTCACCAATCAATCGCCACACCCGCACCCTACCATCGAATCGCCACATTGTGTACTGTGATTCATCACTCCACACAACGGTTTTCCACTGTTCTATGGTCCAGTTTCGACGCTCCTTGCACCACACGAGGCGGCGTTTGACATTTGTCTGTGTGATGTTTGACTTATGGGCAGCTGCTCGGTCATGGAAACAAAGTTGCTGCACCTTGCGCCAAACAGTAATGGTGCTTGGAGTAGATCCTGATGCAGTTCGGAATTCCTGTGTGACGGTGGCGATGGATGATTGACGATAATGCTGTACGACCCTCTTCAACACTCGATGGTCTCTGGAGGTCAACATGGGAGCTTGGCCTGCACGATTTTGGGTTGTACACATCCCTTCACTATAACATCGGAAACAGTGGACAGAGGGATGTTTAGGAGGGTGGAAATCTCTCACACAGACTTCCTACACAAGTGGCACCCAATCAACTGACCACGTTGAAAGTCTGTGAGTTCCTCAGACCATCCCGTACTGCTGTCTCACACTGTGTGCAGACTACCGAGTTCGCTGACTATGTGTTCCACGCGGTAGATTGCAGTACTGTGTCGCCCTCTATGATAAACACACGTTTCGCGGTGTGTCCGGATACTTTTGATCACATAGAATATGTGCAGAATCCTAAACAGAAAATATGTATATTTACATATTTGTATATGCTTTAATCAAACTGTTCAAATATTTTACAGGGCCGTTTACTATAAAAAGCCTTTCTATAGGAAACATGCAGCTATATGAATGGTGCCAAGAGCCACACAAGCAATTTTAAGCGTGATTTAAAAAAAATATATATATCGATTTAAATAAAAAACTGATTTAAATCAAAAAATCTGATTTAAATTTTAAAAAACATCAAAATTGTTTTTTAAAAATAAGAATCATTATTTTTATCCACCCTGCTCAACGCTAATACAGGGTGGCCCAAAAAAGATAACCGAATAATTTTGGCCCACCCCGTACTAACCCATAACCTCCAGCACTGATTATGTTCAAGCTCCTCGTTTTGTGAACCGCTGGTATAAATTAAAATTACTGGCTAGATTTGCTGAAAACGCAACACATACTGAATAACCATGGTTCCTGCAACATCTAAACCACTCTGCTGACAAGACACTTTGAACCATCAGATTTGCCAACAATCGGATGTGTATTTGAAAGCAGGGTGAAAGCGCAGATGCGTTACGGGAAGATAAATGGTCGATTGAACTTGCGAGCCTGACCGACAGATGGCAGCTGCGGAAACTAAATTCATTTATATGGTAATTGCATTGCGATGCTATTACCATTTTCCAATACGCATAGAGATTACGTACACAATTTTCTCTTCTATTTTCTTGTTGTCTTTTCATCTGCTACGAACGTTGTATTTTAATCTATCGAATGTTACTTTTCAACTACCGTATATTCTTACACATTTCTTACTAAGTAAGTAAGAAGTTGTTTTGAGTATAGTGTGTACTATAGCCTGACAAGTTAAGTCCCGATATGCGCAGATCGCTGCGGAGCACTTCCTATTACGTCATCCTCCCCACCACTCTTCTACTCACTTGTCTGGCGTTGAGAGTACCAGTGGTGCCAACTCAGCAAAATTTAGCTAAAATAAATATGACACGATTTTCACTGTTAAGCGTGACGGTGCATGTAGGCTCCTATTATATCAGTGGTTCATTTGATTTAATCCGACCTTTGAAAATGCGTGCGGTGCGCCGATCGTAAACTGTAGTATTACGCACGTGCGTTAAGGTTTATAACGGAGAGAAACTACAGGGCGAATGAGTTCATTTTCTGAATGCGACATCGAGCAGTGACCTGTTTTTTTGTTGTTTTTTTAAACCGACCGAGTGGGGTGGTGGTTCGTTTGTTTATCGTACAAAAATCACTACGAGAAGGCAATCTGATAACACGCTTGCCTGTGTTATTTTCATGCTCTTTACTCTTGGCTGCAAGATTCTTACTTTGAAAGAGATGGACTTATGGACGAGCGTGTAGATGAACTGAATTAGACTTGGTGAAGCCGATTCAGACACGGACACAGATTCATCGGTAGACACAGACTCGGATGAGTGGGAGAGTGAAACTGAAGAAGGAGAACTGGAAAACATTTAGAACGTGAGCTCAGTTCTATCGTTTATATATCTTTCATTTTTCTTTGTTATGCTGGTAAGAAATATCCCTAATATAACTTAATTCATTTAAGGTTTAAAGGAAAAATATCAAAATGTATTTAGAATTTAGCGTAATCAATAGGTAGCGTAGGTGAGGGGATACTAATTCATGCCTTTCACATTCAAATGTCGTTGAAAATTCTCAGACAATTCCGCTCCCTCCAGTTTGCAACACTGCGAACCAAAGTCGCCGCAGACAATGGAGTGGGGAAATGTGATGTGAGGTGCGCAAACAATGGATTGCAGCGTCTTGTTTTTAAACTTGTCAAGTTATACGAGCTACAGGATGGAATTATAAAAAAAAGCTCTCACAACGAAAACAGTCCAGTCAAGGTCGGAGCTTTCTCTTGCCCCCTAAACACCCCTGGTCCTCCAGGGTTGCCACGCTTCTTCTAAGTTGCTCAGTCGACAGGTTCTACGCATGCGGTTGATTTCGTCGGTTGAAATTTTTGCTCATTGGCAACACTGTAGGTCCGTGACCTTGACTGGGCTGTTTCCGTGGCGAGAGCTTCTAGAGTAGAAGGGATAGGTAATTGCCACAAAGCGATTTACTTCGCTATTGGTAGCGATAAGCATGTCCAAATTGTAATTCAGTTCCGATTAGCCTCTATAGTTTCTGTCATTAATAACAATCAATTTTAGAACCATACAATAGAAGCATTTTTAATTGCACATGTTAGTCGACGCAATGGAACTGGTCAATCCTATGACGAAAAAAAACTTTCTGCAGGAGCTGGTCAATCTCGTGACTTGAAACGGCTATACTCTCTCAGGAATCTTTGGAGCAAGGCCGCGCATTTCGGTAGAGAAGGGGAGAAAACGATTAGACTGAGAGAAGCAGTACACACTTTTGTAAAGGCTGGTACCAGCAGTCGCTTTTTCCCCTCCACACTATCCTCTTCCCTAACACTGGTTCATTGGTCGAGTCCTCTCGAGTTACTACTTGTGCAGAGACTTGCTTTCGTTCGTTCGCTTGAGAGATTCCAGGGAGACAGTATAGGTAGATAAACTGCAAACCAATACTTTTCTGCAGGAGCTGGTCAATCGCGTGATGTAAGAAGCCTTACCGCATGAGCTGATCAATCTTCTGACATTGAAAAAAGCTTTCTACAGGAACTGGTCGATCTCGTCCAACGATTAGTTAACATGCAAACCATTACTTTCTGCAGGAGTTCGTCAATCACGTGACGTGAATAGCTAACGTACAAAACAACACTATCTGTAGGAACTGACCAATCGCGTGACGTGAAAACAAAACTAGTTAACCTGCAACGCAATATTTTCTGTAGGAGCTGGTCAATCACGTAACATGAAAAAAAATCTACAGGAGATGGTCAATCTCGTGACGTGAAATGGTTAGTTAACCTGCAAACCAATATTTTCTGCAGGAGCTGGTCAATAGCGTGACGTGAAAACACTACCTAACCTGAAAAGCAATAATTTCTGCAGGAACTGGTCAATCACGTAACATGAAAAAAAAATCTGCAGGAGCTGGTCAATCTCGTGACGTGAAACGGTTAGTTAACCAATAGCGTGACATAAAAGAAAACGAGTTAACTTATAACACAATATTTTCTGCAGAAACTGGTCAATCACGTAACATGAGAAAATAATTCTGCAGGAGCTGGTCAATCACGTAACATGAAAAAAGAATTCTGCAGGAGCTGGACAATTGTGCGACGTGAATAACACAACTAATCTGCAAAAACGATACATTCTGAAGCTGCTTGTTGGTCGCTTGGCGTGAAAGAGGTTGAAAAATTCTCAGTTCAAAGGATCATGAAGTCCAGAAAAACTAATGGACTGAGTCTACTGATCGATAGGTGGAGCTGTCACAGCACGGGATGGGAGGAGGGGGTGGGAGGTGACACATGTCGCTCTTCGCAGGGATTTGCGACAGGGTGCCTGACCCTGTCGCACTGAGCGCCACATCTCGTCCGAATGGAGACAATTTAACGCGGGAAATAGACCATGAACGCACATAACATTGAATCTTCTGACCAACATAGCTGTCATCGGGTGTCCTGATGGAAACAGCACCGAGTTGGATTTCCACGCTGTTAATGCCTCACTGGGGAATCGATCGATGTACCCACGAGTAGAGAGACACGAATGTATCTCTTGCAGGGGCGGAGCCTGAGGGGTGCTTGGCACCCCTTCAGCACCCCTTGTTCAAAATTTATTTTCAACCTAATGATTGATTGATTTGGAGTTTTAAGTCCACTTTATGTACAGTAAGGCTAATTGGTACTTGAGCTACAGTTTAAAGTGGGATCCGAACCACTATGTGCCTCCACCGGGTATCGAACCCGGGACCCCTTGATTAATTTTCAACCTAATGAAATGTTATATTACGTTATGCTGTTAACCCATTAACTGCGGCGGAGCTATATATAGAACGTCTATATACAGGGCGTTTCCGGGCTGATGATACAAACTTTCAGGGGTGATAGAGAAGGGCACATGTATCAATTTGAGACAAGGAACTCTGGTCGGAAACGACGTAGTCGAAAGTTATAAGCGAAAATCGGTGTATGAAGATGTAATACTTTTATTACCTGCACAAGTTTCACAAGCCCGTTGGAACAACCCAGAGGTCGTTCGAACAATGTCACAGGAAGCGAGACTGCAGAGGATCTCCTCGCAAGAATTCTCGCTGCCTGGGTACGCGAGATCTTTGTGCGACGATGTCATGCCTGCAGGGAAACCGGGGGACACCATTTTGAACAACTGTTGTGAATGTAGCAGCTTGTGAAACTTGTGCAGGTAATAAAAGTATTACATCCTCATACACCGATTTTCGCTTATAATTTCCGACTACGTCGCAGGGTTCATTATCTCAAATTGATACATGTGTCCTTCTCCATCACCCCTGAAAGTTTGTATCATCATGCCGGAAACACCCTGTATACGATATTTCATAATCAGTGGTTCTTGTATTGCAGCAAGCCATTTTTTTATAGACACCCGTTTTTCGTGCTATTATTAGTCTATATCGGCTACTGGCCATCAAGAAATCCATTGTTGATGCTCCGTCAGTTCCTGACAAAGTAGTAATGCATATGTTTCACCCTTCCGAAAGATTTCCAAAGTTACAACTGCGAATTGTTAGTGCCTTCGAAACCGTTGACAACGACTTGGTGTATCATGCATAGCAAGTACTTGGTTATCGCTTGGACCTTTTCGCTATACACGTGGTTCCCGTGTTGAATCTATATAATGTGAGTCATGTGAGTAAAACGTCCAGAGTTCTTCTTTATATTGATACCTTGTCTGATTTTCTATCTTAAATAGTAACGTCATAATAATGTACCATTCATTTTGAATTACCCTGTATATGAAATCCTGCATGTTTGATGTTTTCTATATTATCAACATCGCGCCACCTATATTTCATTCCGTACCACCTCAGCACCCCTTATGATTAATCCTGGCGTCGCCGCTGGTCTTTTGGGTTAAGGCTCTGGCTGTACAGCCGCTTCAGCAGGGTAAATGATGCGGTAACAGAACTTTTGTTTGATGGAGAACATCAATAACTAGGCAATATGTGGAGAAGTTAACAGGTAGAACTGATGACAGCAAAACTCTGTTCCGGTGCTAAATACAAAAATACAGGGTGTTCATAAATATTATTTACAATTTCATATTTTAATAACAAGAATTGCATTGACACACGGAAGCATACTGAGATTCATATGATGTAGCAACTGAAGACGTTCATTTAGTGTTCAGTCCACTTGGATACGTGTCGCTCTGGTTTCGCATACAACAGCCAAACGGTTTTGCAACTCTGTCCAAACTCGTCGTAGTAGCAGTGGCACTGGTTATTCTGGGCCTTAAACATTATTAATTGATTATAATCAATATTAGTTACAATAGTTTGGTGCACTTTGTCCGCATAGAGAAAAGTCCAGGGGTGTAATATCAGAGGGACCTATGAGGCCTGGCACTTCTATCAATCCAACGCGCTGGAAAAGTTGTGTTCAGGACATCTCTGACGGGGGGCGGGGCACCGTCTTGCTGGAAGATAACTTATTGACTTGGTGAATCATGTACCCTTCAGGATGATTTTATGTATCAACCCTGGGGGTAAAGGCGGCCGCACCGTGGTGCTGATCACATCTCCTCCACCGCAATTATGAGTGTATGTGGTTCTACCTCCACATACTCCCCCTCCCCCCGTATGCCTTCACGGTTGCAATGTGCACGGGAGAAAACAAAATAATAATATTCACCTTTACAGGCATGTTCCATTATCTTGTCAAGACTTGATAAAAGATTCACTACTTCAAAATGAATCTTCCCTGTTCATCACAAGGACCCGCAAATACTTATAGACAAGGCAGAGACACACAAAAACAAACCAACCAATCAGAACTCCAATGCACCGTCAGTTGCACACACCACGTGACAACTGAAACCTTCTTTTGTCGGTTCCAGCAGACCGTAATCCTAACACAAGAACAATGAAACTTCCATTTGCCAAACAAAAAGATTGGTTTGCCTTCGTCTTCGCTTCAGACAACATGAAAACACGTCTCTGTTTGATTCCGTTGTGCTAGCTGCTCTGGCAGATAAATAAAAAAAGACGAAAGTAAAGAACATTCATCACCACAGACGGTGTATTTCATGTCAAGAAGCCTGATCATACGCCCCAACAGAAGCCAACTGTGAAATCAGTGGATGATTGACGCCTCTGTCGGGATTATTTCGCCCTCTTGCTTGTTTGCATGGTAACATCGCACAATCATCTCTCATTTGGATGCATAATGACGTGTCAATCACCAGCATTAGTAGATATAGTCATCATTCTTTGCTGGAATTTAGGTTTGCCTACAATAAATCTGGGGCAAATGCGAATGCAGCGAAAAACCAAATCTCTCAACCTGAAGACCGTTCAGGCGAGACAAATGGAAAATGCAAGGCTCGCCCATAAAAGAACAGAACTTTTATTTTTAAGAAAGAGAACAACTAATTACCTTCAAATGACTTTATCACCTTCAAAATAATCACCAGAGGAGGCAATACACTTTGACCAGCGTGTGTACAGATCTTGGAAACACTCTTGACAGTCATTGACAGTAAGTGTTCGCAAAATACGCGTAACATTTCATTTAATGTCCCCGACGTCGTCAAATCTTCACCCTTTCATAGCCATCTTAAGCTTACGAAAAATGAAAAAATCAGTAGGCGATAAGTCTGGAGAATATGGAGGGTGATTGATCTCTGTTACTGAATGCTTAGCTAGGTATTGTTGTACAGACAACGCGGTATGAGGCCGAGCATTATCGTGTAACAGAAACCATTGGCCAGAATCACAGAAGTACATCGTAACTCGCTTCATCCTGTTTCTGAGTCAACCAAGCACTTCCTTGTAATACAACTGATTGATTTCTTTGCCAATATGAAGCATGTCTGACAGTTGCTGCGTGGTTAAACGTCTATCACCTCTCACCAGTGCACAAACTTTCTCCACATTGTCGTCAATACTTGACGTTGAAGGGCGTCCTGATCTTGGTTTATCCTCGACACTTTGATGTCCACCTTTGAAACGATTGTACCAGTCATACACCTGGGTTCTTGATAATTCTGCATCACCATAACTGCCCGTATCATCTGTAACGTTTCGATAAACGATTTACCCAATTTGTAACAAAACTTTATGCTGTAACGTTGTTCCATCTTGGTGTGCGTATTTTGTACGCCGCCTGCACACGACCTGCATCTGACGCACGCTTGCCCCGATACCGACTGCCTGTAACAGGTTGAAACATGCACTGACGGAAAGTTTAGATGTAGCTCTTTGCAGTGTTGCCAGAATACTGTATCTTTTTATTTGGTTTGGTTCTTTTTTTTTTTTGACAGTTCGGTTTCATTATGGGCGGACCTTGTAGATTACTTTCCTGAATCGTATGCTTGCATTGTAGGGACCCTTGTATATGCGTGTGTGCCGCTACACACACACACACACACTTACATCAGAGAAGGAGAGAAAGAAAGGAAAAGTCAGATGATAGATAGAAAACTAGGAAAGAGAAGAAACATAGAAGGAAGAAAAAGAGAAATGTAAGAAAGTAGAAAAGGAAGATAGATGAGAGAGACTTCTTTAACTACTTCTATTCCTCTTTTCTGTGTCTCTCAATTTCTTTCTCTCCCCCTGGCTCCAATTTTCTATTCTCTCTCTCTCTCTCTCTTTCTCCAAGGTGTGCAGTCGGTAGGGCGCCTGACTACCATGCGGTAGAACAGAGTTCGATTCCCAGTGTGGACAAATTCAAATGGGAATTTTTCCACCAATATCCTTGCATAGAATGACTGTGATTCACCCAGACTCTATGAAATGGTTACGTGCGCAACCCTGGGAAAAATGCAACCGGACCGTGGTGCTGACCACATCATCTTCGAAAAGAAATACTCCTTCCTTAAAGTGTGCAGGCGTAGCTTATCACACGCACACTATTATATATATAGTATATATACGGTATTAATATATTACGTACGCGCCAAAATATACAGTACTGAAACTGGCGCATGTGCGTTTGTCAATGGGGCACAGTTCCAACCGCACGTGTTCTCAGTAGTGAAAAGGATGTTGTGCAATAAGGGAGACCCGATGTTGTGCAGTTTTTGTTGCAAATGGGTGTTGCTAATAGTGTGTATACCGTTTCATTCTAATGAATGATGGGATCTAACCTGCCACTCCCAATGGGTGATGTAGCTAATCATCATTCATCCTCATTAATGATGAGAGCACTTGTCATAACGACAAGTTAAATGCTTGGCAGCAAAAGGCACAACTGAAATAAAATACCTTAAACAACTAGAAATGGCAAATAGTCACTCGTTGGATTTTAGAACCTTGAACCCGAATCATACATGGTAAGGATTAGGATAAATACGTGTCTAGACTCAGAAGAATGATGATGAAGTTAATGTCGAAGAGTAAAATCAAACTATGCTTTCTCCAGGCTTGGTAGGTAGTTCACCTAAGTCAAGCAGACTGCTGTCCTTCTCTCCTCCTCAGAATGCTGTTCCCTGTCTCTAATCAAATCGAAAAGTGACTCCCCTGCCAGTCTGTCCGCTCCTCTAAAACACCTGTCTCTGGAGACTTCCTATACGCTGATACGTGAGTTTGTACCTTCCTATAGTATTGTAAACAGCTTACTACTTGTTTACCTGTTGTAAACCTTGTAGCCTCAGTATATCAGGAAGTGGAAGTCTGCTTAACACTGCAACGTCCTCCAGTTGGACACTAGTCGTTACAAAGTCTGCCCCTTGTGTCGGGAACATGAGACCCTCTTAAATTCACTAGGGCTTGCTGGGTAACAAGAAATACAACACGATTTTCAAAGTTTGACGCAGTTTTATAATTAACTATCGTATGCGGACTCACAACAATATACAGACTTACACACGTTTCTTGACCTTAGTTTTGTCATTTGAAGCCTGAGGATGCAAAAAGAAACAATTCTTACAGCATTTCACATCACAATCACTAACACACGACGGTAGACAAAACAAACCAAAATACACGAAGGTTTCTGCACGTAATCATTATTTCAGCGTAACGCCTTAAAGAAACACAATTAATGCAAACCAATAACACTATTCTGGCATTCCATTTTCCAGTTATCACATGTTTATTGATTCTTCTACCTTCGCCTGTTTTCTAAATCAGTCCATCGTCAGGAGGAAACATTCAGGTGGGTTCATACACTTCCTCAGCCGATAAAGAAAAATGACGTCAATGCGAACAGACTATGACGTATTTCCAAAAGATACGTACAAATTCCAACCACAACTGTACCAATCTCACTATAGTTGTCTGTGACACTTTGCACATTATTTGAAGTAACAAACATTTTAAAAATCTTAACTTCTTACAAATGTAATACCTTAAACGCTCAGGTTTATTACAACACTCGACTGTGCATAATTCAAATACCTGAGAGGAGTGGACAGTTGGTGTAAACAAGTGAATGAACCTTGGTGAATTGAAGCTTCTACAGAAAGTTAAAATAAAATAAAGAATAATCCTATGGATTGATACAAAAAATCATGTTGAAAATTTAGAAATTTAGTTCAAAAGCTCCATGATGATTCAAGTTCTATTGTTAGCTTATTTATAAATTTATAAATAACTTAATTGATGCTCAAGATTGTCTTCAGTTGATAGGATTCACAATTAAACCTAGAACGCTTCGTTCTTATTTGCCATTTTCTTTCGTTAATTCTAAAAATATTGTACATCAGAATTCAGTAATGGTTCAAATATGTAAAGCTCATAATGTACTAATACAAAATAATGTTAATATTGATTTTGCTATGTCCTACAAGAAATATTTATCTGTCATTAAACAATTTTATTCTTAATTAGTATTTTATTTAAAAAATTGTAATTCTATATTTCAAGTTATTTTATCAATGCTAAATATAATTTTATAATACAATATAATATAACACAAACTGAAAATAGGCATTAATATCATTTAATTATTTGTGTATATGCAATTGGTTTATGTGTTTGTATATGTTAATATTTATGTTTATGTATATGTTAATATATGTTTATGTATATGGATATTATGTACCATAGTTTATTTACTTGTAAGCCCCCGTTGTAAGTGGAGCAATAGCTCTGTTATGGGGAGTATGTATAAATAAATAAATAAATAAATAAAAATAAACACACAAAAATATATAAAAAACGAAAAAGGAAAAATAAATAAAGAATAATCCTATGGACTGATACGATATTACGTAGTTTCTTTCAGGAGAAGTAAACTCACAGATGACAACGAGGTAATATTAGTCTTTTTATTTCAGTACTGTATATTTTGGCTGTACTGTATATATATATATATATATATATATATATATATATATATATATATATATGAGAGTGTGCCCTATCATTCCTTCCACCTACTCATGATTTATCGTGAGCCTTAAGCAGAGTGAAGCGATGTGAAGGATGACAAATTCACACACACAAACACATGTTCCACCCTCCACTGGTTGTACGTGAAGAAATTTACAAGGGTTTTGAATGGCAAGAGCCCCATAAGAATATAGGAACCGCTGGAAGAGATGCGGTACAAAGCCCTTGTCAAATGCCCTGCTTGCTATGCAAGGTTGCATATTTCAAGGATAACTTACCGGAAATTCAGACCATTTAGTTCCCTGGGAGCGGCGCTTGTGATGTCGTGAGCGGCGTCGTTTTGTCTTCCGTTCGCCGATTCGGCTCACGTTGACCACGGCGCTGCAAGCCGTACGGCGATGGAGATACCAGGAAGTGATTGCAGTGTTGCCAGCAGACAGAATAAGTTACTAGTTTAAAGTTTCTTGGCACGTACCATTTCCGAACGGCTCTAATGTTTTACGAAGAAGTGGAAAACTACTTTTGCACCGTTGTCGACCTTTCGACCCTACGCGAGCGTGGGTGATGCAATCAGCTGCTTGTCATGTAATCCTGCCCCTGCGTTGCCATAATGTACGCCTTCTTCAACACATAATCGTCACCTTTATCGGTGCTATGTGTTTGTGCGAAGCAAAGGACAATTTGTAGTGTTAACATCGTTGAACTTTTTGACAACAAAGCAAGAGAAGAAAGTTATAAATGTGGCTGGCAGTCGGGTACAAGCGAAAGGGATGCAAGAGGAGAAAAAAATGACTGTCATCTTTAGTTGTAGAATTTTCTGAGGTCCCTGTCATCTCGGTTAAGCTATCCACGAGCACATTTTGCATAATCATACAATATGGTATGGATTTTTACAACATACCTTACTCAGTGAATGTTTGAAATACAGTCACGCAAGTTGAAAATTATTATTATATTATAAATTATATAATATATTAGTAGAGTTTGGAATACCTAAGAAGCTTGTTAATATGATAAAAGTATGCACCAGTGAAAGAGAAAGTAAAATTCGTGTGGATATTAATATGTCTGACAAATTTAAAATTCATGATTGGTTAAAACAAGGAGATGCATTATCTCCATTGCTCTTTAACTTTGCCTTAGAATACGCTGTTAGCAAGGTAAAAGAAACTAACGAAGGACTAAAATTAAATGGTGTGACTCAGCTGTTAGCACATGCAGATGATGTAGACTTAATGGGGGATGATATAAATACAATTAAGAATAATGCTAAAATATTTTTCAAAACTGCTAAAGAGATAGGTTTGGAAGTTAACAAAGAGAAAACTAAATATATGCTTACAGGCCGAAACCAAGTGTTAGGTAATAGTCACAATCCAATTATTGATAACAACTCGTTTGAACCAGTTTCCAAATTCAAATACTTAGGAGTAATATTAACAAATGAAAATTATATTAAAGAGGAAATAAAAAGTAGGCTAAATTCAGGAAATGCATGTTATTTCTCTCTTCATAAACTTTTGTCTTCTCGTTTAATATCTAAGAAACTAAAAGTTAAAATATACAAAACAGTAATTTTGCCTGTAGTATTATATGGATGTGAAACTTGGTCCCTTACATTGAAAGAGGAACATAAATTGAGAGTATTTGAAAATAAGATCCTTAGGAAAATCTTTGGACCTAAAAGGGATGAGGAGACAGGTGAGTGGAGAAGGTTACATAATTTAGAACTACATAATTTGTATTCATGTCCAGATATTATTAGAATAATTAAATCAAGAAGACTTAGGTGGGCAGGCCATGTGGCACGAATGGGAGAGGAAAGAGGAGTTTACAGGATTCTTGTTGGGAAACCTGGTGGTAAGAGACCAGTAGGAAGACCAAGACGAAGATGGAGGGATAATGTTGAGATGGACCTAAAGTAAATCGGTAGGGATGGAAAAGAGCATAGATCTTGCTCAGGATAGGGACAGATGGAAGGCCTGTGTTGCTGCAGCCATGAACCTTCGGGTTCAAGAAGGCTAGAAAGTTAGTTAGTTAGTTAAGTTGAAAAACTAGTTTCAAATGTAGTGTCGTAGCCATCATTTATGCAACATCTCAGTTTATACGTGCATAATCAGGTCCTACCTTTTGACATACGGTGGAAGCACGTAGTGGTTCGGATCAAACTTTAAACTGCAGGTCCAGTCCCAAGTAATCTTATCTGTCTCTATGTGTGAACTGAAAAGTAATGCTATATATTGTGGTATAATGAATGTTACTGCCTCCTTCCATAAAATATCCCCATGGGTCCCAGGTTCGAATCCCGGCCTGGGTATGAATGTCTCTTGTTGAGTATCTAACTAACTCACTCACTCTCTAGCCTTCTTTAACCCGAAGGTTTATTTATGGCTGCAGCATATGTCTCTATCAATGGAAAGATCAATCCAATCTTTTCCATCCTTACCGATTTCCTTTAGGTTCATCTCAACGTTATTCCTTCATCTTCGTCTTGGCATTCCGACAGGTCTCTTACCATTAGGTTTCCCAACAAGAATCCTGTAAACTCTTCTTTTCTCTCCCATGACACATGGCCTGCCCACCTAAGTGTTCTTGAGTGTATCTTCATCATACATACTTATTCTTCGCGATTAGCGAAAAGTAGCAGAAGAGAGAAGTAATACCGGTATAAACCAAGTGAAGTGCAGAAAATGTTCCCTACTCATTTCTTTCTCGCCTCGTCACAGAGTATTGTAAAATTTGGGGGATTAAAAAAAAAAAAACAGCAGTATAGTTGCATGTATAACATTACAGATATAGGATGCGTCATTGCACACTTACAGTCTTTCATTGAGACTCGCAAGACCTTACTTTATACGCCTGAACAACGAGGCGTACTCAAATTTCCCGTTCCGCTCTCAGCACTTGCGAGATTCGTTCCACATTTGCATGTCATCACATCATTTACCAGCAGATGGCAGGCTAATTCGACCCGCAGGTGGTGTAGGATTTCCGGTGGAAGATCAAAGGGCAGCGAGGATATTGGTTGGGCCCACATCTCCTGGGAAATCTCTGTGCGTGTGTTACGGAGACAGGGAAGCAGGGGCACATTTTGAGGGTGACATTACTGGGTGTATGAATAGAACTCTCTTATGTAAAATTAAAGCGACATGTTGTCAAATGTTTTATAACCTACAGAGTGATCACAAAGTTCCATTACCCCCTATCGCGTGTCCACATCGTCATAGACGGTCGCATTGTATTACTGTGAGATCATGGCAGAGGACAACTCGGAGGTAGTGTGACTCTTCGTTATGATTTAGTCCAGAGTGTCTGTGTGTACACCATCGTTTTCATAACAATGATTCTCCGCCATGTACGATGGGACATTCTCCTCAACATTGCTGGCGTGATGGCAATAAATGCAACAATAAGAAACAACAATTCATTAACATCTATGTGATACATAGGGGGCAATGGGACTTTGTGATCACTCTGTAGATCAAAAACACTTGTTAGAGGTGCATTACTGGGTAATATACACTATGCGAATTAAGATTGTTTTCCTTAGGGGGGAGCCCACTCAGTGACGTTTTTGTGATTTCATTTTGGGAGTTGAGTTTTTACGTGCATGCAAATTTGTATACGTTATCAGTAGGGCTAGGATATTCATGACTTAGCATATTTTCTTTGGTAATGGTGTTGTGTTCCCTAAATATATAGAAATTCATATTGTGAAGAAACTAATTGAATTAAGGTGCTTTTCAAGGTCATATTTTGGCATATTTTGCCATTTATACGTGATAGAGCATATTTTGATGGATTTTTCGGTCATATTCAGCATATTTTCGATTTTTCAAGAAATTTACAGTCATTTTCGGAGTGGATTCGTTCTAACTTCCATGTTCACTGGAGGTATTTTTTGGACTGCAGCAAAATCTTTTTAATTTTTATTTGAAAATTTCGAGAAAGTATTCATTGTGCATTGCAACTCAGGGCCCATAAAGTAAACTAAAAATAGTACGTATGTGAAAATATCTCAGCATTTATATTTTGATGTTTGAAACAGTCCAGTTATAAGGGCATATCTTTCAAATTATAATGCGTATTTTGTAAAAGTTTAGGTCGTAAGAGCATATTTTGGCATATTTTGGTGATTTTAGGTCATAAGAGCATATTTTATTTGGCATATTTTGGTGATTTTAGGTCATGAGAGCATATTTTACTATTTGGCATATTTTGGTGATTTTAGGTCATAAGAGCATATTTTACTATTTGGCATATTTTGGTGATTTTAGGTCATAAGAGCATATTTTACTATTTGGCATATTTTGGTGATTTTAGGTCATAAGAGCATATTTTACTATTTGGCATATTTTGGTGATTTTAGGTCATAAGAGCATATTTTACTATTTGGCATATTTTGGTGATTTTAGGTCATAAGAGCATATTTTACTATTTGGCATATTTTGGTGATTTTAGGTTATAAGAGCATATTTTATTTGGCATATTTTGGTGATTTTAGGTCATAAGAGCATATTTTATTTGGCATATTTTGGTGATTTTAGGTCATAAGAGCATATTTTATTTGGCATATTTTGGTGATTTTAGGTCATAAGAGCATATTTTATTTGGCATATTTTGGTGATTTTAGGTCATAAGAGCATATTTTATTTGGCATATTTTGGTGATTTTAGGTCATGAGCATATTTTATTTGGCATATTTTGGTGATTTTAGGTCATAAGAGCATATTTTATTTGGCATATTTTGGTGATTTTAGGTCATAAGAGCATATTTTACTATTTGGCATATTTTGGTGATTTTAGGTCATAAGAGCATATTTTATTTGGCATATTTTCGTGATTTTAGGTCATAAGAGCATATTTTACTATTTGGCATATTTTGGTGATTTTAGGTCATAAGAGCATATTTTATTTGGCATATTTTGGTGATTTTAGGTTATAAGAGCATATTTTATTTGGCATATTTTGGTGATTTTAGGTCATAAGAGCATATTTTATTTGGCATATTTTGGTGATTTTAGGTCATAAAAGTCCTATCCCTAGTTATCAGTCAGTAAACTAAACTATTCTCGTGCGATTGTAAGTACCTAAGATCATCTTTTCTAACATAGGTCACTAAATCTTATGATAACATTTAGAAACAGTATATTTAGATTCTAAGAAAACCTAAACCCATGAACAAGAAACACCGAAAACTTTGGCAAGCTCGAACGTAACGCCCATCTAACCTATACTCTGTACCAGCTAACTGTGGAGCAGGCGAACGACAACAAGTCTCTGCGCAAGTAGTGACGCGAGACGGCTCCACCAATGAACAGTGAGATTGCGTAATGGGCGACTGGAGTTCCCCGCTTTCCCTGGTTTTCACCACTCGATATCCCTCCTCCTTCTCTGCCGGTATGCGCGGTCCTGCTCCACAGTTAGCTGGAACGGGGTATACCAATACAGGGGCGCTCGCAGGAAGGGTCTAGGGGGCACTTGCCCTTCTGAGATTTCTGGAAAGAGTTCGAATGGTGAGGTGAAATTGTAGCTATATTTTATAAGAAAAAATATTGTTTTCTATGACTTACAGGCCGTAATTTCCAGCAACTATTATTATTATTTGAAGTAGGGTTACATTTAAGCTTACAGTCTATTTTCCACTACTATAAAAAACATGAATTAATATGTTAAGTATGTGTCGCCCCTGTCAACACATGTTTTTTCGAGCACAGAACTATTCAATCTGTATTGTATTAAGCTATATTGGATTCTTTTCTTTAAAAAATGTGTTATTGTTAATGTTACAATAGGAAATGAATTGTTAACTTAAATCAGAAAAAATGTTGAAACTATGGAAATATAAAGCAACTATGTAATAACCATGGTATATTGTAAACAACAATATGATATAAAAGAGCTAGACTTTTGTAAGTCTACGGGACATTCTCCTGGTTGCCGAAAGGTTGATGGTTCAGGGGACGTTGGGGAATATCTTGCTTCAATCTTCGGATTGGCTGGTGTACTTGTACTCCATTTTGGCAGATATTCACAAACCCAACTCTGAATCGCACCAAAGGTGAGAGCGCCAACCATTTGGCTACGCAGGATAGTCACGGTAATCCATGTTTATTATAAGAGTGTTGCAGGAACATGAAGGAGTGTTTTTTTGAGGATACAAGACTATTTGGTGGAAAATATTGCCACCTGCTTTGCCCCTCCCTGGAAAAGATCCTTCGGACGTCCATGAGTGTTGCCATAGTCCCGGATAAACTTAGAGAAACTCTGATGCTGTCTTCCTCATGAGGAGGCGTCCAATGTCCACGTTTGAGTGTCTCACAAGAATTGGCAACACTGAAGGGACACGGCTGGCCAAGATTGCAAGGAAGATGCGTTCTAATCTCAAATGTGGTAATTGTCTACTACTTGGGTTAATCGCAGCGATGAGGTTGAATGAGGAACAATGACATGTTGATGGAGCAAGCACTACGATATCCCATGCCATGAACCTCCATGGTTCGAATCTGGGATCTCTAGTTTCGTAGCGCTTCACGCTGACCACTATGGCACAGAGAACAGCAGTGTGCGCATGCGCGGAATAGTGATGTTGCACAGTACTAGTATTGGGCGATATATTGTTCAGACAATATATCGTCCAGGCGATATCAAGTAGACGATATATCGCCACGATGTTTGGGCGATATATATCGTGGAGACGATATATCGCCGATATCACGATACGGAAAAAATATTGTATCGTCAGTGGCGATATTTTCTTGACGATATATCACGATGTGAAATTTCCGATATCGTCCATCGCTAACAGATGCTCATTGACTTCAGTCGAACCTATCTGTCGCTCGCTTGTGTATGTGAAAACGGTCTATCATAAAACTGACCGTTCATCTTCCTGTATTTCTTTTCCAATATCCTGTCGGGGGCAGACACCATTACTAACTGCTGAGTTGACTCTAGGCACGAAACGAACGACCTTGGAAGGCCATATATACCACAACAGGTACGAAGATGCACACCACCGTGGCGGAGTTGTCAGCACAACGATCTACGACGCCAGAGGTCACGTGTTCGAATCTCGGTCTCGACATGAGCGTTCTTTGCGAGGGTCGTTTCATTAATGTCATCATATCATCACTCAACCTCGCGATTTGTCAAAAAGTGGCAGAGAACCGAAGTAACATGAATCAAGAAACCCACGCGGTGAAAGAGGAAGGTGGGGTAAAGCTGAACAAGAAGAGAAAGTGGCGAAGATCTGGCAGCAACCACCCCGACATGGTTCCAACACCCGCTACATCACTGATGACGTGGGAAATGAAGAATAATCGCTCAGAAGACAAGGAAGATGCTAATGGATTTTCTCCTTTGCTTCCCCACTCTTCCATTTCCTCTCTTCCCCGGAGAAGTCACGACAGAGAGAGATGATGTAAGCTCCCTTCTCCCCCCCTTCATCGTGCCAGCAGAAGTTCCATGTATAATGCAACAGTCTCGTTTCCCTGACAGGGAAGCCTTGTTTGCGGTAAGGAGAGGAACACAATGTCCGCATTTAGGAGATGAAAATATAACGCCAGCAACTATACCAACAAGATATTCCGGCAAGGCTTTGCGATACAGAAAAACCCAAGCGAGACCTAGAAAGACACGGGAGAGGGGGGGGGGGGGGTGGAGCGAATATGGAGAAACAGCGAGAACATCTGTGGTTTAATAGCTGGCGGAGTGAGTTATAATGATTCCGCTGTGGAATGTGCGATGAACCGTCACGTTGAGCGAGCGGAATGGGAAGCGAAGGTCTATGTAGACTTGGAAATGGAGACGTGATATTACGCTTTTAGAAGGTGGGGAAGACTTGTAACGTTCAGCTGGCCGAGTTTGGGGAAATTATAAGATTATGACGCTGAAGAGGTCCTGAAGAGCATGACGTAACTGCAAATTACTGTTATACGGCGGTTAACGCATAATGCGAAATATCATACGAATGATATTTTAGTGGTGCTTGATCCACAGTTAAGAAACGGTATTCATTCATTGTTTATTTTAGTGGTGCTTGATCCACAGTTAAGAAATGGTATTCATTCATTGTTTATTTTAGTGGTGCTTCATCCACAGTTAAGAAATGGTATTTATTGATTGTTTATTTTAGTGGTGCCTGATCCACAATTAAGAAATGGTATTCATTGATTGTTTATTTTAGTGGTGCCTGATCCACAGTTAAGAAATGGTATTCATTCATTGTTTATTTTAGTGGTGCTTGATCCAAAGTTAAGAAATGGTATTCATTCATTGTTTATTTTAGTGGTGCCTGATCCACAGTTAAGAAATGGTATTCATTCATTGTTTATTTTAGTGGTGCTTGATCCATAGTTAAGAAATGGTATTCATTCATTGTTTATTTTAGTGGTGCCTGATCCACAGTTAAGAAATGGTATTCATTCATTGTTTATTTTAGTGGTGCCTGATCCACAGTTAAGAAATGGTATTCATTCATTGTTTATTTTAGTGGTGCTTGATCCACAGTTAAGGAATGGTATTCATTCATTGTTTTCTGCCCAAGAGCAGGTCGTAGGACCCATTTATTTTGATGTTAATCATTTGGAATCTTCTTCTTCCTCGGATTTTCTTTCCCTCGACCACCCCTTCAATAGCATTCCTTAGGATACAGTTTCTTCTCATCCAGTGACCCAACCAATTTCTTTTTCTCTTCATGAATATCTCCAGCATTCTCCCCCTTTCCAGCACTGCTTCATTTCACACTTTCTCTGTCTCATGTAATATATTGCACACTCCATTGTATCTCGACATGCAAAATTTACTTTTGATTATATGTATTACCTATATTTGTAATCTCACATGTAACAAATAGTTAAATAAAGTCGGGGGAAACGTTGAAATTCATAAAAACTGACGTCCTTGTATATTCTTAGGCACCAGGACAACAAGCGCATACCCTTGATTGTATGTGGGTAGAGGCGGATTTACTTCGGGGGTCCTCCTCTTAAATAATTTCTCTGTCCATTTCACCCGTTCCATTCGCCTCCATAGCCACATTTCCAGAGCTCCCAGTCGCTTGTCCTCAGTGGCCATGTTTCCACACTACATAGAGCTACTACAATCTATGGTATATGCTTTGAATTACATTCTCTTTGGGTGGGAAGGTTAAAACATCCCTGACAGGAATTAAACTTTTTATTCTGCAGGGAATGAAAATTTCTGTGGGGGGTGCCTGGCTCGTCCCCCCGTTAATTCGCACACTCGCCCATTCCCTTACCCGGTGCAGCGGGCGCGGTGCATTTCGGGAAGAGCAAGGTTCCCAGGGGTGCGTAGTGCCAACTAACATGCATGCAGAATTCACACACTGCAATGGCATTGCCGATACAGATATACTTTGAAACATTTGCAACGTAAGTGCAATGCTTTATAATATTCGACGATCATTGATTACAAATACAAAAAAAAAGTATATTTACTTACTGTATATTGGGAGATCTTGAAATAGGAATGCAGGTGCGACTTCCGATCGGGCAATGCATTGCTGAGTAATGGAGACTGAAAGACATTGGCCGGGAGGAAGTCGTGGCTGATCCGGGGGAGTTGCGTTTGGGGAAGCGAGAGAAGAAGGTGGTGTTGAGGAGTAAGTGGAGTGCTGGAAGTGAGGAAGTGCCAGAACCGGAGAGAGAAATAAGTGAGAGGGGTCTACTTCTGGTCCACATTCGGGTCCGCATGGTCAAGGTGTTTTAATAAATATTGAAAAGGAGTAAAAGCGAGTGTCTCTACTGTTACGTCCCAGGGCTCCCAATAGGCAGTTCAACAATATATTTGTTACTGTGAGTAAAAATAGATAAATCTGAAACGTCAATCAGAAAATAATATACTTATCGTGGCATTTTGTAAGTTAACTGTCCTATAGGTGGAACTAATATCTCCATTTTCTATTCATATATAAGGCAGAGATATTTCATTGCATTAATCTTCTAAACAATCATGAACTGGTAACAGTTCACTATGGGGGTGACGGATATCTTCAGATTTACAGGAGAAAGTACTTACGGAAATCAGTTTTTGTAGCCTTGTGGAAGTTCGTGAATGTAGTTTTGATCCATTTTAATTCGAATGCATGTTGTTTTCTGCGAAAATCTCTGTCCGACACGCTTTTTCTGCTGCCGCGATTTGCTTTCTGCACGAGAGCACAATGTTCCGTGTGTTAGATGACGTAAACCCCGTAGTCAGTGCTTCAAACTCGTAGTGTTTTCACTAGAACATGACGTGTCGAGTATTTGTTTTTTTTTTTAGCTATGCTTGCCTAACCTAACCTTACGGCAATGGTTTGTGGGGCTAACGTGAATGGTTTTTGGGGCTAACGTCAATGGTTTGTGAGGCTAACGTGAATGGTTTGTGGGGTTAACGTCAATGGTTTGTGAGGCTAACGTCAATGGTTTGTGAGGCTAACGTCAATGGTTTGTGGGGCTAACGTCAATGGTTTGTGAGGCTAACGTCAATGGTTTGCGAGGTATTACCATAATTTCAAATTTGGGCACGAAAGTAGGTATTTTCCGGTGAACAAGGTTGCAACACTGCATAAATCGACAAAACACTCGCACAACGCGCGATCAACCAGTCCACTGTCGCTATAATGTTTGTTACAGAATCGAAATAACAAGTAACAGTAAGTACTCGTAAATGTAAGAAATAGACATTATCTTAGTTAGAAATGCATTATTTCACCTTAGGAAATGTTCCGCATTCCAAAATAGTACGTTAGCAATGTAAAAAAGTGCGAAATATAAGTGTCACCCCCTTAGTAAACTTGTACCCATGAAGTAAAGTATAAAGCTGGGAAGTATAATATTACAAAAGTTCATAACACAAAAGTGTGTATTGATGATTTTTGTTTCATACAAATATAGGAATGTTGATTTTATGTCATTTAAGGTACCAAGATAATTATTCAATACAAAACACTTTCCAATGCGAATTCCTTGCGAACAAAATTTGTGCGATAACTTTGAGCCTTAAGGCGAAGAGATACAGTTACGCACCATGCGTGCATTTATTTGAATATCGTCGGGATGGGCAATGCTACTCAAGAAAACCGTGGGGGTACATGAGAGAATGAATTTCTCCACATGTGGGAGGTCGAAGCGTTTTTCAAAGTTGATTATTAAGCTAGATACGACCTGTAAAAAATATGACGAATAAGAATTTTCGGAATCCCATGTATTCTTTATGGGGAATGAACTTCAACATCAAGTTACGGCTAATCAAATGGAAGTTTCGACTTTTCTGCTGGGCACCCTCTTCTCGTTGATATCATTTTCCATTCCATCGAAAGTTTAATATTCCCAAGATAACAAATCAAAAATTACTCCCATATGACGAATGCATTTCTCCTTGCCTCCTGGCAGTGTTGCCAAACCTGGTGCGCATAAAAGAGCTAAGTTTCACCTTAAATGGAGTTAAAACTGACTTTCAAGGAGCTAGATTTACGAAGTGCTTCCTAGAGGAATGTTAGTTGTCAAAGGCGCTGCAATTACCGTTAACTCTAAATTGATGGCAATTTATTCTTAGTTTTCACAATCTAGATCCGGCGGCATCACCCATCTCACGGTCGTACGAAATCGAAAATAAAAGATTCCCTGATAACAATATTATGCCAATTTCACGTCAACACGGCGCAAAAAAAAAGTAGCTGGGGATATAAGAGGGGATGGGGCGACGCAGCCAATAAAGCGTGTCCACAATGAGACTCCAACATTTTGAAAGTCTATAACTTTTTCATTTTAAATTGTACAGCTGTGATTCCGGAAGCAGCAGAAGCAGAAACTCAAAAAGTTTATGTGGTAACGTTTTAGTGCGCGCAATAGCCGTAGTGGCGCTGCAGCACTCGATTGTTTGAAAATGGAGATTCTAAACGAGCGTGCACAGGTTCATTCGAAAGGAGTCCACAGATTTCAGTAAGACAAGCCGGTAACAACCGTGTGAACAACTGTGTGAACTGTCGACCGTTTCATACCAAGTTCTCTCGCAGCTTGTCTTACTGACGTCTGTGGACTCCTTTCGAATGACCTCCGCACATTTTCTACAACCTGTTCCTGGATTCTGGGTTTACCACCACAGTGTCCTTTCAAAACATTGCCGGTCGCCAAAAACTGATCGCACCACTTCTTTATAGTCGTGAATGTCGGAGGATCCTTATTGTACACACGACGAAAGTTTCGTTGCACTTGAATAAGTGATTTCGTTTCTGCACACCACCACACAACCTGTGCACGGAATCTCAATTTTCAAACAATCGATTGCTGCAGCGCCACTACGGCTATTGCGCGCACTAAAACGTTACCACATAAACTTTTTGAGTTTCTGCTTCTGCTGCTTCCGGAATCACAGCTGTACAATTTAAAATGAAAAAGTTATAGACTTTCAAAATGTTGGAGTCTCATTGTGGACACGCTGTATAACAATATCACGTCACGTGCAAAATGTATAATCATGGCAAAAGTTGGTCTATGTGGGCCGGAACCAGTTCACAGGCAAACGAATGCACGAAAGAGCCAGATCTGGCTCCAAGAGAGCTAAGTTGGCAACACAAAGTCGGAGGGAAAAGCCTAACCCTGACGCTAAAATCCATGAAAAATGAAGAATTTATTATGAAATCCACAGCAAATTTTGCATTTTTGTTCTTTAGCGTCAAGGATGGATGGGAATTAGATGAAAATTACGAAGCGACACTTGCGAACACCCGTTTCCGCGCCAGGATTCGAACGCGGACTCCTGGCGTCGAAGCGCGCTGTGCTAAAACCACTCCGCCGCGTGGTTTAATGCGACATTCTGTTCTTTGCTTTAGAAGGTCACCGTTTCAAATCTTCGCTCTTAGGGAGAATTCACACCGAAGCGTCGAGAGATACGCGACACGTGTCGCTTGAGGATTTCACGAATCGAACGCAGACTTTTGCGACTGTTACTTCGCAACCGTGTGAAATGTTCGCTGTTGATTGGTTTCTCCCCTAGCGACCTTCCCGCCTGCACACTGAACCGCAAGGCCTGTAAGGGGTAAAGTTGAAGTCCCGATTCGAACGCTACTTTACTTCAAAGAAAGTCCCGAAATATGTTTACCCTCTAACAACCACATGTCAAGTTCGCGTGGAACCCAGTACATCCTCCTCTCAAACGTTTTCCACCAATAGCGTCCGTTTTAGGAACTGACAGAACTTGTCAAGTCCACGTGGAGTAAATGCGATGTTGCCAACTCAGTTTCTGACAAATTTCATGACGTGAGGTTGCGGTTATCCTTGCTAAGGTGTGTTTATGTGCTGTGCTATTTTTTAATACAACCTTGGTAGTATTACGTCACAGTGAATAAATGGATGTCTGCAGGTAAAAGTATCACAGGCAGAGAACATCAGTAAGGTAAGGGCGTGGTGTAGTGGTTAGAGTTCTCGGTTGGGCTACTAGCGGTCACAGGTTCGATCCTCCTTACGAAGTCTTCTCTTTTTTTTTAATTCTCCTTTTATGAATTGTGACATTATTTGTAATAGCAGAGTAAAGTAGTTACATTGTTCTGGAAGGTAGCTCCGAAAATATCGACTGAAAGTTTTCATCATGTGCAATTCTCCATTAAATGTTTCCGCCGATTCGTACTACCATCGTTTTCTTGGTTACAAACAAGTATTCTTTGCACATTACATGTAGGAGGAGCGTTTGATGTACATGTCACATTGGTCAGCTGCTTCTACCTGCTTTCAGGAGCGAAAGCTTGCAGGGTAGTGGTTGCCATTAAGGATTGTCAATCTGATGGTCGTGGGTTCAAACCCTTCCAGTGGCAGAAAATTTTCGTAAGTTTTAGACATATCCCATTGTGTTCATTGTCCACGTCATGTGAAACGGAATGATTCAGTTTGGAATTAACGATGGGGAGGGGAAATATTAAATTACAAAATCTCCATTTCAACTAACCGAGAAGTGGAGAAAAATTGGATAATTCTTATAAATATTAAAATTACATTCATGTTTTTAGTGATATAATAGCAGGTAAAAACAAAGATCTTACGTGGAAGATTATATCTTGCTCTGAACTAAGCCAAAAGGCATTTCGCAAAGATCTAATATATTCTCTAATACATTTCAAAATGTTACTTAAAGTTTCATGTCGATAATTTGAACAATTTGAACAATTCTTGGCGCCGAGACGATATTTTCTGCAACTTCCTCTTCTCTCGTCTCCAGTCCCTTTTGTGCTTCTCTTCTCCTTCCTCTCTCCTCTCCTTCTCCTCTTCTTTTATCTCATATCGCGTTCCCTACTTTTCTCGCATCTTGTCTCCATCCCATTCTTCTACACTCCTCTTATCTCCTCTCCTGTCTTCGATTACGACTCCACTGCATTCTTCTCCTCTTCTTTTCGTTCTTCACTTTTTCTCTCTTTTACTCTACTCTCCACTCCCCTTTTCTCGTCTCCTCCCCTCTCCTCTTCCCCTCACCTCTCATTTTCCTCCTCTCTTCTCTTCTTTGCTCCATTTTCCTCATATCTCTTCGAATCTTTTTCCTTTCTTCTCACTACTTCTCCTCTCCTCGTCTATCCTCTCTTTCTTCTCACCTCTACTTATCTTTATCTCCTTTCTCTTCCTCACTTTCTTCTCCCTTGTCGCCCTTCGTTTCCTCTCACCTCTTGTTGCCTTTTTTTTATTTCTTACGCGTATTTCATAAATATATATTGTGCATGTGGCAACCCTGAAATTGAGCCTAACTCTACACGCAACCCACAAATGCCTTGCGTAAATTGGGTTGCCTAGTGTAAAATGTCGTTGTCCTATGACTTTTGAGAGGCACTGTACATATTTCACAAACAAATCATGGCATTATAAAAGCCCACATTTGTTTTACGTATCGCTAATATCATAACCTATACAAAGCGGATGACAATTCAGAAAACGCCGAGTTAAAACATACCTGCAAAAAGTTTTCGGAGGTCGAAATTCTATAACAGCGTCCAAGGCCGAAAGTAACCACCACTTTCTCTTGCGAATTGGCGCCGCAACCTTTGTCCTTGACAGATAACCAGTTCCAATAGCCTCTGCCAGGCTGCAGCACCCGGCAGAACCCCACATTTATACCTTCGCCCATATTTAGACCTTCTCCTCTACCTGTAACACATTTGCATTATTAAATATAATTATTTGAAGTCGGGCTATTATTTTTGAAACACACTGTCGTTAACGCTTTAAATCCCCTATTAGTATTCTCTCGGTGGCTGTCTCACACGAGAAAAAAAAGTGCATCGCAGAAATGGAGGAGCCTACATTTTTCTTATAACAAGATGCTTTCCACACCCGTTTCATGACTGAATCAGTGTGTTCGGATTATCCCTAACCCCCTAACCCCCCCCCACCTCCTCCCACTCTGAAACCACATCCATAAGGCAGAAAGTTTTAACCATCCTGGCTTGCCAGAACATCTTCCGAAAACACGAAAAGTTTTAAAAAGAAAATTAATTTCTCCATTTTTGTTTTTCATCCGGCCAAAGTTAATAGAATTCGTGAGCTATTACGTAAGAAGCTTCAAAGAAGCTGTTTCAACAAACCGGATGGATTGCATTACAGCGGGTCCCTGAGGAAAAAAAAATCTCCTGGAATCTTTCAGGGAGAGGCTCCCTTTATTTTTCCGCAACGTTTGTGGAAATAACTTGAGATATATCACGGGAAAGTTTCTTTATGAATTTCATTACCTTTATTAAATTTCGGCCATAAATTAAAGCTGATTCTTTTAGAGATTTGTAGAATTCTTGTTTGACGATTGAGCATTTTTGAGTGCCCTCTCGTGGCGTCTAGGCCTAATGCAAAGTTAATAATTGAAGACATTACACTTAGAATGCAATTACAAAGTTTACTACAGTGATGTGCGTCTACGCGTAAACAACGATAGTCTACATTCTACACGTAGACTATTTTATACACGTAGATTACGTAATCTATGTAAACACCATAGCGAAAGGTGATAACTAAGCAAAGAGCGCCGTGGAAGTAAATCAAAATTATACTGCGTATCAGTTGCTGATGTATGAGGAGAACTTTTCATACTCGTTCTTCCAAATTCGAACAATTTCTCAATTAGGGAAAAACCTAATATAGGAGATATTCTAGTGTTTTACGGGAAAAGACCACTCTTGCCTCACGACTGCCATCTGTTGTTGTTTCTTGCATACTATTTATCTTCTCCATACTTGATAATAGAAGAGAAGAGCAATTTTGTTGTAAATAGGATTCTTTTCATATCGTTAGGAACCAATATAGTTGAAAATGCCACTTTCCTTTCATGAAACCCTGAAAATTAATTTTAATGCACTTTAGATTGTCTACGTAGTCTATGTAAACTACAACCCAATATAATGTACGCGTAGATTACGTGTAGACAACGCATGTAGACGTAAACTTATAGTCTACGGCACATCACTGGTTTACTACTCTTGAGTTTTGGTTATAAGTCCACATTATGCACAGATAGGCTAATCGGGACTGAACCTGTAGTTTGAAGTGGGATCCCAGACACTTACGTCTACTGGGTATCAAACCAGAGACCCTTTGATTACAAGGCGACTGCGAATTCATTGAGGCTTGTCACTGTAACAGAGTAACAGTAAACCCGTTGCTTCCTCAATAAAGCTTCTACTTAATAACAATTAATTATATCTAAGGGTTGACCAAATGAAAGTGAGTCTCTTGTTTTTTTTCTGTTATGATTTATTGGTTGGAATATATGAACATACATGAAGTAACAGCAGATCACGGCACACGAAGTTGTCTACGGCTGCAATTGATTCTTCGGTGACTGCCCAGGAAAGATGACCGCCAGAAGTGAAAGAGCAACGTTTGTGGGCAGTAATTCCAAGAATAGAACCTGTTTCGCACAAGTTACAGGAATTTCAAATGTTTGAAAATTCTGGGCAGATTGTTCCAAAGAAGAATTTTCTCAATATTGTCTCTCCATTGTATTTCTGCAAAGTTTTGGGCAAGTTTTTTTTTAAAAAAAGTTTCTGAAATTGAATTAATACACGAAGTTTCTGTTGATTTGTACCCTTAAAACCTTCTGTACAGTCATGTAGTTGTCTTACAGATGGTCCTTACAAGGATCAGGAATTTTTACAGCAAAATTGTACATGGAGTTCCGTCGATGGCTACGGATATTTAATGGCGGTTTGTGGATAGTCCTGACATTGGGGAAAGATATCCAGAACCAACGTGGTCGATATCGCGCGCGAAAAGCTTGAAGAGGTATTTCAAGTCGTTGCGCTATTTTGGTCTCTGAAGGAAATGCATTCCCTTCCTCTCGGTGTTCCTTCTCGTGGTCCCACTTATGGCACACAGTATTGAGCACCTTCATCTACTGACGTCAATGCTTTCGTTGTTAGGTTTAAGGTGTTACGGTCCCACATAATATAACAAAATTCAATGTTTAATGTGTTAATTTAAAAAAGACAAACTTGTGTCATAGCATGACGTAAATTTGTAATCTGTTTCAATGGTTATTGTTCGTCGTCTTCTTCTTTTAATGGCTCACACCGCCTCTCACCGATTTCTAGCCAAAGTTGCCGGTTACGGTTTTATTGTCCTTGATCTTTCTATTCCTAACCTTAAGATTTCAGTTTTGGTTGCTAGGTAATGTTGTTCATTAGTTGTTTTAAGTCCGCTTTATGCACAGAAAGGCTAATCGGGACTGGATCTCCAGTTTAAAGTGGAATCCGAACCACTATGTGCCTCCACCGGGTATCGAATCCGGGAACCTTGATTACGTTACCACTAGGCAACCGTGGAGGCCCATCTAGGTCATGCGATTTATTGATATTAATGGTTGATGTAAGATGATTTAAAATGTGTAACTTGGTCTGTGTAATCAAGCAGATTTTGAAAAATTATGCGGGTTAATCTCGAACTAGAATTTCATCATGTGAGTGCAAAGTGCGGTAAATAATATTAGCAGTAGTTTTATGGAGTTCTGACTATGTATGTTTATGATATTTTAATAAAACTTCAGGTGGCGCCATATTGTTATTGATTTGCTTTATTTTACTTCGCGTTTTGCACCACTCTTGGCTAATTTGATGAATTGACACTCACAAGCACCCATGCCCGTTTTGACCTTCCTACAGGCCTCTTACCATCAGGTTTCACAACAAGAATCCTGTACCTCCTTCTTTCCTCTCCCATTCTTGGCACGTAGTCGTCCCACCTATTCTCTCTCCCGGCTGTCTCTGGAGCAAGGCCGCGCATAGCTGAAGAGAAGGGGGGAAATCGAGGGAGCAGAGCGAAGCAGCCTCGTGTCACTACTTACGGAGAGACTTGTTTTCGTTCGCTTACCTGCGGGATTCGAACCCGGGATCTCTGGCGTCGTAGTGCGATGTGCTAACCATTCCGCCACGCTCCTCCCCTAGTAGACTAGAATGCCTTCTGTTCTCCGCTAAGGAGTAATAGTGAGTTTATTTAGAGTAGGAAGACTGGGAACTTAACAAGGGCTGACATAGATAATACATTTTTGGTGAAGCCCCGAAAAATGGAAAGCATTTATCGTGTTAACACTGTTAAGCCTTTTTTCCATGTTATTAAAACATTAAAATGCTTACCAAGGCAAACTTCTATAGTATAGAAATATACATAAAAACGAAACCACTGTGTTATTTTTAAAAAATATTTTTTTTGCCAACGATTCGGATGCTGAATCTGCCTCCGTCTTCAGGGTAGCGTGTAGTCTGTTAAATCATATGGTGACTCTAAATGGTTGCCCTGGAGGATTATTCTCGGTGACCCAGGCTCCACTTCGTCTGGTGGCCACGTCAGGACCTATTTTTGTATGTAGGTTGCCAGGGAGGATTATGTTGCGGTGGCCCAGGCTCCACCTTGTCAATGGATTGATGCTGTAGGATATTAACTCCCAAAAAATGAAAATCCTCCAGGACAACCATTTATAGACACCATATGGTTTAACAGACTACACCCTACCCTGAAGACGGAGGCAGATTCAGCCTCCAAAACGTTGGTAAAAAAACAGTGGTTGAAGTCCAAAACCAAGAATGAATAAATCACCACTTATTAGCTTCAAAGAAGAATAAAAACGTAATGTTTCCACCCTCTAACAGGGTCACTATTTATATGTTGAGCCTTGGCAACACTGATTGAAGTTAGGCGCGATTTGACGTTTGCACGGAATCGTCTGGCATTATTAACCATAACGTACTTCAAATGTTTTGTCAATAGCTTCGTTTGTGTTGTTTATGTTGCCTTGGAGATTGCGCGACAACAATAAAATGGAATTAACTCGTGAACATTTTCGTGCGATGATTTTTTACGATTTTCCACGTGGATTATCAAGAGAAGAGTGCATCGATCAACTTACTTTCACATTTGGCGATGAAGCCCCATCCTTTGGCACTGTGAAACGCTGGTATAACGAATTTAATCGTGGCCGCCATTCGCTCACCGACGAGATTCGCGAAGGTCGTCCAAAATCAGTTGTTGTTCAAGAAAACATTGATGCTGTGCAAAACCTAATACTGCAAGATCGTCATGTGACATACTGTGAGATTGAGGCAACCAACGGCATTAGTTCCACCAGCATATATAAAATATTACATGATCATTTAGCTGTGAGAAAGGTATGTTCTCGTTGGATCCCACACAATTTGACAAAAACTCAAAAAGACGCTCGCGTCAATTGGTGCAAACAAATGCTGAATAAATACAATCGTGGTGCTTCAAAAGACGTATATAAGATTGTAACAGGTGACGAATCATGGATATATGCATATGAGCCGGGACGTAAACAGCTGTCGACTGTATGGGTGTTTCAAGATGAACCCAATCCAACAAAAGTTGTTCGCGCTCGAAGCACATCGAAACAAATAGTCGCCTGTTTTTTCTGGAAAACTGGTCATGTGGCAACTGTGCCTTTAGAGGAACGTAGAACGGTCAACTCTGAATGGTACACAACAATTTGTTTGCCAGAGGTCTTCGGTCAAATACGGAAAACAAACAAACGCCGTCGGATCATTCTTCATCAAGACAATGCCAGCTGTCACACATCTCGTCTAACATCCGACTTTATGAACAGTCAAAAAATCGAATTGATGGGTCATCCGCCGTACAGTCCTGATTTGGCACCCAATGACTTCTTGTTCCCGAATGTCAAGAATGAATTGCGTGGACAACGATTTTCGTCGGTGGAAGACGCCGTTGATGCGTTCAAAAACCATATTATGGAGGTGTCTCAAGAAGATTGGAAAAAACTGCTTTGACAAATGGTTCGAACGAATGCAAAAGTGTATTGACCATAAAGTAGAATACTTCAAAAAACAATAAAGCAGTTTTCAATGCCAAATTCCTGTTTTTTCATTGTTAGGCTCAAAATATAAATAGTGACCCTCGTAACAGGGTCTTCTTCAGACGAAACTTCCAAAAGGAAAAAAAAAAGAAGCAATTTTTTTGTGAAGTTTCGTCTGAAAAAGACCCTGTTAGAGGGAGGAAACGTTACGTTTTATGTATATTTCAATACTATAAAAGTTTGCCTTGGTCAGCATTGTTTTATTTATCGTGTATTTAGGCTAAGAGCCCTAACATGCCTAACCTAACAACGAAAGCAACCCGCATTGACGTCAGTAGACGAAGGTGCTCAATACGGTGTGCGATGAGGAAGACCCTTTCCCTTCTGCGCCTGCCTCTCTTACAAGCGCATGATATTTCCGGTCAGGGACCGATTCGTCATCCCGAGAAAGGTAACGAGGTAATCAATATGTCCACTTCTCTTTGGGGAGGGGTGGGGTGGGAGTGGGGGGGGGGGTTAGAGGGATTCGCCCGCGTTTTAATGACGAAATCGAATAGGCTGGCTGGAACGGTCATTATTATGCTGAAACCTGACTGAATAATGAACCAAAACAGAATCAAACCATGAGAATCGCCAGCCACACATCTCGCTGACTCGCATCCCGGGAACCAAGGCGAGCACTCATGGTCACTATTGTCTCTTTGATTGATTGATTGATTGATTTGCTTTATTTTACTTCGCTTTTTGTCCCACTTTTGACTAATTTACGAAGATGGGGATAAGTTGTGATATGATGAAATTGATGAATACACACTCACAAACACCCATGCCTATGCCAGGATTCGAACCCGGGAGCCCTAGCGTCGTACCGGGATGTGCTAACCGTGTGGGCTGTCTTTGTAAATTTACTTATCGGGATCCAGGTGTTTAAAAACAATAATGATGGAGGGCAGCGAGAGGGTGCACAAAAATATGTGAACACCCTTCTTCAACTGTAATTGTTTCACTGCAGCTGAACACTTGTGCAACAGTTATATGAACACTTCCTATTATGAAAGACTGATTAATTTGTTGTTTTAAGTCAACTTTGTGCACAGTAAGGCTAATCAAGACTGGACCTAAAGTTCAAAGTGGGATCGGGACCACTTGTGCCTCCATCTGGTATCGAACCCAGGATCTCTTGATTACAAGGCGATGACGCTAGCACTGCGCCATCTGGGAGGCCTTTATTATGAAAGAGAAGAGGTACAGTAATGACGGCGATGATAGCTATGACTGTTGTTATGCCACTTCCCGAGATTCTGGCAACTACATGCAACTTCGGTATGTGATACCTATGCGTTTATTGCTGTTTTAGAGTGAAGAAAAGTTACTTATCATCATTGACAGTAACCTTATACACAATTTCATGATGATGATGATGATTGTGAGGAAACCTTACGCGATGGAGAGGAAAGGATGCCATTATCGAACTCGGCGTGGTCGAATTAGTAAATATCACCTATAATTTTCCAAACACCCAGACATGAATTTAAAAATACAGGTCTGTATCATAATAGGTTCAGGCAATAGACTACTGAGAGACACCTCCGTCATACAGGTCCATACTTGTTTCTCTATTAATTCTCTCTCTAGCCTTCTTAAACCCGAAGATCTATGACTGAAGCAACACAAGACTTCCATCTGTCCCTATCCTGGGCAAGATCTATATACCCTTTTCCATCCCTCCCAATTTCCTTTAGGTTCATCTCAACGTTATCCCTACATCTTCGTCTTGGCCCTCCTACTGGTACCTTACCGTCAGGTTTCCCAACAAGAGTCATATAAACTCTTTCCTCTCCCGTTCGTGGCACCTCTGGAGCAAGGACGCGCATAGAGGCAGAGAAGAGGGGAAATCGAGCGAGCAGAGCGAAGCAGTACACGCAGCTGACGTTATGCAGTCGCTTTCACCCGCCTCCACGCAATCCCATTCCCTCTTATGTGTTCATTGGTGGAGAAGTCTTGTGTCACTACTTGCGCAGATACTTGTTTTAGTTTGCACGCTCCAAAGATAACTGAGACAGGTTATACGTCTTCTTGAATTATGTGTTCTCGCAGATTTCAAAATAAGAACTGATTTTCATTCCGATGTGTTCAGATCGGTTCGGTTGCTTAGATATACATATTCCAGAACCTGTCAATTCAGATCCAGCTGTCAGGCTGGTACCTTTCCACCGGATGAGGCAAGTAATGGAATTTGGAAGGTCTTCATTCGAAACCGACGAGAACATCCTGTCTCTGTAATATGCTTTTCTTATATCGGCCTTGAAATTTTTACCAACAATTCTGGAAAAGTGTGTCACATTGGCCACGCAATAGGGGAAAAGCCCCTTAAGGAGGAGAGGGAAAATTTCCCCGAGGTCCTTCTCTCTGAGGCAGCTGGCAGCACTGTTGCCAACTTCGCTCTTTTGGGGCCAGATCTGGCTCTTTCGTGCACTGTGGCACCCGCCCTCTATCCCATGATGCCATCACGCATTAGGCCCGGCCCACATAGACCAACTTTTGCCAGGCGTATACATTTTGCACGTGACGTGATATTATTATATTGTCTGCGTCGTCCCACCCCCCACTTGCCTCCCCAGCTACATTTATACAGCGCCTTGGCTGAGGCGAAGATGACAATATCGTTATCCAGTAATCCCTTATTTTCGATTTCATACAACCATCGGTGGATTATTGAGTTGGGTGATGCCGTCAGATCCAGACGGTAAAAACTAAGAATAGATTGTCATAACTTTAAAGTTACCGGTACTGCCCCCCCCCCCTTGACAACTAAAATTACCATGGGAGGCACTTCCAGCCTTCGAAAATATAGCTCCTTGAAAGTCAACTTGAGCTCAATTTAAGGTGAAATTTAGCTGTTTTATGCGCAACAGGTTTGGCAACACTGCCATGATGGCCGTAGGCGGCAAGGAGAAATGCATTACGCTTATGGGAGAATCATTTTATTCGTTTTCTTGGGGATATCAAACTTCCGATGGCGGCAAAAAACATATGATCGGGTAGAGAATCCATTGAAGATGATATTTTTGCTAGAAAGAGTAGAAACTCCCATTTGTTTAGCCGTAACTTGAATTTAAAGTTGTCTCTCAATACATGGGATTCTGTAAATACTTATTCATCATATTTTTCAATCACGGTATCTAGCTTAATAATCAACTTTGAAAACCGCTTCTACTTGCAACATGGGGAGAAATTCATACTCTCAAATTATGCGTGGATTTTCTTTAGTAGCAGTGCCCATTCCGACGATATTCAAATAAATGCATGCCTGGTGCGTAATTGTCCTTCCTCGCCTTAATTAAAACAAAACTGAGAACAGGACCCCAACAATAAAATATAAAATGCCTGATAAAAACATCCTCACTCAAGTTTTAAAAGTAATAAATTCAACTATGGAGGAGGAATAAAATCTCCTTACCTAAACTGTAGGTCCAGTCCCGATTAGCCTTACTGTGCATAAAGTGGACTTAAAACACCAACTCAATCAATCCTTACCTAGGTTAAATCTGGAGCTTCAGCACACATTAAGTCAAACACAGGACAACACGACTCCACAGAGGATTATCCTTGGCACAGTGGCGGTTCATACCTATGTGCACAGTCACGCGTGCACACCCAACTAGATCTGCAATGCGATTAATTTTCATTATGTTTGTTCGATGGACGCCGTTTCCTTAAAAACATGTTCCTACACCACTTCACACTTGCTTTCGTCTGTCTCTCGCATCGAATAAGAATCACACTTTTCCAAGCTGTTTCCAGCAGGCGATCAGAGAAAGCAGATGGGCTCTTCTGGATCGGGTCAGTGAGCTTTGCAAGGGCAACCGAGGTATTTCAAATTTGCAAAATTCAGAGCGTTCGAAAAGCCCCTGCACTCGCACGTTTAAAAGAAGCTACTAAGGCAATAAGTTGGCAATTCTGTCAGTAGGAATTGGTATGACCTTGAAGAACGAATTTGTGTTGTGTTTAGAGCAATGCCACTGTTGCAGTCCTCGGTGTGAGACGAACAATCACAGTTTTTATCAACAATTCATTTTACGCGCGCACAGCGAATTGCTTTGTTGGTAGCACATTTTGAGTTTGCCTTATAAAAAATGTGTGGAAAAATGGAGAAGTCCATTTCCCGATGATCCGGCACCAGGCAAAAGCTCAGTGTATGCATTTTCAAATTTAGTTTTAATATTCTTTTTGTGTATTTCAACACGCGGAAAGTGATTTCCCGCCTTGTCCGTGTCTTACTGACTTCAGAGATTGCAGTGTGCAACGTTCCCCGGTTGTACACCAGTCTTCAGAAAGTTAGTCCGCTGCTCCTTGTGTCGGGAACATGAGACTGTTTATCACTCATCAGGGCTTGCTGGGTAGAAAAGAAACACAACACGGTATTCAAAGTTAAACGCAGTTTTATAATCACTTATATTTCATATCGTATGTGGACTTACAAGCAAGGTACAGATTTGCTTACGTTTCTGCCTGAAGAGGAACAATTCTATAGCATACTAAATCACATCACAATCACTAAATACACTTGCATATAGAATTAACGTTGGACAAGACAAACGTAAATACACGAAAGTTTCGGTACTTAATTATTATTTCCGAGCATAGCCAGAATGAAACGAAAATAATTACCAATTACACTATTCGGGCATTCCATTAACCGTTACCACCTTTCTGTTGATTTCTCACCTTCACCTGTTTTCTGACTGAGTCTGTCGTCAGGTGAAAAACATTCAGGTGGGTTCACTTCCTCTGCTGAGATGAGAAAGTGACGTCAACAGGAACAGATTATGACGTATTTATAAACATATCTACAAGTTCCAAACACAACTGTATCAATCTAACTATAGTTGTCTGTGACAACTTGCACATTATTTGAAGTAACAAACATTTAAAAAATCTTAACTTCTTACAAATATAAAACCTTAAACGTTCAGGTTCGTTACAAGTGTTACTCATATTCAGTTTACAAATGTATTTTTTTGTGTATTTCAAGATATAGTTAACAAGTGTATGTATTCATTACGTTGACAAGTAAATTTAAGCATAATATTTTAGCGTGGGGACTATTCGAACGCTCTGAATTTTTTTTCACGAAATACAACTCTACCATACATGGACACCCGCAGGGAGGGGGACAGGGGGGTACTTGCCTCCCCCTGAGATTTCTGGAAAGAGTAAATGTATTTCGAGTGGTGAAATTATATAGATATTTTATAACAAAAAATTGAATTTGAATTTAAAATTTTGGGAGGTTCAGCACTTAGGCTATTTTGCTCCCGTCACATTATACGGGGGCCAGCCCCAAATCATTACAAATAACAACTCTAGCGTTGTAGAACTAAAAATCTTAAAATGTTCTGATTTCTGTTAAAAGCTGAGGCTGTAAACGGGCACTAAGCACACACAAGGACAGAAAACAGGACAACACACACACAATTATACTGGCCATGGGGCCAGTCGCCAGAGCCTCGTTAGTCTTTAGTCCAGGGTGCACTACGTGGAAGTGAGGTTGACTTTTGGGCGCCTATGTGGAAGGTACCCCTTACACCCCTTTATAACAAAAAGTATTGTTTTCTGTGACTTACAGGCCGTCAGTTACAGCAACCATTACTATTATTATTTGAAATAGGGTTACATTAAGCTTAGTCTATTTTACACTGATTAATTATCTAACTATGAAGAACACCTTTTTGCCCTACATGAATTATGTGTTAAGTATCCAGGTATGGAAATTGTATATAGATATACAGAATCTGGAAATTACAAATGTATGCAATTTTCAAATACATTAGTAGTAGTAGTAGTGGTGATAATGTAAAATTAATAATAATAACAGTAATAATAATAATAATAATAAGAGTTTCTGTGACTCTGCCCCCCTGAGAAAAAATCCTGCAGCTTCCATTGCTACCATAGTCACATTATCAGTAAAAGGTGCATAATAACTTGGATTGTCAATACAATTAGCATGTACGGAAAAACCAGTATGAGCAATTGGAAGAGGTGACAGCGCCTCTTCTGGAGGGGGCACATCCACAGACCCAGACCACCTTCCGCCACTGCCTGGTCGTAGATGCAGGCGCCAGAACCTCGTTTGTCTGCAAGAAGCAATTACCAGTGTGTACTGGAAGTGAGGTTGAATTATTTTGGGTGCACCCCATATATCCCTCAAAGATACAGCTCGTCAACTCTAACATCTCTTGCATTTTCTGTGAAAGCCCCCCCCCCCGGCCCGTTTCTCTTTAATATTATCTTAATGAGATCTTTAACCGTTGAATTGGGTTTGAAAAGTCTAGAGAGGAAATCATTAAGACGAACAAGGAAATGAAAAGTCGGTGGCAAAGGGGGGGGGGGGCAAAAGTTGGTTTACCCCTTTCCGAATCGCAAAACAATCGGAGAAGTAAAAATTGTTTCCACGGAAAAGGATTTAAGACGGACTCCCGAGAAGAGGGCGAAGAATCCGCAAATAAACGAACTATTCATGAGGGGAACCTTGAGTTGTGTATAAAACGGATAATTTGAATTCGGTTGCAGGCTTTTTTAACACTTCGTGAGTGTTTCAGGGGTGAAATGAGGGAAGTTCCCTTGGTCGCCCTCAGTCTTAAATCTCATTAGACTTTTAAATGGAACCTCGCAGTTTCAAGGCGAACTTTTGGCCAGATGATTTTTTCTTCTTTTGGAAGTCCTTTTCTCGCACTGTGTAATTAACTTCTTTTATGTTTCCCCAGAAACGTTGGGAAACAGGGATTTTCATTGTTGGCTCTCTCCCTCCACCCCCTTTCACACAGTGGTTACATCTTTAATCTCCTTCTTTACAGAGTGATTTTTGTCTTCCAACACTCTTCTTCTTAATTCTCTCATCCCGTTGTTCCATCCTCTGTTCATCTACAAAGCTTAGGCGGAAAATTGGTTGTATATTTCGCCCAGCTTCTTTCAGCACGGCAAAGCACGTGCACATCTCAATGTATTCCGTGCGCGAAATGGTCTCTAAAGAGAAGTTACTGAGAGCTGGCGAGTGTGTGCAGAAGTCAAGAAATTTTAGAAAGTACAAAACTCTTTCGGTGAAAATGTAGTTGCATTTTTTTTTATTTTGCCTCGATTTTCTGTTGGGTTAAAATCGCGGCGATAAGGATGGGTGGCTATTATGTGAAATTGATGAAGATGAATGCTGATATGATGAAATAGATGAAGGGACAATACAAACACATATGGACAGCACACAACACAAGGCCCATCGAGGATTACACTGGTCATGGGTCCAGGCACCACTTAATCTGAAAAATGCAGTACAGGGTGTACATGGAAATGTTGTCATTTAGGTGTCTTAAGAAGGACAGTCACAAAGATCAGACATACCGAAGCCGGGACTCAACCAAGATTAACTTCGGTGGCAAGAGGAAGGCGGAAAAGAGGGTTCTCTCTCTCTCTCTCTCTCTCTCTCTCTCATTTCTCTCCCTTTTTTCTTTCTTTCTTCTGCTTCTGAGAAAGAAAAAAAGATAGAAAAAGAGAGAGAGAGAGATAGAAAAAAAGGAGGGACGTTTCTTCCTTTCTTTACTTCTCTTTCTCCTCTCTTCCTGTCTCTCTCTCTCTCTCTCTCTCTCTCTCTCTCTCTCTGTCTAAAAATAAGGAAAAGCAAGAGAGAAAGAAGGAAAGGAAAATTAAGAGAGAGAGAGAGAGAGAGAGGAAGGGGGAGAGAAAGGAGAAGGAGGGGACAGAGAAAAGGAAGAGAAAGGCCAGTCGAAGTGAAGGAAAGAAATAGAGAGAGAGAGAGAAAAAATGAAAAGAGAGGATCACCCCAACCTTTCTCTTTCTCTTCCTCTCTCTTTCTTTCCCTCTCTTTCTCAAGGTAAATGGAAAGAAAGAAGAATAAGAAATAGAAAAGATAAGGGGTGAGAAGAAGAAGAAGAAAGAGAAGAAAGGAAAATAAAGGAAATAAGATAAAAAAGAGAGGAAAGAAAAAGGTTGTAAAAGGGTAGGGAGAGAGAGAGAGAGAGAGAGAGAGAGAGAGAGAGAGAGAAAGAGAAGAAGAAAGGAACTTCTCTCCCTGAAGAGAGAGAGAGATGTTCTCTTGTCCTCTCCTTTTCTTTACATCGCGTGATTCCATTACATGCAGCACCAACTTAATTCTTAATATGAACCTCAACTAAAGTACATGAAGCCCAGTTGTTTTACCTTTTTAGTTTGAAAACATAATGTGAAGTAAACTACCAGAGAACTATTTTTAGCCTTCCTGAATACCAAGCTTAAAGTCCTCTCAAATCACATATATGGGTTGAACAAATATGGCGGATTAAAACTGCAGATTTCACCAGCCGTCTTACATATCATGATACGATCGTTACACTTCTTGTTTCTCACTAAATTACCCATCCAACTTTATGGCCGAGCACAGTTAAGTGGTCGACTTTCCATCTCGCCACTGAAGTTTCCGGGTTCAAATCCCGGCCTTGGAGCATGTGTTCTTCGTGAGTGTCCCTTCATCAATTTCATCATATCATTACTATTCCTCATCATCGCGATCGCCCAAAAATGGCAAAAACTCTGTTTTTAAAAGTTTGCTTTAACCTTTACTCGTATTTTGGTACACTTATTTGACAAAAATGTTATAGCTCGTAGACTATTTAACCAATCTACTTGGGGTAACTTTTGTCTTGCAGCTAAAACATCAGGGCATGCAACTGTGCACAAATCAAAACGCCAAAGCCAATAATAGGGGTTGAGTGGGCCGCGGCCCTCAACTTTCAATGAAAAAATCATAGAAATGGGGAGTTTGCCCCCTCTTCCCCCGCTATTTTGGGAAGGGGACACAAATTTTGCATTATTTTCAAAGAATGGTCCTTTCTCAACCGAATGAAAGTCATTCCATGTTCTTGGGTGCAATACATTATCGAATATGTGAAACAAACTCACCATTTTTATGATTCTTTTCATTGAAAGTTGGGGGCCGCGGCCCACCCAATCTCTCTTATTAGCTTTGGCGTTTTGATTTCTAAACGGTTGCATGCCCTGATGTTTTAGCTGCAAAACAAAAGTTACCCGAAGTAGATTGGTTAAATAGTCTACGAGTTATAAAATTTTTGTCGAATAAGTGTACGAATTTAAAATTCGCGCCAAAGGCCTCGGCAGAGTAAAGGTTAAGCTGCTCACGAGACGGGACAAACGAATATTCTCGAGACGAGACGGAATTTTCACGAGGTAAGACTAGACACACCAAAGTCTCTTCCAGTCTCGTCTCCTTGGCAACACTATTTTAAGTCCACATGTAGCTATATATAGCCTAATCGGGACTGGACATGCAGTTTAAAGTAAGATTTGAATCAGTTTGTGACTCCACGCAGCATGGGCGTAACTTGAGGCTTAACCTCAAGTTTTTCATCCCATAAAAATAGTGTCAAGGATTATTTGCTAAATAGCCGTTACATTTGCAAAATCACCAATATTATTATTACTTAGCTACTCAGGACTCAGGATGTTAACAAAAGTACCCTTAAGTTGTAAATTTTAAGAAACCTGATTTTTTTTGTGGGGTGGCATGTGGTCCCCCTTCCCCCGCCAAGTTACGCCTATGCCACGGAGTATGGATCCGGTGCACCTTGATTTGAAGGCCACCACGTTACCACTACATCATCGGTTGATCCATTTGGTTATTTTATTAACTTTTCCTTCCCTCTTGGCTAATTGCGACGATGATGATGATAACCCCGGGCACTATGATAACGGTAAATTTCTCGTAAGGGACAGGCAGATTTCATCAAATTTCCAGGAGAAATTACTTACCGAATGCAGTTTCTTTATACTTCTGTAAGTTCGGGGAAGTGTTTTCTCGCATCGTTCATAGAATTTTGCCTGTAAATCATCTATTTTTCGATATAAATGTGTGAGCGATGCACGAAAGCTCTTGCATCCATTTACTTCCAGGTGGAGGGGCCTCCGCAATGGCGCAGTGGTAGCGTACCTGCCTTGTAATCAAGGGATCCCGGGTTCGATACCCGGTGGAGGCACATAGTGGTTCGGATCCCACTTTAAACTGTAGGTCCAGTCCCGATTAGCGTAACTGTGCATAAAGTGGACTAAAACAACAATTCAACAACTTCCAGGCGGATGTAGCCTGTGTGTGATGACGTAATCCCGGTCAGTGTTTCCAAACATGTGTTTTTGTTACTGAAGAAGGTACTTTCCGCAAATGGTTTGTGGGGCTATGTGTCAATGGTTCGTGGGGCTATGCGAGAATGGTGTGTGGGGCTACGCATATTTTTTTCGAAACCAATTTTTAACTATTGTAACCTATACGTGACCCTACCTAACCTAACTTTACCGGAAATGGTTCGTGGGGCTATGTATGAATAGTTCGTGGGGCTATGCGTCAATGGTTTGTGGAGCTACGTAGGTATTTTTGGGTGCAGTGGGGGTGGAAACACTGCATGCCGAGTATGGTAGTGAAACTGTGATTGCCATTTTATGTGTTACCGAAGGCAAAAGGAAACGAAGAAAACTTACTCGATATGTCGCAAATAGAGCTTATTTCCGTGAAATAAGCGAAATGCCATCTTCAGCAATGTTTCTCAATGCAGAATACGTAAGTACGAATATTCAAATTAAATGAACTAGCAAATTTCAGCTGTCTCTCCCATACGAGAAATTTACCATGATAACCACTACACCATCGAGAAAACCATAAAGTGGTAGAAAAACGAAGATAAATAACAAAGATTAAAATAGAAATAATTAAAAATTATGGGTAATTATGCGATATCGCCCGAACACTTCTCACTCGTTTATTTCGTTAATTTTAGCATTGATACTTACCTATTCTGCATTGAAGATTCTTTAAGATGAAGTTATGTCTTTTTCCATAAAATAGTGTCAACATTTCATATTACGAGTCATTATTTGTCTTACTTGTTCCGCTTGGGTAACAGACAATATGGCGTGCACTCGTCATGGATCATCGCGCGTCGTGCTTGTGTTTTGTCGATTGGGAGTGTGTATGCAGTGTTTCAACCTTCTTCACCGAGAAATACCTACTTTCGTGTTCATTATGTCATCACGGATAGCCCCAAAAACCATTCACGATAGCCTCAAAAAACATTCACGATAGCCCCACGGACCATTTCCGGCAAGGTTAGGTTAGGTTGGGTTAGGTTAGGTAAGTATAGTTCAAAAAAAGAAAAAAATCTCGTAAAAAACGGCACGTTTGGAAACACTGGCGAGACCGCGTGACTTTCGACGTTCGCTCCATCTGCAGGTACATAATGGAAACAACGGCATAATGTAGTCGCTTTACAGAAAATGCAAGTTCCTTACATAAAAAGTGATTATTTCTTGTTCTGCAGCATTCTATGGTGAAGTTTTCTGTTTCCGCGAAAGAAAATGCCTCGAATAACTTCGACAATGCTACAGAAACTGATTTCAGTAAGTAGTTTCTCCTGTAAATTTGAAGAAATCCGTTCGGGCGATATCGCATATTTACCAAATCATGTATTAAGGAGTATTAATAAATGAAAATTTTTGTAAAGAAATACGTGGAAGCGAGAGAGAGATACAATCCTTTCAAGTCCAGCTCAACTTCGATTCAATCCTTTCGTCTTCAAATTCCAAACCTTTGAGTGAAACGTTCGCTTTGTGGACGCATCCCTCCGACAACCCACCCCAACCCCTCAATCATTATATTTTGCAAACGCATAGAATAGTCTAATACGCACATAACCCCGGGACAAAAGTCAATTTCTCACACGATGCGGCGAGTTGAATATTGACCGCGGGGCAAACAAAGTTGCCGTTTCAAACATCGGTCTGTTCCTTTGTCCGCGCCTCAATCCAATCGGTGAACAAACCAAACAAAAGTACGGACGCCGAGTCAGAACTGCAAACAAAATTGCAGGGAGGAAAGGGACAGATAAATCGGCCAGATGAAAACAAGGAAACAATGAACGGGATGGTAAGAATTTAATATGTGTTGCAGCGGGATGCTGGAACAATCTGTAAAAGGGAAATGGACCAACTGCGAACTGCAGAACATGAGTGGAATGAGCGAGTGCGTAAGGAAAAGCCTGAGAGCATTTATCATCGCAAAAGTAATGTATAGCCCCGGAGTACAATAAATGTAAATATGAAAAATATTTGGGGTCAGTGGGAGGGTGGAGGTTTAGCAGTGGGAGGGGAGGAAGGATATAAATTAAGGGAGGTGGAATTGCCGAGTATTTCCCTTCAATACAATACTAGATTCGATTGTGTTCGGCTGTCATCGTTTACTTTCGTGTGCCGTCGGAGACGTCCAGTGTTGCCAAACCGATTGTAAGCTTAAAGTTTACTGCCTTGCACAATTGTACCTGCGAAGCTTACTGAAGGTTCTTTGATCGGGGTGAGAATAGCTGTCGAAGGAACTTGGCTCATTTCCCTTCCTTTAAACGTACCAACAGCTACAAACAACGATTGGCAATGTTATCTCAAGGGAGCAGATGTTTTTTTAGTTGTTCCTGGAACGTTGTCTCATAGGAGCACACACTGTTCCTACAACACTGTCTCAAAGTAATTGTTGTTGTCCCTAGACCGTTGTTTCAAGGGAGATATTCTTGTCCCTGTAACAGTGTCTCAAGAGAACCTAAGTTGTTCCTAGAACGTTGCCTAAAGAAAGTCGATGTTGTTCCTAGAACGGTGTCTCATGAGAGCCGGTGATTTTCTTAGAACGTTGTCTCAATGGAGACGATGATGTTCCTAGACCGTTGTCTTAAAGGAATTGATTTTGTTCCTAGACCGTTGTCTCAAATGTATTGATTTTGTTCCTAGACCGTTGTCTCAAAGGAACTGATTTTGTTCCTAGACCGTTGTCTCAAAGGAACTGATTTTGTTCCTAGACCGTTGTCTCAAAGGAACTGATTTTGTTCCTAGACCGTTGTCTCAAAGGAACTGATTTTATTCCTAGACCGTTGTCTCAAAGGAACTGATTTTGTTCCTAGACCGTTGTCTCAAAGGAATTGATTTTGTTCCTAGACAGTTGTCTCAAAGGAATTGATTTTGTTCCTAGACCGTTGTCGCAAAGGAATTGATTTTGTTCCTAGACCATTGTCTCAAAGGAACTGATTTTGTTCCTAGACCGTTGTCTCAAAGGAACTGATTTTGTTCCTAGACCGTTGTCTCAAAGGAATTGATTTTGTTCCTAGACCGTTGTCTCAAAGGAATTGATTTTGTTTATAGACCGTTGTTTTAAAGGAATTGATTTTGTTCCTAGACCGTTGTATCAAAGGAATTGATTTTGTTCCTAGACCGTTGTCTCAAAGGAATTGATTTTGTTCCTAGACCGTTGTCTCAAAGGAATTGATTTTGTTCCTAGACCGTTGTCTCAAAGGAACTGATTTTGTTCCTAGACCGTTGTCTCAAAGGAATTGATTTTGTTCCTAGACCGTTGTCTCAAAGGAATTGATTTTGTTTATAGACCGTTGTTTTAAAGGAATTGATTTTGTTCCTAGACCGTTGTCTCAAAGGAACTGATTTTGTTCCTAGACCGTTGTCTCAAAGGAACTGATTTTGTTCCTAGACCGTTGTCTCAAAGGAACTGATTTTGTTCCTAGACCGTTGTCTCAAAGGAATTGATTTTGTTCCTAGACCGTTGCTTCAAAGGAATTGATTTTGTTTCTAGACCGTTGTTTTAAAGGAATTGATTTTGTTCCTAGACCGTTGTCTCAAAGGAATTGATTTTGTTTCTAGACCGTTGTTTTAAAGGAATTGATTTTGTTCCTAGACCGTTGTCTCAAAGGAATTGATTTTGTTCCTAGACCGTTGTCTCAAAGGAACTGATTTTGTTCCTAGACCGTTGTCTCAAAGGAACTGATTTTGTTCCTAGACCGTTGTCTCAAAGGAACTGATTTTGTTCCTAGACCGTTGTCTCAAAGGAATTGATTTTGTTTCTAGACCGTTGTTTTAAAGGAATTGATTTTGTTCCTAGACCGTTGTCTCAAAGGAACTCATTTTGTTCCTAGACCGTTGTCTCAAAGGAACTGATTTTGTTCCTAGACCGTTGTCTCAAAGGAACTGATTTTGTTCCTAGACCGTTGTCTCAAAGGAATTGATTTTGTTCCTAGACCGTTGTCTCAAAGGAACTGATTTTGTTCCTAGACCGTTGTTTTAAAGGAATTGATTTTGTTCCTAGACCGTTGTCTCAAAGGAAGTGATTTTGTTCCTAGACCGTTGTCTCAAAGGAACTGATTTTGTTCCTAGACCGTTGTCTCAAAGGAACTGATTTTGTTCCTAGACCGTTGTCTCAAAGGAATTGATTTTGTTCCTAGACCGTTGTCTCAAAGGAATTGATTTTGTTTATAGACCGTTGTTTTAAAGGAATTGATTTTGTTCCTAGACCGTTGTCTCAAACGAATTGATTTTGTTCCTAGACCGTTGTCTCAAAGGAACTGATTTTGTTCCTAGACCGTTGTCTCAAAGGAATTGATTTTGTTCCTAGCCCGTGTTCCAAAGGAACTGATTTTGTTCCTAGACCGTTGTCTCAAAGGAACTGATTTTGTTCCTAGACCGTTGTCTCAAAGGAATTGATTTTGTTCCTAGACCGTTGTCTCAAAGGAATTGATTTTGTTTCTAGACCGTTGTTTTAAAGGAATTGATTTTGTTCCTAGACCGTTGTCTCAAAGGAATTGATTTTGTTCCTAGACAGTTGTCTCAAAGGAACTGATTTTGTTCCTAGACCGTTGTCTCAAAGGAATTGATTTTGTTCCTAGACCGTTGTCTCAAAGGAATTGATTTTGTTTATAGACCGTTGTCTCAAAGGAATTGATTTTGTTTATAGACCGTTGTCTCAAAGGAACTGATTTTGTTCCTAGACCGTTGTCTCAAAGGAATTGATTTTGTTCCTAGACCGTTGTCTCAAAGGAATTGATTTTGTTCCTAGACCGTTGTCTCAAAGGAACTCATTTTGTTCCTAGACCGTTGTCTCAAAGGAATTGATTTTGTTTCTAGACCGTTGTTTGAAAGGAATTGATTTTGTTCCTAGACCGTTGTCTCAAAGGAATTGATTTTGTTCCTAGACCGTTGTCTCAAAGAAATTGATTTTGTTCCTAGATCGTTGTCTCAAAGGAATTGATTTTGTTTCTAGACCGTTGTCTCAAAGGAACTGATTTTGTTCCTAGACCGTTGTCTCAAAGGAACTGATTTTGTTCCTAGACCGTTGTCTCAAAGGAATTGATTTTGTTACTAGACCGTTGTCTCAAGTGATACGTTGTTATTTCTAGAACGTTGTCCCAAGGGAGCCGATGTTGTACCTAGAAAGGTGTCTCAAGAGAGGCGTTGGTGTTGCTAGAAAGGTGCCCCAAGAGAATCGGTGGTGTCCCTAGAACGGTGTCTCCAAGTTGCCGATGATGTTCCTAGTACATTCACATCGAAATCGATATTAACATTCACTCGAAGATAATTGGTTTGGTTTGATTTGGTGTTTTAAGTCCACTTTATGCGCAGTAAGGCTAATCGGGACTGGACCTACAGTTTAAAGTGGAATCCGAACCACTTGTGCCTCCGCCGGGTATCGAACCCGGGACCCCTTGATTACAAGGCAATGACGCAACCACTGCGCCATGGGGGAGGCCCCATCGAAGATAATTGAGAGATAGAAATAGCACGCAAGATCACCAGCCAAAATACGTATCTAGCTTCTAGTAAACATCGAGAAACAAGAGTAAACAAAGCTAGTGATAATTTTTATCCCTCATAACAATATCATAGTATGACTCACATGTGACTATTGCGAAAACCCCGCATAATGTGTCAGTTGATAATAAGCTGGAGGCTTCAACGAGCAAGTGTGTGTATTTATATACAGGGTGTCTCCGAGAACATTGACAAACTTAGAGGACATCAGGCGAGCAACTTTCCTCAAGCCATCGGTGCACGATCAAAAAATTATCTCAAACACCGAATTCCATGCTTGACGGAAGAGGCGCAGATCACAATCATTCCTTTCAATTTACTCCAGGTTATCGTTCAAGAATTATTATACGTTAATTAACGAGTTCACTTTTCTGCAAGTATACTCTGTCCCAAGAATCTTATGACCGAGCATAACAGTAGAGAAGGGGAGAAAGCGAATGGACGGAGCAAAGCGGTGCACGTTGCTGTAAATGTCTGGTGGCTGCAGTCCCTTCCCCTCTTGCGAGTTCATTGGTCGATGAGTCATTACTTGCGCAGAGGACTCGTTTTCGTTCGTTTGCTGCACAGATGCCTGGGACAGACTGTAGGTAAACAGTGCTGGGAAACATATATGTACTTCAGCCCATGTATTCGACTGGGTGACACACGTGCCTCGCCTCAACACATTCCGACCCTCACCGCAAAGCGACATCCCTCTTCGCCGTGTGGCATGCGTGTTCGATAGTCCGGGAGCAAATCAACAGAAAATTGCAATCAGCGGGGTCCGTCGCTCCACACAGAGGCACCGCGAAATACCATCAGCGACAATTAATTGGCGATTTCGGTTCGCTAAATTTCCCTGCAATTGCACATAATTTAGTACTTTCAGCCAGCGATTTTTCACGCGGCTCAGGGAATTGATATCGCAAAACCCGTACATTGTAATCGTTTGGTTTGTGTACATTGCGGAGGAAAGGATTACATTAAATTTGCAGCATTGTTTGAGATTAAACTATACACACAGCTGCAACCGTGCCGAGAATTCGTGTGAAGTTTTGCTCCATAGGAAAACATTCCTTAATTCTCGTAGTGTTTTAAGAACCTATTTTCCAGTTTTTGTACCAATAAAGGAGCATATTTTCATTTGACAGTAATTTTAGGCACTCGTTTACGTTACATATGCTCACCTAGTCCGTCTATATACGTGGGTTGGAAATTTAATATTACAAATGATACGTAAGAGATACCCTTCGATGTACTCACCAGCATTGTGTACAACCGTTTGCCAGCCATGTGGCAGTACTTGTTCTGTTGATGCGTCCGTCTATTGCCTGAAGAATCTCTGGAACGGTTTGAAGCTTCACCTTATGAATCAAATGAAAGTCGCAGGGGCTGGTAGAAAAATCAGCCACAGGTTGCAACGCAGGTTGCAGATTATGTTCCAAAAATGAACAGTAATACTGCGCATTGACGGTCTGTCCTGGAGGTATGCCGAGAATCGCCAGAACTTTCACATTAGTGGGGGTTCTCACTACACAACTTTAGACCGCCAACTCCAAACATACTCTATTCCTCTCGTCACTGCGCATGCGCTTGGCGTTTGAAGGAAGAGTCCATTTATTGGGAGGTAGCTTAGGTATCAAACTAACATGTGGTATAAGTGAGAAGCACCGGTTCCGTTTCATGGCGTATATACAGCAGTGTTGCCACTATTAAATTTCCAACCAACGTATCAGCAAAAGAACACACCTAACAACATCACGTTTCAACCTCCTGTAAGCGTTTTCCACTTTCGTTTTTAAGCTTGGTTTAAAGTCTGAAGAAGACCCTGATAGAAGGTTCAAACGTTACGTTGTTAAGTGTTCTTTTTAGTGAAATATCGACTGCCTTGGTGAATATATGTAGTGCTTTCTCTGTCGTGGAAACAAGGCTTAATCGTGTTATCGCTTACGTTTGTCATAATCCGCCCAGTGGACAAATTCCCGGGATGAAATCACGACCTGGGAATGGGTGTTCTTTGTTAGTGTCCATTGCATCAATGTTATATGATCATCACTCATTATGTTCGTCGCGATTATATTTGAAGTCAAAACAAATTCTTATCTTCTCTTGTTGCAACAAAGACTCTCTACCACCGAGAATATTTTGATGGGAGGAGATGATGAAAGGATTTAGAGCGAAACGGACTAAGCACGAAAGCATTTAGAGCGAAACGGACTAAGCACGAAAGCATTTAGAGCGAAACGGACTAAGCACGAAAGGAATTACAACGAAACGGACTAAACACGGAAGGAATTAGAGCGAGACGGACTAAGCACGAAGGGAATTAGAGCGAAACGGAGTAAGCAGGAAAGGATTTAGAGCGAAACGAACTAAGCACGAAAGGATTTAGAGTGAAACGGACTAAGCACGAAAGGAATTAGAGCGATACGGACTAAGCAGGAAAGGATTTAGAGCGAAACGGACTAAGCACGAAAGGATTTAGAGCGAGACGGACTAAGCACGAAAGGAATTAGATGGAAACGGACTAAGCCGGAAAGGATTTAGAGCGAAACCGACTAAGTACGAAAGGATTTAGAGCGAAACGGACTAAGCAGGAAAGGATTTAGAGCGAATCGAACTAAGCAGGAAAGGATTTAGAGCGAAACGAACTAAGCAAGAAAGGATTTAGAGCGATACGGACTAAACACGAAAGGATTTAGAGCGAATCGGACTAAGCACGAAAGGATTTAGAGCCAGACGGACTAAGCACGAAAGGAATTAGAGGGAAATGGACTAAGCACGAAAGGAATTAGAGCGAAACGGACTAAGCACGAAAGGATTTAGAGCGAATCGGACTAAGCACGAAAGGATTTAGAGCGAGACGGACTAAGCACGAAAGGACTTAGAGCGAAACGCACTATGCACGAAAGGAATTAGATGGAAACGGACTAAGCCGGAAAGGATTTAGAGCGAAACCGACTAAGTACGAAAGGATTTAGAGCGAGACGGACTAAGCACGAAAGGACTTAGAGCGAAACGCACTATGCACGAAAGGAATTAGATGGAAACGGACTAAGCCGGAAAGGATTTAGAGCGAAACCGACTAAGTACGAAAGGATTTAGAGCGAAACGCACTATGCACGAAAGGAATTAGATGGAAACGGACTAAGCCGGAAAGGATTTAGAGCGAAACCGACTAAGCACGAAAGGAATTAGAGCGAAACACACTAAGTACGAAAGGAATTAGAGCGAAACGGACTAAGCACGAAAGGAGTTAGAGCGAATCGGACTAAGCACGAAAGGATTTAGAGCGAATCGGACTAAGCACGTAAAGATTTAGAGCGAAGCAGACTAAGCACGAAAGGATTTAGAGCGAAACACACTAAGCACGAAAGAATTAGAACGAAACGGACTAAGCACGAAAGGATTTAGAGCGAATCGGACTAAGCACGAAAGGATTTAGAGCGAATCGGACTAAGCACGAAAGGATTTAGATCGAATCGGACTAAGCACGAAAGGATTTGGAGCGAAATAGACTAAGCACGAAAGGAATTAGAGCGAAACGGACTAAGCACGAAAGGATTTAGAGCGAAACGGACTAAGCGCGAACGGAACAAGAGGGATAAAATAAGAACGAAACGAATAAGCGCGAAACGGATCGAACGCGAACAGAATTATCGCCAAAGGCACAAGGAAGAGACATATTGCGTGCCTGGCGAGGTACTTGGGTCCGCTATCGACCGCAGCCCTTGAAAAGAAGCGGCGGTCTTTGGTCGGAAAAGGGCGTGGTCCCTCCGCCACCACCTCCACTCTCCCCCTCTTCCGGAGCTCGGTTGTTTGTTTCCTACATCCATTCTGTCAATTTGTACAAGTTTCCGCCTATCGGCTGCACGAATCGGAGGAGGAAAGGACGATGGACTTCGGAAACTCTTTCCGTCTGCTTTCACAAAAAATGGTCACCGGCCTTCGTGCCAATGCGCTTCCTCTTGAGAATTTCTCTCTCAAAGGTGCGGTCGTCTAGGCACGGCGGAAATTTCTGAAAAAGGGTTTTTGAATCAGCGCACCATACCAGCAACTTAAGGTGTGGAGAGATTCATTTCCTAAAAAGCATCTGAAGTAGAGGCCCGGAAAATACATGAAGGCATGAATTACTCACCACAAAATGGGAAAATAAGCACGTGGGAGTACAATGACTTCAAAACACACTTCAAACTAACGTAAATTGGAAAACATAGTCTTAATAGACTTTAAAGGAAGAAATGATTGTCATTGGAAAACCTGTAGGAAGGCCAAGACGAAGATGGAGGGATAACGTTGAGATGGACCTAAAGGAAATCTGGAAGGATGGGAAACATTGTATTCATCTTGCCCAGGAGAAGAGCAGACGGAAGGCTTGTGTTGATGCAGCCATAAGCCTGCGGGTTTAAGAAGGCTATAGAGATTTAGTTAGGTAGGCCGCCATAACTAGTGTTGGCTTAAAACTTTTTAACGATGCGTTTGCGGACCTCAGTTCTTAATCTCACATTGGTCCTTGGGCCAGTCTCCATCCGCCCAGCCAGTTTGATTCAAGTTCACGGAAACACCCTGTATGAATAGCTAAAGATTGATTGATTGATTGATTTCGTGTTTTAAGTCCACTTTATGCACAGTAAGGCTAATTGGGACTGGACCTACAGTTTAAAGTGGGATCCGAACCACTTGTCCCTCCACCGGGTATCGAACCCGGGACCCCTCGATTACAAGGCGACGACGCTACCACTGCGCCATCGGGGAGGCCTGAATAGCTAAAGAGAACACACTCTCTCTAGGCATACCTAATACATCAATGAGATCAATTTAATCTACTTATTAATTTTTAGACAATATATATATATACAAAAATTAGACCAGTGGTACGCAAAGTGTGCGCCGAGGCGCCCTTGATCAAAGTGGCTGCCTTACAGTGGCGCCGCAAAATGTTGCAAAATATTCAGTCAATGATATGATCATTCCGAATATGTGCTTATTTAGTACTTTTTAAACATAAAATGTTTCTGAACTTGAAATGTGTGTTTTGTAACTTATGGCAAATAACCAACCCCACTAACTAAGCGTTGCAAGTGTTAGATAGGCCTACATTCTGACTTCGACGCCTCGGAAAAACTTTAAACACTAATCCCTGAATAAGACCATATTGATTCAAAATTATTTGAAGTAGGATTCTTGCTACAGAGTCGTAGCAAACAGACACCACATAGCATTCATATAGTATATTGATGAAATATGATGAACACATATGAACAAATATCACGAAGTCTTCAACACAATGGTCAATGGTCTTGAAACAGTTCCCAGAATACCAGAAGCCATACTGCACAACAGACATACGTAAGTGCAAAATGTATAGTTGTATTAATAGCTAATATCTGACGGCTCTTCAACACAATGGCCCTCAAACAACTCCCAGAAAGCATTCTGCGTAAACCTCTGTTTCTCTCCAGCTGGATACAACCAGTGGCTGGTCCCAGACACCCAGCTTCCCACAGGAGCCATTATCCTTCAACTAATCTCAACTTCAGCGCAGTATACATCATCCGCGTAAATATTTGCCAAATTGGAGAAAGGTTTACGGCCAGTATATTACTTCCTCGATCCTGGCACATTCCCCAGACGCGAAATCCCCCGCTGATATCAAAACGCTACGTGGTCCGTTCGATATTTCGGCGCGGATAAAGGCGGCATTTGTTCGACATCAAAGATCACAAAGATTGCACCCACGTTCGGCGTGATGTAAATATGTTCCATAACTGTGGATGCACGTTAAGTGCGGGGATCTCGACGAAGCATCAACAGCCGCCGGTTCATAATGCTCGCAGCTGCCGCGGCATCAAAAGGACGCCGACACTTCGCGTCGCAAAAGCATGCCGATTTACGAGGACGTAAATGCCAGGCTTTGTTATCAGCGGTTGGTCGTTTTGTTCGCAAAGTTGCGTATGGCTCCTGCGTATTTACTTGCATGACTATCTTCAGCTGAACCCAGTCTCCTTGTAGGATCTTTCCTGAGATGAAGGTTCTTGTACGTTCTTAAAAGTGGACGGTTGAGTTTAATACCCACATCGTTTTAACCATAACTCGGTATTTGATTGCATCGGAAATGCACCTATGCATGTGACGTCGCTTGAAAACCAACAAGAAAGAAAAGCAGTGGACTGTTGCATGAAGAAACGTTGAATGACACTCGCGGTGAAACGCTGATCAAAAGAGAACAGTTACCAGATCCAGAGAGCTATCCGCTGCATCATGCGACACGCAGATACGCCTATTTCCCGTTACTGATCAAAAGACAAAGTGGCCATTACATTTGCCAGATCTAACACCTATTTTTTAATAGATATTTGAATGAATGATACGTTGCTTTTCTGCCACTTTCCGCTAATCGCGACGGTGACAATGAGTGGCAATACGATGGAACGGATGAGAGCAGTGTCGGCGATTATGGGGGGAGCGAGGGGGCAGTTGTCCCTCCCACGTTTTGCCACTTTTGACCCCGCACTATGCTAGACCTTGTTACTAAGTGAAAGTAAACTGTCCTTGCCCCCTACCCAAGTTTTGGAAGCCAATCGCCGCCACTGGATAAATGGACTATCGGAAACACGCAAGGCCAGCACACAACACGAACCCCACTGGCCGAGAGTTGAGACGCCAGAGCCTCGCTAGACTGCAAAATGCAGCCCAGTTACCAATATTTTTGAAAAGAAATAGAGAACATTATTTAAACCAATTTTAACTTATTACATCCCACACTCCGAGTTCGATACACAGTCGAAGCACACAGTGGTAAGGATCTAACTTCAAACTGTGGGTCAAGTCCCGATTAGCCAATCTGGGCATACACTGGACTTCAAGCAACAATCCAAACTCTACTTCTTTGAAGTGATACAGAATTAACCATTATGCATTGGGGGTAAAAATGTAATATGCGGGAAATGGATTTCTTCAAATTTACAGGAGAAAGTACTTACGGAATTGAGTTTCTGTGTAATTTCGGAAGGTCGTGGAAGTGTTTTCTCGCATTTTTCAAACTATTTTGCAACTAAATCATGTATTTTCCTATAATAATGTCCGTCCGATGCACGAAAGCTGTCGCTTGCATTTCCATCCATGTACTTGAACCAGATGTTGCGAGCATCTGATGACGCAATCCCCGGTAAGTGTTTCCAAACACACAGTTGTTTCACTATATTGCCCAACCTAAAGCAACCTAACCTAACCTTACCGTGATGGTGCGTGGGGCTATCGTGAATGGTTTTTGGGGCTATTCGTGGATGGTCATACTATCCCGAATGGTTTTTGGGGCTATGCGGGAATGGTGTTCGGGGCTATGCGGGAATTTTTCTGTTCAGAAGGTTGAAACACTGCTTTGCCGTTTGAAACACAACGCTAGTCAAGATTTGCCCGCCATTTTGCGTGTTCAGGAAGCGAGAAAAGAACGAACAATAATTACTCGATATGTCGACAATAGATACTAATTTCGTTGAAAAAAGCTAAATCCATTGTTAAACAATCTTTCACAATGCAGAATAAGTAAGTACGAATGTAAAAAAGTAGAGAATAAACGAGTTAGAGCGATTTCCCGCATATAACAGTTTTACCGCATTGGGATGTACTAGATAACAATAAAAAATAACAATAACAGAAATAATAGCAACAAAAACTAAAATTACATGCAATAAAGTGACTTACATATTTTTGCACAACAGCCTTTTAAAGCGTGCTTGGTTTTCAAGAATGTCTACTTGGTTTGCTAAATTGTTGTGTTGGCTGGACAGTCTGTGGAACAGGGAACGGTGGATGAGGCACAGACCTAACCTTGGCTTCTGAGAAGCGAAAAGTTGAGTGCTTCTTGTTGTGCGAGGTGACACTCGAAAGTGAATTTCCTGGAGAAGGCGGTCAGTTCTGATCATGGGGCGTCGCTAGAAATTTTCCTGGGGGTGCTCTCGAAGATGTCGAGGATACCCACTCCCCTCAAAAATATTCTGATACAGACCAGTGGCATACTTAGGTATGCATAAGTTTGTCAAAGAGGGGTTCAATTCTTAAATTATTGCATTATCGGTATTTTAAATTACGTTATTATTATTATTATTATTTTACTACTACTAGTAGTAGTACTACTAGTAGTAGCAGTAGTAGCAGTAGCAGTTTTAGTTTAGTTTATTTTAGCATCCAACAAGTTTCTTATATGAATAATATAGTAGTACTTGTTACAACCAAGATTATATAATAGTTACTTCGAACATTAGTAGCAGTAGCAGCAGCAAACGCAGCAGTACAAGAAGCTTCGAAACGTGTGAAAGTTACAAATTAAGAGAGTTTCAGTGTTGCAAATTATGAAAGTTTCGTACCAAGTTCGATATCTCAAGACCATTTTTAAACAATGACGCAAAATGAGGTGAAATAAAAGTGCTTCTTTTATAAATTACCATAAATTGAAAAAGAAGTAGATGGAAATTTCCAGAGGGGTTCGACCCTCCACCGCCGACGCCCGGAATGTATGGTCTCTCGTGAGGAGTGTGAATATTTAGCATTTTTAGAAGGACGGGCTTCTACAAGTGTTTTGTGAATGGAAGTGGGTGACGATGTCCAGGAAGAAATTTAGAACGGAATTTAGTCTATCTAAATTTGTGGTGTATGTCATGGACCAGAGAGCAGTCAATTTTAGGTGAGATAAAAGATTTGTAAAACGTTCTGAGAGCAGACAGGTTGTTTATTTCGGTAAAACGATGGAGCAGACCTAGCATATGCATGGAACCCTTAGTGACTGCGGAGATGAACACTAAAGGAGCCCGCACACTGAGACGCGGGGAAACACGGAAAAATCCGGCAACAGAACTTCTGTCGTCTGCTTCTAATGAAATCAAGTGGTGTTAGACCCACTATCGCATCATACCCTTAGGTATGAGGGATCTTAATGGGAATGTAGCTCACTCAATCATTCATCCTTGATGGTAGAGCAACTAGCTCCTCATTGTGAGCTCGATGGTAAGGAGCTAGAGGTACTAAAGTAATAAGATACACTAACCAACAACTAGATACTACAAACAATTAACACTTGGATTTTAAAACCTTCTAACCTGAATCATACATGATAAGTCTAGGCTAATTACCTGTTGCAACGTCCTCCTCGTAGACACGCATCTTTGCTCGGCGAGCGCGTTGCGGAGAACGACCACATTTCGTAAAGTGCATAAATTTACCCATAATGCTAACTGTCTCTTCATATATCTCAGGAATCGGATGTTAAAAGAGCTTCTACAAAGATTTCAGATGAAATGGGACCAATAGCTTTTACCTCAACAGAACAACAGGCGATGAAAGTATATATTCCAGTTTATTTCCTTAACAAAATAATAATAGATATACACGTTTTAAAAACAAAACTACCCAGGGTTTAGAATAATAAGTACCTTGAGAAGCTTACGCATTAATCTTACTAAAATTATCCTATACATATATACCAGTAGGGAAACGGAAAAAACACATTTCTTACTTCAACCGGTTTCTTACAAAGCAACCGAGATACTTTCCCATTATTAGGTGGGATTAAGCCAAAACTAAATATTATAAGGACCTTTTATCTCTTTCACCAGAAGGTGTAGTTTAACTTCTCTATGGTGCTGAGACTCTCGCATAAGCGGAGGGCACCTTCTCTCCTTCAGGTGTTTGGTCTCTCGCAGTAGCTGAGCACACCTTTTCTCGCCCGCAGGCGGAGTCTAACTAACTTGCCAGCCAAGCTTTCGCCCTTATATACGGTCGGCGATGCTAGCGTAAGCCAGCGGAAAAATATTGAACTACATATATTAACATTAAATAGTTACAAAAGTTGATTATACATAGAGGTGGATCCGTCTTTACAATCTTGAACTAACAATAGCTATTTACAATAAAGAGTTATAAAAGTTGATCATAGAAGCTAACAAACTTAGAGGTGGATCCATCTTTACTTGTGACGATCCGGGTTCGTTACACTGTCTAACGTGAACTCTGATGATGAAGTTGAGATGAAGTTATAGAACGAAGTGTTAGCCTGTACTGAAGGCTTGCTTGGCAGGCTAAGTCAGTAACACTGACTAACGTGACTTCCTCCACGCAGATTCGTCAAGTTTGGACTTCCTATATCTTAGCAAAATTACAACCTGTTTACCTGTGAGCAGAACTTCAGGAACTCTCTTTACACTTGATTCTGCATATTTGACATGCCTAAGAAGAGCAACTGGCTGGTAGAATAAGTGAACGAACCTTGGTCAGATTGTAGCTTTTAGAAAATGTACAGACTTACGCTTTGTTACGCTATAGGGAAAAGCGCGGAATTTCCGGCAAGAAGTCTGCATATTATCTTAAAGGTTTATCGCCCACCGAGACGCCGGAAGCGAAACTTTTCCGTTCTGTTGCCGCGCTTCCGGCGTCTCATTGGGCGTCAAGCTTTACAAATACTACTTCTTTTCAAATATGTGATGCGTCAACACTGAAACTTTGGGTGGCTCTCAGTCGAGACTGCGGAGCAAATTGACAATACCGGAAGTATTTTCAATTGCTTTCAAATTCGGTACACTCACTAATTTTGGCCTCGTAATCACGAATCTGCAGTTAAAATTTGGCGGTCACGTCTAGAAATTGCAAAATAAGTCGCAAAAAGTGGGTCCGTGAAAGGAGTAAATGCCCCTGATTTATGAAGAAAACAACTATTTTTTGCAATGATTAGCGTTTCAAAACTATGTTTACGATCACCCTTAATTTTAACTATGATTGCCTAACCTAAAGTAACCTTACCGTGAAACGCTCCCATGCAACGGGTCTCACTTATTGCACAACACTTGAGCAACGTAGTGTTTTCACTACGGTAGCAAGACCGTTGTGCGGAAAGGAAGACGTCTTCATTAGTGTATGGAGAATCATAGCGGTAAATGACATGCTTATTTTGCAATTTCTAGACATGACCGCCAATTTTTAACTTCAGATTCGTGATTACGAGGCCAAAATTAGTGAGTCTACCGAGTTTGAAAGCAATTGGAGATACTTCCGGTATTGTACATTTGTACTAGGGATGTGACGAAGCTGAAAATTTACCGATGCCGATGTACTCACCGATAATTTTTGGAACCGATACCGATATTTAACCGATTCCAATACATAAGATTATTAAACAGAAATTGGATGTTATTTTCAGCATGACAAAAATAAATTTGCTATGTACATTTATATTGCATATAATATGATTTGCATCTACAAAGTGCCATGTGAACCTTTAAGAAGAACATGGATTCTCAAGAGATTAAACATTAGTACACAAGCAGTTTTTTTGAAATGCAAAATGAATTCCTGTTCTGCCAGATTCAACTTCAGAAACACGAAACTTGGAAGCACTTCAGGAAGTAACCTACTTCTTCTCTTATCGCAAATCTGTTCAGCAACACTGAACACTCAATCACTGAATACTGATGCAGCAGGTATGCCCAAGTATTTTCTCAGGACTTGCTTCAGGTTTGAATATTCATTTTTGAATTTCCAATACAACAGCAGATCCTGGTTCAGCAATGTACTGTTTAATTTTCGATTTATAGTTAGGTTGATCCTCTGAATGAGAGTTTGCAATAATTTTATTACGAAAACTATACAATAATGACGAATCATAACCAAATTTTCAATAAATCTTACAAAACTAGAATATAAAACTTATTAGAAGGTAAAAACTCTAGTATAATCTGTACCGGTTTAAATATCGGATTTTTGCCGATGCCGATGTGTCAATTTCTTCATACATCTGTAATCGGCTTCGGCACATCCCTAATTTATACCGAGACTGCACTGGGGTTCGCTCACAGCAAAGGTGAGAGCGTCAACCGTTCGACTATGGAAGAACCAACTGAACAAATGACTATCGACCCGATGAAAGGCTTCTCCCTGTACCCAGCAGACTAATGGAGTAGATGCATGCGTTTTCCTCCACTCCGCCCCTCCCCCCCTCGCTGCCGGAGCACTTCTTTCCTCGCGGAATTCTCCGGCGGGCGATTGAGTTCCAGGTGGTTCCGTGAGGTCATCCGCGCTCGTCCGTCGCCAAGGAAACGCACAAAGCGGAAGCAGAAAGAGCTGTGTCATGGAAATTGCGCTGGGCATGAATCGATGTCTCTGACCATCAATTCGACGCCTGAATAAATCTTCCGCGATCAGCGTCTTTCCCTTCGTTGCAAGGGTTTCCGTGGAAATTCCGGAAAGGAAGACCCTTTTGGACAGCGCAGAGATGGAAAACTCAAAAGAATTCCTGTAAAGGCTCTTCCAATATTGTCAGACGTTGATGTTGACGGCAAGGATATCTGGTGTAAACATATGAAGTTGGTTTTCAGAATTTATAGTTTGTACGAGTTATTTATGATATGATATATATATATCATATATATTATATATAATATATAATAATATAGTGTGTCCGAAAAGTCACCAACCCGGTGTTTACGACCGTAACGGAATAGCGAAACGGAATGAGAAGAAACGCTTTCTGCCAAGAGAATGCCCTGTATATTGAGAAAATTTAGAGAGACAAACATATGTAAGAACATGCATGTTTTAATAAGAAATAAGCAAAGTGTTGCCAAAGGCGGATTTTTTTTTTTTTTTTGCAAATCGTATGTATTGATGCACAGAACTCACTGAGGTAAATTATTGCAACATTTCACAATACCAACGAACAATATGGATGGCCATCTATTGAATTTGACAGAAAAATAACTTTGACGAAGTTTCAAAAACCCTGCTCAAGGGAATAAATGGGCTGTTCCAAAAATCGATGTTTTCACAATATTACGAGGGACACTGGCAACACTGTTGCTGTCACGTGTCACTAACAGACGTATTTCACCTCAGGCTATCTTACTAAGGCACTTTTATATGTATATTATAAATATATTCGTATATTTATTGGCCCGGCCTCCGTGGTGGAGTGGTTAGCACATCGCGCTACGACGGCAGGGGTACCTGGTTCGAATCCCGGCGCGAGCATGGATGTTTGTTAGTGTCCATTCATCAATTCCATCATATCATCACTCATCCCCATCTTCACAAATTAGCCAAAGATGGCACAAAAGGTGAAGTAAAATAAAAGAAACAAATAAATAATCAGAGATTGCTGAAACAGTGTGTGGATGTACAGGCAAGACAGCTTGTAGTATTTAAAAGTGCTCGTGCTTATGCATTAGAGGGTTCATCTGTTTGAAGTGGATCCCATAGTCTTACGACATGTGGATATCATACCACGAACGTAGTGATTTGTAGTGATTAGCTTTATTTTACTTCGCTTCTTGCGCCACTTTTGGCTAATTTGCGAAGATGGGGATGAGTGGTGACATAATGTTGAAAATGACTAACAACAAACAGTATAACTAGTGGCACCATCTGACAAACAGAAATGAAGCAAATTCTTCGTGGTCACCCTATACATATTACATTAGAAGCTTTATCGATTCTTCGGAAAGCGAGTACCCCACATCTTCTCAGATAAAGGGTGATCGTGAATCTAAAGAAACTGCAAGGGAATAATGCACTTATTCTTTAGCATTTGCCATTCAGGCCCATAAATTTCATAAGCGCGGAGAAACCAAAGAAGCGCCAGGGATTGCAACAATGGAACGCGTCTTGAGGCACGATTTATGGCCTCGGGATCGTCCGTGAAAGCAGTAAGGTTTCCCGAGGGAGCAGGGGCATCATCTTCCCGACCCTTCTCGATAAATCACGTAATATTGTTAAGCAGTGTTATTGCAGGATTTCGGGAAATTCCCGATTGCGCGAGACCAGAGGGGGAGTCGCAGTTTCCAAACTTCCGAGTTCTTCTCTCCCCTTCCCCCTCCTTGCCAACAATTCAGTTCCTCCATTGGCCTTTTGCAGTTAATTGGCAGAGTACTTTTCCAGGGGAATTATTCCTCCCTTATGTTTGCTTAACGTTCCCTGTCTCTCATGTTTTCTTTCCCGCCGTTTCCAACTTAAATTGATATGGATTGTTTCGGTCACTTATCGTGGATCGTCATGCCCGCAAGAGTTGAACAAAAGTTTTAATAAGGTTAAGGAAACTTTGCGAACTTGGCAGGAGTTGCCAACTCTTAGCGTTTTACACTAAAGCTGGGTATTTCTATCCAGGTTAGCATAGAGTTGTGTGTGACGTTTGCCAGTCCCCATCTACATCCCTAAGCCTTTTGACAACAGGTGTGGTGCAGGTGCATCCCGGTGTCAGGTGCAATTAAATGACGTTCAAATTGTAACGAACCTGAGCGTTTAAGGTTTTATATTTGTAAGAAGTTAAGATTTATAAAATGATTGTTACTTCAAATAATGTGCAAGCTGTCACAGACAACTATAGTTAGATTGATACAGTTGTGGTTGGAACTTGTATATATGTTTATAAATACGTCATAATCTGTTCGTGTTGACGTCACTTTCTCATCTCAGCAGAGGAAGTTAACCCGCCTGAATGTTTTTCACCTGACGACAGACTCAGTTAGAAAACAGATGAAGGTGAGAAATCAACAGAAACGTGGTAACGGTTAATGGAATGCCCGAATAGTGTAATTGGTAATTATTGTCGTGTCATTCTTGGCTATACTCGGAAATAATAATTAAATACAGAAACGTTCGTGTATTTACGTTTGCCTTATCCAACGTTAATTCTATATGCAAGTGTGTTTAGTGATTGTGATGTGATTTAATATGCTATAGAATTGTTCCTCTTCAGGCAGAAACGTAAGCTAATCTGTACGTTGCTTGTAAGTCCACATACGATAGGAAATATAAATGATTATAAAACTGCGTTTAACTTTGAATACTGTCTTGTGTTTCTTTTCTACCCAGCAAGCCCTGATGATTTGCAAAGATTCTCATGTTCCCGACTAAAGGAGTAGCGGACTAACTTTCTGACGACTGGTGTCCAACCGGGGGACGTTGCAAACCAAGTAGACGGATAGCGGTGTTGAAGTTCAGAAGATTCAACAAATGCCTGTCTGCTGCTTTAAATGTTCATTTCATTAGTTAGCACGCACCACGTGATCATACACCACACGCTACACGGCTCCAGAAACGGTGCAGGGACAAAATACACTACTTGACACCAAATCAACGAAGTAGGCGAGTATATACCATATGTCTTACCTAGGATATGAATAGATGGAAAAAAATATGTTTATCCTGCAATAAACCTTCTGGTTTATGATTGCCAGAGCGTTAGTTAGTTAAAAATAATATGTATTCAACCCCCCACCCAAAGAAACTGGCTTTCGTCTGAAATACATGCAATTTTGGTCTTAACCAGAATCGTTCAATGCGCCTTCTACCCTCTCAAGGTAAAATAAAAGTTTCCCGTACACTTTGCATCATGTCAAGAGAGGCATATAAGTCAAAATTATGGACCTGATTACAGAAATTTATTCTGTGAAATCTAATAAACATATGTTATCGTGAGACATGCGCTTCGAAATGTTAACTTTCAAAGTTTAGTTTCCACGCAGTGTTTCAACTTTCTACCGCTAGGAGTCGGCAGCGAGCAGGAAAATGGTGTTGACTGGAGAACAGAGATCTTTCTGTGTCCGTGATTATCATGTCCATCTCCGGATGATCGACCTCTCCTTCATTGGCCACCTCGTTCCCCCGACTTGACCCCATGTGATTTCTTCATGTGGGGTTTTGTCAAGGATCATGTTTACGTACCACCACTTCCAACAACATTGGATGACCTGCGTGGCCGCATCACAGCAGCCATTGCTGATATTGACCGCAACATGTTACACAAGGTTTGGCAGGAGATTGGCTTGATGTGTGCCGTGTTACGCGAGGTGCTCACATAGAACACTTGTGATTTGTTTTAAAAAAACGTTGACAGTTTACCATTCTTAGCACATGTCTCACAATAATATTTGTTTATTATATTTCACAGAATAAATGTCTGAAATCGGGTCCACCATTTTGACGTACCCGGGGCATGTGTGGGTAAGGTCCCACACATTCTTCGATCTCGACCATTTAAGAGGTGATGTGATCAACACCACGCTCCGGCAGCCTTTACTCCACACGGTTTCCTCCACGTACCCATTTATTTTCGGTGAGCGCTAGAGTTTTATGCGGAGACAAGACGGAAAAAATTCAACCCCGGGAATCGAACATGGGTCTCCCTCGTAGCAGTCAGACGCCCACGGACTAGACTACAGCGTCTTCACCCCCTCAAGGAGTTAATTCGTACATTGGGCCCACGCAACAACAACCTAATAACCCAATCGATTTGCCATTAGCCCCCCCTCTCCCTTTGCGGCCATCAAGGAGGTCCCTATGCCGTGAACAAGACAAAGGGTCCTGGCTACACTGCTGGAGACAATAAACTCACAAAGGCATTGTCTCCATACTTGTCAATGCAAATGAACGCCTTTGGTAAAGTTGCCGAGCAAGGGCCGTCTGCAGTTAACGTCTCGAGAGAGATATACCTACAAGGTCTGCAAGAGTGTTTTGTAGGTTTGTTATTGTCAGCTGCAGATAAACATGTCCTTGTTAATGCCCGGAAAACGGGACATAACATTTAAACCAGCTTGTTCTATTTGCGTCTACAAAACAGAGATGGCGCCATAATCTCAAGTTATCGTGGAAACGTCTTCAGTTACAACGAAGGTCATGCTTTGACAAGTTACACCGCGCCTAAACGCCAGTATTTTCAATCTATTTGAATGTTTTAAGTCATCAGGAAAGCTGTAAAATGAATTAACTGCAATAATGACGCTCTCACATTTGCTCTGTTTAATTTAGTACTTTCAGATTATTTCTCCGCTTCTATTCAGTCCGTTTAAGGATCACAGATTCAATATAAGTGTCATTCGGTCCCTGTAAGGGCCACATACTCATCACAATATCCTTTCAGCCCTTGTAAGGACCACAGACAAGTCGCAAGATTCCTTCTGTCCTTGTAAAGACCACAGAATCATCGCACAAATCCTTCGGTCCTAATAAGGACCACAGACTAGTCACAAGATTCCGTCGATTCCAATTACCCTTACTGTGCATAAAGTGAACTTAAAACACCAAATCAATCAATCAATGTATGTGTGTGTGTGTGTGTACACACACACACACACACACACACACAGAATACTAATTTCAGTGCGTGTTTTAATGTCTACGTAAAACTGAAAATTTTCTCGTGACTTAAAAAGGCCTTCCTCCACACCCATTGCACGTTCTGTTTAGGTGAGGAGATAACGAGTTCCTTGGTTGCCTACCGTCCAGGCGATGACATGCAAATTTGATTGAAGTGTGTACGTACACTGGTCTATCTCCATAGGAGAGCTAAATCATGTTCTGTGTTGGGGATCAAACGGAATATTCGAGAGTGGTTTCCCCAAAATGCAATTCAAGCCATTCTAGAATTGATTTTGACAATCTGCTTGCATTTTAACTTTACAGAACGCGTGTTAGAGTTGTGTACAATGGGCGGAGAAATACGGAACACCTATATCCTGAAATATTCTATTCTCTGCACGGTGTTGTATGTGTTCCTTACTTCACGGAGATGAATTAATTTCGAATGAAACTTTCAGTTCTACCACCGCCGTATTTAGGCAACACACACAACGCCATGCGGGTAAGCCAACATTTCAGGATCTAGGCGTTACATATTTATTGCCGGTAAGTGTACAAAAAATGCAGATTCAAATTAGATTTAATACTTTTTTAACAAGCCAGATATAAAGTGCTTCCTCACGCTTGTATTTAAATGGAGCTATTCATTTCGCCGCCCACTCGCTGGCAATGTCAATGGGTTTGGTTTTATTTGAATACGCTTGGTGTGGTGGCTACGAAAGAGTCAGTGCTCTGATACACAATATGTTGTCAGTGAACCCTGTAGGCGGAAGGTTGTTTGGGTCGAACACAATTGCGTGTACTGTTTTCCGTAACAAAAGAGAGTAGCAATACGTGAATGAAAAAGACCCCCTGCAGTGCCGTGCGGTAACCTCGGCTCTTGCGTTAGCAATTGTTGTTGGGTGGGCAATTATTTCAAAACCTATCTCACTTTCTCTCCCTCTCCATCTGTGTGTGTGTGTGTGTGTGTATGTATGAGAGCCGCAGATCCAGTCTATAGAACTTCTGACTGTCATAAGGCAGACCCGGTTTCGATTCCCTGGGTGGCCGATTTCAGGGGTGTAATCTCCCCAGCCATGCGCCTGCATGCAGGGGCTCTGGGAATCCCCCAGCCTCTACTAAATAGCCACCTGGGGAAACCACTGGAGGGGTAAAGAATACTGGAGCGTGGTGCTGTTCACATGGCTTTCACAAATGGCCGAGATCGGAGTGAATTAATAATGACCCGTGGCCCAACAGCCCTTGTGGGCCAGGGCCTACCTACCGTTGACGTGTGGTCAGAACGACGAAACCCCAGTTCTTGTTGCAGGTTTCCATGACCGGTTTACGCTACTCATTCGTAGCTCACCAATTTCCTCACCATAGTGGGTGGCCACCGTTTCCATACACAAGCGGAAATCTCAGGAGAAAAGTTGTCACGCTTCCCTCAAGAGACTCGAACCTGCGCTTGTCCCGTAGCCGGAACCCAAAGCCTTAATCCGCACGGTGACGGTGCGGGATGTAGTGAATGATTTGATTCATTTTACTCGTACTTCGCGTTTCTGCCACTTTTGGCTAATTACGAATATGAGAATGAATGGTGATAACATGAAATAGATGAAGGGACAATCACAAACAGATATGGGCAACCCACAACACAAGCCGCACACAGGATTGTATGGGCTGCGAGTGCAGGCGCCAAAGCCTCCTTAGTCTGCAAAAAGCAGTCCAGTGTGTACTACGTGGAAGTGTGGTTGACATTGGGGTGTCTTAATAAAGTGTCACCCCTTACAACCTCGATGTCGTGGTGATAACATCGTCGCCTTGAAATCGAGGGAACCGGGTCTGATACCTGCTTGAGGCACACAGCCGTTCGCCTATAAGCTTAAACCTTAGGTCTTGTACAGATCACCCTATTAAACTCAAAACTCAGCCACCTTCCATGCTTTTACGGCATGTTAATGTACTGGGGATAGTAATATGATTATGTGTTGATTCCTTGATTTGGTTCATTTTTCCTTGCTTTTCTGCCACTTTAGGCTTATCGCGAAGATGAGGATGAGTGACATTATGAACTCATGAAGAGACAGTCATAAAGAAGAATCGTGCCCAGGCGGGTATTCGAATCCGGGACACCTGGCGTCGTAGCTCGCTTTGCTAACCACTCCCCCACGGAACCCGGCTATATGAGTATGTGTGTGCCAGGGGTTTTACATATACATCATCATTAAATTTATCACTTTGATATTTAGTACTGTGAAGCATTGCGCAACGCTCCATAAATATAGCATTTTTGACACAGAGAAAGAGTTTTGAAATGATAATTTGTTAAAACCTGAATTTCGTTTATCCTTATCCCTATCTGTAAATAATGCAAACTTTAAAAGAGATTTGAGTCAAAAATTACAGAATATTGTATTTAAGATCTTCCAGATAACGTAGTGGTGACGTCTTACTCAAAGAGTTCCAGGTTCGATGGCCAGCACAGGCACATAGTTACCCTGACTCAACTTTAAACTGTAGGTCAGGTCCCGATTACCATATCTGTGCAGCAAGTGGACTTAGAAACTCAGATTGTATTCAAGATTTGTCTTCAACGTAACAATTAAGTTTATTGTAGCCAGCATAAAGATAGAAAATATATGCTCAATAATGAAATACAAACAACAGCATTATGCTGCTGTTGTTAGGCAGACACTTATTTAATAGGTAACATCTGTGGTGTAAATACTATGATAACTATGGAAATTTCTCCCTACAGTGGCTTGATGTGTTTGCGCAGATACAAGTACCCTACATTCCGTATGCATGCTTGAAGGTAAAGAGATTTACGGTCACCTATTCCGTGCAAATGAGTTGGTACTTTTCGTGTCAAACATTCCCCATATCCTTCATTCTCCCCATTCCAGGCGTGGTTTTATTAGCGGCAGCATATTCCCAAGCTCCTAACACGACGAGGACATGTTTATGGTTATATGAGCATATGATGCTCCATCTTCTCTCGTACGAGGACATACGTAGCGGCAGGGTTGATGCAAATCTTCTCCTCCCTTCCTCTCTTTTCCACTCTCTCTCTCTTTCTTTTTCTCCCTCTCCATTCTTCCCCTCTTTCTCTCTCTCTTACTCTTTCATATTTCCCCTCTTACTTTCTCTTTCACTCTCTCTTATCCTCTCACTTTCTCTGTCTTTGTCATTCTCTTTCACTTTCTCCATCTCGTTTTCTACTCTCTCTATTACTCTTTTCCATTCTCTCTCTCTTTCTCTCATTTCTCTTTTCTCCCTCACTTTTTCTCTCTCATTCCCTATCCTTTTCTCCATCTCTGTATTTCTCCCTCTTTCCCTCTTCCCTCTCTCTTTCTATTTATTTCTCCTCTCTAACTTTCTCTTTTCTTTTACTTTCTCTCTCTCTCTCTATCTCTCTCTCTCTCTCTCCCTGTACAACTCTCGCTTTCTCCATCTCCCTTTTCTATTCTTTCTCCCAATATCTCCTTTACATTCTCTTTCCCTCTCACTTTCTCCCCCTTTCATTCCCTATCCCATTCTCTCTTACTTTTCTCTCCCTCTTTTACCCTCACGCTCTCTTACTTTTCTCTCCCTCTTTCCCTCGCCCTCACTTTTCTCTCCATCCTTTCCCACTCCCTTACTTTTCTCTCCCTTTCCCTCTCCCTATCTTTCCCTCTCCCTTCCACTCTCACTTCCTCCCTCCCTTTCTCTCTCCCTTTCTCCCTTACTTTTCTCTCTCTCCCTTTCCCTCTCCCCCTTACTTTTCTCTCCCTCATTTCCCCCCTCCCTTTTCCCCTTACCTTTCGCTCCCTCCCTTTCCCTCTCCCCCTTACTTTTCTCTCCCTCTTTTCCCCCTCCCTTTCTCCCTCTCCCTTACTTTTCTTTCCATCCTTTCCCACTCCCTTTCTCCCTTACTTTTCTCTCCCTATCTTTCCCTCTCCCTTTCTTCCTTACTTTTCTCTCCCTCATTTCCCCCTCCCTTTTTCCCTTACCTTTCTCTCCCTCCCTTTCTCCCTTACTTTTCTCTCCCTCTCCCGTTTTCACTCTCTCTCTCTCTCTCTCTCTCTCTCTCACACACACACACACACACACACACATGCAATTTAAAACGTGAAATCGATTTCCCATACTCCGTGAGAGATCGGGGGCGAGGTGGGGGGGGGGGCAAGCGTGGTCGGGCGCAATCCTTCCTGCGGAATGGGGTTAGGGGAGCTTCGATTGCTTGCTATTTTGTAAAGTTGCAGTGCACAATGCCTGCGAGAATAAGTGGGGGGAGAAGAGATGAAAAATGCCAGATATGGTTTCCTTTGTTGTATTTGAGTGGTGCAAAAAGTTTACGATAAACATTTCAGGAGGCGCTAATGAAGGCATTTATTTCTCTCTGCAGTTAGCGCTTAAGAGTAAATGAGAGTTCTTTATGCTTTGTTGATTGATTTTGTTTATTTTACTTCGCTTAATAATTTACTTTTACGTGTAACAATATAGTAAGTATTATATCATAATAATTCATATATACAGGATGAGTCAAAAGTCCAAGGACACCTTTTTTTCCTCTGAAACGGTTGTAATGGCAGATCCAACTTCACTTGGGTACATGGGGTCAAAGGCCCATGTGTGAAGGTGTTTCCGAGACATGGCCGCCATCTTGAAGATTGGATCGAGGTCAAATTTTTCAAATTGAAAGCGGGCCATGTGGAGTATCAAAACACATTAGAATTTCCCAAGAAATGCAATGCTGTAATTAGTTTTGTGATAGCTGTAACGGTTCAAAAGTTATTGGTACTGAAATTTGCCACATCTGTTTGTGGCAAGTAACGAGTCATGATACTAACTCTGCAAGAGAGGATTGAGGTGATCCTTATAGCTGTGGAATGCAGCAGCTTCGTTGTAGCTCCCGTCTTCTACAACAGACATCCTCAAAGGGCTCCAACTTCTCACAGCAACGTCGCGTCTTTCATTGGCTAGTTTCGTGAAACAGGAAGTGGCAGACGAGCCGGAGGAGCCGTCCAAAAACAGCGACTGACAAGGTAATGTGGAAGAGTGTGTTCGGCGCGATGGGAACTACATTTAGCACATCCTCTACCGCAGCACGCGGTTGCCATCTTTCAGTGCCAATAACTTTTGCACCGTTACAGCTACCACAGAAATAATTACAGCATTGCATTTCTTGGAAAATTCTAATGTGTTTTGATACCCCGCGTGGCCCGCTTTCCATTTGAAAAAAATTACATCGATCAAATATGGCGGACTTCAAGATGGCGGCCATGTCCCGGAAGCTCCGTCACACATGGGCCTCTGACCCCGATGTACCCAGCTGAAGTTGAATATGCCATTACCGCATCCGTTTCAGAGGTAAAAGGCTGTCCTGGGACTTTTGAATAACCCTGTATGTATGTGTGTGTGTGTGTGTATTCCTCCCTCATTCCACCAATCTTAGTACCCTGCCCTTAACTCAAGACGATTAAAAATCACTCGTGATACACATACAATAAAAAAGTCAATGAAAGAGAGAGTACCCATAAAAAACCACATAGGACTGTTGTATTGGAAAAGTGGGGGAGGGAATCGTAACTGTACGGATTCGCTCGGATTGCAGATGGCGCTGCTTGCATCCCTCCATTTCGCCTGCCAGATCTTCTTCGGCGAGATCGTTGGAATTCAAGCCGATGGGCCGTCTGTTGGCCGCCGAAATAGATATCCGGCACCAAAGGGGGACAGAGCCGTAGAAGCCCCCTTTCGCCACAGAACAACCCCCAGCGAGCCTCCCCGACGAGATGGGAGAGCGAGGGAATCGAGTCGGGAGAGGTTCAATATTATTTCGAGCGATTCCCCAAAGGACGGACGACACAAGACCGCATGGCACTGAGGTCGCCATAAAATTCGACGCCCCGGGGAGAGATAGGGAATTGGGTGTGTGTGTGTGTACACGTGTTGGAGGAAGTCGACGCGGCAAAATGTAATTTTAGCGGAAGTTTCGTCAAGTTTTCGACAAACTGCTCCGGGGTTGCTGTACAGAATAGGCAATTAAGGGAGAGGTTGACTTCTGTCAGTTCGCTTCCCTCGGTCACAGGACGTGCAGCCATGGTGGAGGATGTTGTTCAAAATTAAGGTTGAGCCAAAGCCACCGTCATAGAATCAATAACTGCTTTGTTGACTAATCATTAACTCAATCTCTATGCCATCGACAAAATATTCTTAAATCTAGCCGATATCATTTTGAACCCATTCCGATAATCTTACTAGTCCCACCGGTAATGATGCTTCAAAATTGAAAAATTGTACGTAAGTATTACATTCCAATTATAAGCATAAAAACAACCCATTTTACCTTTAAAACATTCAAAAATTACATCAGAATATAAAGCGTACCTGTCATATACAACAATTAAGTAATGAGACTGATTTTATATTGTCTCAAGTGTGCATTCTATCTGTGACATAACGCGTTCACGATGTAGTGTGGTCCATAATCCATAACCTAGCAACACCCCATGAACTTGCGATGGGCATGCTGGGAATTATGCCGCCATGTTGTGAGGGAGGTGCAAGGGTGTCGTCACGTAAGAGCTATGGAGCAGCGAGTGGACATTAAATTTCATGAAATACATTCTGAAAACTGCTTGCGGGAATAAACATTTCTTGAATCCTATTGTTGTGGAGGACAAAACAGAGCATTTTCACTACGGTTCTTGTACGAGTAGACACATCTCAGGATAGAAGTCGTTAAATTTACCAACAGGGAAGAAAATACAGCTCCAAAAGCCAACAGTCTCGTGTTTTTTAACGACAACAAAGGCATTCTTCATCATGTAATTGGTCCAGAGGGTGAAAGTGTAATTGGTTGTTACTATCGTAGCGCTCTGAATGATTATGGAACTGATCGTATCAGACCTCAGTATCCTGAACCGGGCAGTTGGTTTCTGCTCCACGATAATGCACGGTCCCACAGAGCAGTGGTTGTCTATGTATTCCTAGTTCAAAAAGAAGTGAGACTGTTCTTCCTTACTCTTGAGATTTATCCCCCTGTGATTATTTTCTGTTACCGAAAGTGAAGCTGTTGATGAAATTACGAAGTTTTGATGAACACAGAACCATCGAACAGGTTGTGACGTCCAATCACATGAAGACTTGCAGATGTCGTATCGATCGTTGCCCAATCGTGTCAACTGCTGTATTAATGCAGGAGGGATGTACTTTGAGTAATAAACAGGCAGTGTTAAATTATTTTGTTTCCGTTTCATCTGATAACGATTGTCTCATTACATAATTGTCGGCCGGTGTATAATCACAAAATACAGTTCTATCACATAATATTAGTACAAAATCAATGGAAACTTTGAGCATAACTTCTAGAATAATTAGATTGGTTGTTCCCAAGAATATCTGTGTTGATGCAACAAAACATACCTGCTGCTTCTTTAAACGTACATTTGATTGGTTAGCACGCACCACGTGATCATACACCACACCGTACACCGCTCCAGAACGCAGTGCAAAGGGTGCACACACCAAATACATTGCGTGACTCAAAATCGACGAATGTGGTGCACTTTGTAACAAACTAGACGGGGAAGTGCAGGACAGTGATGTGCCGTAGACTATAAGTTTACGTCTGCATGCGTTGTCTACACGTTATCTACACGTAGATTACATTAGGTTGTAGTTTACATAGACTACTTAGACAATCTAAAGTGTATTAAAATTAATTTTCAAGCGTTTCATGAAAGGAAAGTGACATTTTCAACTATATTGGTTGCTAACGAAATGAAAAGAATCCTTCAGTATTTACAACAACATTTATCTTCTCTTCTATTATCAACTATGGAAGAAGATAACTAGTATGCAAAAAAACAACAAAAGATGGCAGTCGTGAGGCAAGAGTGGTCTTTTTCCCATAAAACACTAGAATATTTCCTATATTAGGTTTCTTCCTAGGTGAGACATTGTACGAATTTGGAAGAAAGAATATGAAAAGTTCTTCCTCACACATCAGCAACTGATACGCAGTAAAATTTTATTTTAATTTCACGACGCCCTTTGCTAAGTTATCACCTCTCGCCATGTTGTTTACATAGATTACGTCATCTACGTGTATAGAATAGTCTACGTGTTGAATGTAGACTATGATTGTTTACGCGTAGACGCACATCACTGGTGCAGAGAGAGTCAAAAAGTGCTGCGAACTAAACGCACTGCCATGAAATTAGGCGGGTGGCAGAACTTCGCGCTGTTGCCACGTCGGAGGTTTAAGATTTGATGAATTGATTGATGTGGTGTTTTATGTCCACTTTATGCACAGAAAGTGTAATCGGGACTGGACCTACAGTTTGAAGTGGAATCCGAACCACTATGTACCTCCACCGCGTATCGAACCAGGAACCCCTTGATTACAAGGTGACGACGATACTACTATGCAAAGGGCAAGGCCCTACAAAGGTTTAAGTGAATGAAAGACCTTGTTGTAGAGTTGGTCTTTGTAATCTATGGGATACAAGCTGACAGTATTTGCTCCAAAGGTCGCGGATGACACAAAAGTGCCCCGGAGAGAGGTCGGTCTGACGCTCGAACTAGGCAACGCAGCACGGTTGACGTTGCCACTCAGTGCGCGGGAACCAGCGACTTTTGACAAGCTCTCGCTTTGCTTTTCCCACATGTGGCACCAGCGCAATTCTGCCCAGACGCCTATTTTCATGGTCGTACGTTTAGACGGAACTTATGGTGTGAAAACGTCCCGTTGCGCATCGTACGACGATATACGGCTTCTGTCGTCACCGTTTACACCAACGGGAAGCCAAGACAAATTCTCCATCCTAGAGCCTTTATTGAGTACGAGAGAGGCGCTGGAAGATCTTCTGGAGCCGGAAGGAAATTCCAGCCAGAAATAAAGAAATAAGTAGCGAATACCTCATCCAGAAGTACTTCAGATGCGCGCAGCTTCCCAATTACCATCTGGACCAGTCGTTCGGCGTCGCATCTCCTTGGACCAGCTAGGGAGAAAGCATCTTGTAATTTCACGGAGAGTGAGTTATTACGGCCGTATATCTTGGCGGCGGAGGACACGGGATGGAAGCAAATAGTCTCTACAAGGAAGCAGCTTCCCGGAGAAGGGAAAGCGTGGAGGATGCTGGAAGGTGAGAGTAGACTGTCGCCCGAAGCTTCGTGCCGAATCGTCCTGAATTATAAATACGAGGCCGTATCTGGTAATCCGGTGTGTGGTAACTGCAAAATGGCGCCCCCTGTTCGTAATTTTCGGAGTGGTTTTTGGAGATAAAGATGCTCGACTAGACGGGCTGTAAAGAACGAAACTGCCAGGTTTTATTGTGGGCCGTCTCCGAAGTCGTTCCGTGCTCTTTTTTTAAGTAAGTCCCGTGGCGTCGCCGAAAACTTCAAGTTATGAACTGTAATATGTTCTGCATAAAACTGGTCCTTCCTCGACCATTTTTGAGTTCGCACACATTTAAAGACCTTACTGTTTCTCTTTTTTTATCCTTTCGGGTGTGTAACAGCTGTGATAGGAAATAATCAGGAATCGGATTAATCACAAAAACAATCCACAACACCATAATGAGTATGAAAAACTAAATATGCTGACCAAGGCAGTACTTTATTTTATTAAAAACATAAACTAAACGTAACGTTTCAACCTTCTAGCAAGGTCTTATTCAGACTCTGTATCAAGTACAAATGTAACAAGATACAAAAACAGGCCATTATATATACACACAAACATTACTCCCTTCAGACTATTAGAAAGTTGTTCTCGAACTTATTAGCAGGTGGCTTTCCCTTGTCAACGGTACTTTCACCTAAAAGGAAACAACTTTCTAATTGTCTGGAGGGAGTAATGTTTGTGTGTATATATAATGCCCGGTTTTTGTATCTTGTTACATTTGTACTTGATACAGAGTCTGAAGAAGACCTTGCTAGAAGGTTGAAACGTTACGTTTAGTTTATGTTTTTAATAAAATAAAGTACTGCCTTGGTCAGCATATTTAGTTTCCATAATCATGGAAACAAGGCTCAATGGTGTTATAACCATAATGAGGTCGAAAGGAACAGCTGGGAATCGGATTAATCACAACAGACAATCTACAACACCATAATCAGGTAGAAAGGAAACGCTTGGAATCGGAATTATCACACAAAAAATCCACCTCAATGATGCAAAAGTGCAAATTACCCAATTTTCATTATTTTTTATTCTACATTCCGCGCTGATTTAAGGAATAACATTCTGTTTATGTGAGGCTGACGTTGTCCTGTTTTTACTGACGTTTTCATTTCAATTCATTGTCATCACATTGTTTAAAACAAACTAAATATGGTGAAAGATAATTCGTCTACATTTTTTGCCGTTGGGTGTACGAGCTGTCACGTCTTGGTTGTCAGGGTGATGACAAACATGGAGGGCAATCTCCAACTACATTCGAGTTGTACGGCAGTCGGTAATAGTTTATGAATACAAAAAAGGTTTGATTTCAGTGTCCATATTATTGTCTCGGTTTCTAATAATAATCGTAAGTTGTATACAGAAACAACAAAACAGTTTAGGACGCTCCAAGGACATAGAGCAAGATGAAGCAAGAAACCCCCACCCTCCCCCCCTAAAAAAGAGGGCGAATTTGTAACCCACACGCGAAATTTCTGCCAGCGAGAGTCAGTATTTTCACTCCCCATTTTCTTTCCTCAAATAATAACTTTCAAATTTTGATCACGTAGTGGAGTTTGCACAGTAATCTCGTTACGTTTACACAACGCTCCCTGCAAACACCACTCCGTGAACGTTACCCCTCCCCCCTTCTCACCCTAAGCAATTTTCTTCCTCTTTTTTTTTCCAACAAACCGAAAAACATTTCGCTCATTCCCTTCCCTTCCTCCATCTCCTTGTCTTATACTAACTCGGCGTTTCGAAAATGAAAATGAAGATTTTGCAAGTATTAAAAGACCTCCCTTTTGGAACGTTCGCAACAGTTTTCAGTTTTAATATTCGTTCCTAATTAAATATCTGGTCCTTAGTTATTCCCTGCAATTACAAAGGATACGGGGGCGTTCAGTCTTGATGGCAATTAGGCGTAGATGAAACTCAATCAGGGTGGGAAATTATCCCAAAACATAAGCACCGTCGTAAACTTGGCGAAAATTGTCCCATTCTCTTTACGTCAGACGGTTTAGGATCAAGAACGTAAGAGAGAAAATTTGACGTCGCGAATCTGATTCGGTAAGCATTCGCTAATAAACGTATCGGCGCCATTTTCATGATATACAGGATGACTATAAAAGGTTGTTTACAACTTCACAGCCTAATAGCAATTGACATACAAAACATACTACGATTCATATGATGTAGCAACTATTGTCTTAGATTTAATAACCTGTTTTGTTGGTGATGTCACAGCTCAGGAACTATGACGAAAGTTACCAATTCAGGAACTGATATTTTCACATCGAATGTTTGAAGTAGAATGTTCCAGTAGTGGGGTAAAGAGAATTCAACGTAATCAAGTGGGGTTCAGTGTTGCCAACCCACCCCAAAAAAAATCGCACCAAAACCTCAAAAACTCACTTTCTCTCCACGTTCCGCGCCTCATTTATTGCGCTGACGATGTTTCACAGCGCAGAAAAAGCCGGTACGAGTAAATGCACTTTCTCATCCTTGAAGGATGAATGCACCTTATCGTAATTTTCTAAGTCCGGGACTATGTTTATATATCGTGACCTTTTGTAAACCTCTCGGGAACGATGTGCCACACACACACACGCGCGTGCGTGCCTCTCATTATTTCTGTATTGTGACGCAAGCAAACAAAACAAATAATATTTTTTTTTTAGGATTCCTGGCCCCTATAACCCCGCCAGGGTGCGTGGTGACCAACCAAAAAAAAGGTTCTAACGGCTGCGGTTATAGATAACCACACCTCTCTAGAGTTTTACGTGTTTTTTTTCCTCAAACTTCCATGAAATTCTACAGACGACCTCCGTAATGCATGCAACGTGTACTAACGACTCTAGTGTTATTTGATGTTGTATTTTGGATATAGAGTTTTATTGTGAGATAGATAAAAAATTATGTTTATTATAATATTTTCTTGATGAAGATGGAGAATGTGTGTGTTACAAATAAAGTTGCATGCTTTTTTTTCTAGTGTGTATGTGTATGTGTTTTGATGTTCGACAGCATCTGAAACGATAAAGTAAAAAAAAAAAAAAGAAATTCATTGTTAATTTTCTCATGTAAAAAAAAACAACAAAATTTTGTGCAAATTCTGATTGTCTCGTGCTATAGTGCAAAAACTGATGAAAAAAATGCCCATTGTAACTGATAGGATGAAAAAAGATATTGTAACTGATAACTGGTGAAATTCGTATTGTGCATATTATCATTGTAACTGATTGTGCTAGTACTAAATTCTTATTGTAACTGATTGTGGAAGAAAAAATGTTAAACCTGTTAAAACTGCTCCGTGACCCTCTCGTTCTTCACGTCATGGATGAAGGACTTCTCGGCGACCAGGATGACGCTGCACACGGTGTCCTCGGGCAGCGCGTCGTGGAACTCGCAGACGACCTTGATGTTGGTGCGATCGTTGACCACCACCTGCTTCCGCTTCGTCGTGTTGATGACGAACGTCGGCCTGTGGATTTTGAATTCGCTGGGCGTGTAGTACATGTCCACGTTTCCCTCGGTCACGCGCTTGTAAGCAGAGTACGCTTCGTAAAGTTTGAGGTAATCATTTTCGCGCGAGAACACTTCGTTCCTACCATTCTTAAGATAAACGTTTCTGATCTTGCAGTCGTCGAATTTGCTGGAATCTTTTTCCTGATTCTTGTCCCTCCCGGTCTGAAAGAGTACAATGAGGAAATCTGCCATGTCGAGCTGAATGTTGTTGAACTGCGTCGTGACGTCGCATTCCATGTGACTTCCGGACGCTAATTTTTGCACGCACTGGTAACCGTGAAAGTGAATCGGCACCTGCGGACTTTTCAAGATCTCCGCTTTGTACTTGAGGGCGTAGTTCGTTTCGTATTCCACGATCGGCATTCTGAACTCCATGCTCCGGATGACGCATTTGGCTGCTTCGGGTAAAGTGTTGGGCAGCGGCGTGATACCGTCCGCGTTCAAGTTACTGTATCGCATCAGTGCGTCGTTGTCGTTGGCCGCTCTTCGAAATGTGATTCTCAGTCCTCCCTTCCACATGATCTCCTTGTAGTCCGAGAAGAATCCCGGAAGCAGACGCATGAGAAAGAGCACCGTGTGACTTCTCGTCGATATTTTCGTCCCCGCTTCGAATCTTCCCGCTTGATAGTATGCTGCGTCCGTTTTGGATAATTTCAATGTTCCCACTGCCGTCGACGTGATGCCTGGATAATCGATTCTGTCGATGGCGGTGTTGTGTTTCCTCACCTCCACCTGCGAGAACAGGTGAGGCACGAAGTTGTCCACGAGTTTCAAATTTTCTGCTGCGGGGAACGCGTCTCCGCTTTCTTTCTTCACCACGTCGAATTGAAGGTAAAGGTCCGCTCTGTGAGGATGAACGAACCCATCGCCTACGTCCACGTCGTATTCGATTTCCCGGTTCGCTTCGTTCAAATTTGCGAACGTGCGATGGTTCGGAGGGAAAGATTGCAATTCGTAACTTTCGATTTGTTCCATGATGTGTATGGTTATTTATTATACGTCGATCTCCAGGACGGCCGTCGTCGTGGCACCTGTAAAATGTAGTTATTTATAATACGTCAAGACGTTTCTTGTAACGTTGCAATTGCAGGCGAAGAGAATGCCGGCAACCGTAATTTCCACAACGAAAAGGTGGGCATCGTGGACATGATTAGCTCCAAGCTTGCCACCTTCATCGTGAACGACAACAAAGGCATAGGGCACCTCATCAAGATCATCAACACCTTACCTCCGAAATTTTGGAACGTGGCCGAGGGTCGATGTCTCGTGAACGATATCATCAACAAGCTACCCTTCGAGATGCACCTGCCAGGTTACCAGTACTGCGGCCCTGGAACCAAACTTAATCAGCGACTGGAGAGAGGCGACAAGGGTGTGAATCCCCTGGATGCTGCATGCAAGGATCACGATATTGTCTACAATACTAATACCGATCTCGATGTACGTCATGATGCTGACAGAAAGTTAGAGCACGCAGCTTTCGGGATACTCGTCAGCAGAGACGCCTCGCTGGGTGAACGGGTCGTTGCATTAGGTACGACCATCGCCATGAACACAAAACAAAAAATTGGGGTGGGATCTATAAATAACAACCTACCCGAACTGCTCTGTAAAAATATTCAAGCTTACACAATATATAAATAACATATCGTCAAAATGAAGCCCAAGGGTGTAGTATACCAAATACTTTATTCGAATCTGAAAACTCTGGGTGCCCTCGATGGGTTACTCACCAAGAAACAGCGCGAGAAGAAACATTCTTGCTTGGTCAAAGGACACGGAATGAAATTGCTGCTCAGCATCCCTCAGTTGAAGAGGTTGCAACATTCGCGAAAGCAAGAAAAAAAGACCGGAAGTTTCATATTCACCATCCCGGCCATCCTGGCTGCTCTGAGTGCTGTGGGTAGCTTGGCCGGCGGAAGTGCCGCTATCGCCAAAACCGTCATCGATGCAAAGAAGAATAAGGCCGAGTTGGAAGAGCAAAAACGCCACAACCTGGAAATGGAAAAGAAGGGGAAAGGCGTGGGTAGGAAGCTCAAAGCTTTTGAACAAATATAAAAAAAAGAAGAGCCGCTGTCCAACCTCAACATTGATGCTCTGATCGAGCCGTTGGGAATCAAGCACTTCAGGGGTGTTTTCATGTCCGATTCTCTACCCTCTGTTGTGAAGAAAAAAGAGTGTGGTGTGGTTAACCTGGACAGTTACAAAAATCCAGTTACACATTGGATTTGCTACTTGAAAACCAGCAACAACAAAGCATTTGTTTTCGATTCATTCGGCGGTGTGCCACCTGCTGGGTTGGCAAAGTACCTCAGTACTTCGAGTCTCTACTACAACGGCGAACGCATGCAAGGTTTCGACGAAGTGAACTGCGGTCATCTCTGCATATCAATGCTTGTGTTTCTGTCTCGATCGAGGATTTTCAAAAAAGCATTGTGGCACCTGAAGCACTATGGGAGTATTCCATCTCACCAGCGAGACTTCGGTCTTAAAACTCGTGTTGCACGACGACATCATATATCCTAAATCAATTGCTCTTCGCGCATTCTACAGCATGTACCTGATACCCAATGTGACGGTGCATAACAACACAATCAAAGTCGGCAACGACAAAATCAGTATCACCCCTGGTCAGTACAACCTGTCTACCTTGCAGGCTCACTTGCCGAGAGGTGTGCTACTTTCTCAAAATTCAGTCACTCACAGAGTTGAAATTGTGTCTGCAACGGAAACCGTGGATCTGGGTACCGCCGGAGAGCTCCTGGGATTCGAAAACAATGCCAAGCTCGAACTTGGCATCAAGCACATCGGTGCCAACAATTCCTAAATTTCTAGCCATCGAGACTCTGAACGTCCACTGCAACGTAGCGGAAGGCATGATCACCAAATCTTCGGACGGCATCCCGGGTAGCCACAAGCAGACTGGGATCATTGCCACGTTCAAACCAAGTTCGGAGTTCATGGAGCCAATCATCTACACACCCTCCTCACCGATATATTTTCCTGTATCTCGTAATCGCATAGACAACATAGAATTAGCAGTGACAAACGAGAAGGGTGAGGTGGTAAATTTTGCCGGAGCCACGACCCCTGCTGTCGTGGAGATTAACATATAAATAACCATCATGGAACAAATCGAAAGTTACGAATATATTTGTAAAATCCATCTAATGTCTGAATTAAAAAATATATATTATATTTGTTAACTGTTTAAGGAAAATTTTTGCAAAATACCCCGACAACGTTTCAGCTACTAGGACCTCATTACCATGAGCCTAATCATAGTAAGCCACATACACACCTGTTCTTCGTGTCGCATATCCTAGTAAGTCAGATGACATCATGGGAGAATCACATTTCCCCCAACGATCCCACCACAACAAACATCGCACATGCTAGAAGAAACAGGATCAGGATATTTTATGCTAAATTTACGACTGCCTGTATGCAGTTATAGGCAAATCATTAAAAAAGCGCTCTAATATACAATGATTTCTCCTACCATGTACCCTAACATACAATTTAACATAACAAGTAAAATTTCGATTCGTCTATATATACCCAACGAAACTCAGAAACTGTCATACGCGAGAGCTAAATATTTTGCAACAACTATAATTACCCAACACTAGCAACAAGAACAAAAAAAAATATATCAATTACTTGTATAATATTAATTAGTAACTTTAGATAATATTAATTATTAGTTTCAGTTGTAATTAATTTAAAAAAAACAATTAATAACATGTTAGGGGATGATAACCAAGTGCAAAAAGCATTGCATTTTTTCATTTACACACAAACAAAGCACCACTTAGTTCACAAAACATCTATAACAGATGGTAGATAGTTACATGGTTCTAGTTAGGATGATGATTTTTGGTTTGATGGATAGGGGTTGAAGAAGACTCTTTGTTGTAGTGACCACAGTATTGTTTGTTTTTTTTTGTGTGTGTTTTCTGTTCTCTTACGAGACTTAATATAGGTTGTCATAGAACCCTCCAATTCATGACTTAGCAAAAAATCTGTTTGCGGATTCATCATGTACACCTATACGTAAGAAAAAGTATTAATAGAACCTATGTTCGGAAATCGAAAATGGCGACCGGAAGTGGGGTTATCTTGGAAACGGTAAGACTTGGGAAAAATCTGTTTGCGGATTCATCATGTACACCTATACGTGAGAAAAAGTATGAATAGAACCTATGTTCGGAAATCGAAAATGGCGACCGGAAGTGGGGTTATCGTGGAAACGGTAAGACTTGGGAAAAATCTGCTTGCGGATTCATCATGTACACCTATACGTAAGAAAAAGTATGAATAGAACCTATGTTCGGAAATCGAAAATGGCGACCGGGAGTGGGATTATCATGGAAACGGTAAGACTTGGGAAAAATCTGCTTGCGGATTCATCATGTACACCTATACGTGAGAAAAAGTATGAATAGAACCTATGTTCGGAAATCGAAAATGGCGACCGGGAGTGGGATTATCATGGAAACGGTAAGACTTGGGAAAAATCTGCTTGCGGATTCATCATGTACACCTATACGTGAGAAAAAGTATGAATAGAACCTATGTTCGGAAATCGAAAATGGCGACCGGGAGTGGGATTATCATGGAAACGGTAAGACTTGGGAAAAATCTGCTTGCGGATTCATCATGTGCACCTATACGTGAGAAAAAGTATGAATAGAACCTATGTTCGGAAATCGAAAATGGCGACCGGGAGTGGGATTATCATGGAAACGGTAAGACTTGGGAAAAATCTGTTTGCGGATTCATCATGTACACCTATACGTGAGAAAAAGTATGAATAGAACCTATGTTCGGAAATCGAAAATGGCGACCGGAAGTGGGGTTATCGTGGAAACGGTAAGACTTGGGAAAAATCTGCTTGCGGATTCATCATGTACACCTATACGTAAGAAAAAGTATGAATAGAACCTATGTTCGGAAATCGAAAATGGCGACCGGGAGTGGGATTATCATGGAAACGGTAAGACTTGGGAAAAATCTGCTTGCGGATTCATCATGTACACCTATACGTGAGAAAAAGTATGAATAGAACCTATGTTCGGAAATCGAAAATGGCGACCGGGAGTGGGATTATCATGGAAACGGTAAGACTTGGGAAAAATCTGCTTGCGGATTCATCATGTACACCTATACGTGAGAAAAAGTATGAATAGAACCTATGTTCGTAAATCGAAAATGGCGACCGGGAGTGGGATTATCATGGAAACGGTAAGACTTGGGAAAAATCTGCTTGCGGATTCATCATGTACACCTATACGTGAGAAAAAGTATGAATAGAACCTATGTTCGGAAATCGAAAATGGCGACCGGGAGTGGGATTATCATGGAAACGGTAAGACTTGGGAAAAATCTGTTTGCGGATTCATCATGTACACCTATACGTGAGAAAAAGTATGAATAGAACCTATGTTCGGAAATCGAAAATGGCGACCGGAAGTGGGGTTATCGTGGAAACGGTAAGACTTGGGAAAAATCTGCTTGCGGATTCATCATGTACACCTATACGTGAGAAAAAGTATGAATAGAACCTATGTTCGGAAATCGAAAATGGCGACCGGGAGTGGGATTATCATGGAAACGGTAAGACTTGGGAAAAATCTGCTTGCGGATTCATCATGTACACCTATACGTGAGAAAAAGTATGAATAGAACCTATGTTCGGAAATCGAAAATGGCGACCGGGAGTGGGATTATCATGGAAACGGTAAGACTTGGGAAAAATCTGCTTGCGGATTCATCATGTACACCTATACGTAAGAAAAAGTATGAATAGAACCTATGTTCGGAAATCGAAAATGGCGACCGGAAGTGGGGTTATCGTGGAAACGGTAAGACTTGGGATCGCCGATGTATTTTTTAGTATGTCGCAACCGCATAGACAACATAGAGTTGGTGGTGACGAACGAGAAAGGAGACGTGGTGGATTTTGCAGGTGCCACGACGACGGCCGTCCTGGAGATCGACGTATAATAAATAACCATACACATCATGGAACAAATCGAAAGTTACGAATTGCAATCTTTCCCTCCGAACCATCGCACGTTCGCAAATTTGAACGAAGCGAACCGGGAAATCGAATACGACGTGGACGTAGGCGATGGGTTCGTTCATCCTCACAGAGCGGACCTTTACCTTCAATTCGACGTGGTGAAGAAAGAAAGCGGAGACGCGTTCCCCGCAGCAGAAAATTTGAAACTCGTGGACAACTTCGTGCCTCACCTGTTCTCGCAGGTGGAGGTGAGGAAACACAACACCGTCATCGACAGAATCGATTATCCAGGCATCTCGTCGACGGCAGTGGGAGCATTGAAATTATCCAAAACGGACGCAGCATACTATCAAGCGGGAAGATTCGAAGCGGGGACAAAAATATCGACGAGAAGTCACACGGTGCTCTTTCTCATGCGTCTGCTTCCGGGATTCTTCTCGGACTACAAGGAGATCATGTGGAAGGGAGGACTGAGAATCACATTTCGAAGAGCGGCCAACGACAACGACGCACTGATGCGATACAGTAACTTGAACGCGGACGGTATCACGCCGCTGCCCAACACTTTACCCGAAGCAGCCAAATGCGTCATCCGGAGCATGGAGTTCAGAATGCCGATCGTGGAATACGAAACGAACTACGCCCTCAAGTACAAAGCGGAGATCTTGAAAAGTCCGCAGGTGCCGATTCACTTTCACGGTTACCAGTGCGTGCAAAAATTAGCGTCCGGAAGTCACATGGAATTCGACGTGACGACGCAGTTCAACAACATTCAGCTCGACATGGCAGATTTCGTCATTGTACTCTTTCAGACCGGGAGGGACAAGAATCAGGAAAAAGATTCCAGCAAATTCGACGACTGCAAGATCAAAAACGTTTATCTTAAGAATGGTAGGAACGAAGTGTTCTCGCGCGAAAATTACAACCTCGACATGACCAAAGATGATTACCTCAAACTTTACGAAGCGTACTCTGCTTACAAGAGGGTAACGGAGGGAAACGTGGACATGTACTACACGCCCAGCGAATTCAAAATCCACAGGCCGACGTTCGTCATCAACACGACGAAGCGGAAGCAGGTGGTGGTAAACGATCGCACCAACATCAAGGTCGTCTGCGAGTTCCACGACGCGCTGCCCGAGGACACCGTGTGCAGCGTCATCCTGGTCGCCGAGAAGTCCTTCATCCATGACGTGAAGAACGAGAGGGTCACGGAGCAGTTTTAACAGGTTTAACATTTTTTCTTCCACAATCAGTTACAATAAGAATTTAGTACTAGCACAATCAGTTACAATGATAATATGCACAATACGAATTTCACCAGTTATCAGTTACAATATCTTTTTTCATCCTATCAGTTACAATGGGCATTTTTTTCATCAGTTTTTGCACTATAGCACGAGACAATCAGAATTTGCACAAAATTTTGTTTTTTTTTACATGAGAAAATTAACAATGAATTTCTTTTTTTTTTACTTTATCGTTTCAGATGCTGTCGAACATCAAAACACATACACATACACACTAGAAAAAAAGCATGCAACTTTATTTGTAACACACACATTCTCCATCTTCATCAAGAAAATATTATAATAAACATAATTTTTTATCTATCTCACAATAAAACTCTATATCCAAAATACAACATCAAATAACACTAGAGTCGTTAGTACACGTTGCATGCATTACGGAGGTCCTCTGTAGAGTTTCATGGAAGTTTGAGGAAAAAAAAACACGTAAAACTCTAGAGAGGTGTGGTTATCTAACCGCAGCCGTTAGAACCTTTTTTTGGTTGGTCACCACGCACCCTGGCGGGGTTATAGGGGCCAGGAATCCTAAAAAAAAAAATATATATTATTTGTTTTGTTTGCTTGCGTCACAATACAGAAATAATGAGAGGCACGCACGCGTGTGTGTGTATGTGGCACATCGTTCCCGAGAGGTTTACAAAAGGTCAAGATATATAAACATAGTCCCGGACTTAGAAAATTACGATAAGGCGCATTCATCCTTCAAGGATGAGAAAGTGCATTTACTCGTACCGGCTTTTTCTGCGCTGTGAAACATCGTCAGCGCAATAAATGAGGCGCGGAACGTGGAGAGAAAGTGAGTTTTTGAGGTTTTGGTGCGATTTTCGTGGGTTGGCAACACTGAACCCCACTTGATCATTTACTCGTACCGGCTTTTTCTGCGCTGTGAAACATCGTCAGCGCAATAAGTGAGGCGCGGAACGTGGAGAGAAAGTGAGTTTTTGAGGTTTTGGTGCGATTTTCTTGGGGTGGGGGTGGCAACACTGAACCCCACTTGATTACGTTGAATTCTCTTTACCCCACTACTTGTTCCCAATGTTCGTTACTGAACGTTATCCTGAAATACTGCTTACATATACAGTAAAAACTGCATATCCCGGAACCTCTATAAGTAGGAAACCTGTAAATACGGAAAAAAAAGTCCCCGGTACGAACCGATTTTATACCTGAAAATGACCTACTTAAGGCGGAAACCTCCTTAACGCGAAAAGGAACATCATTTAAAAGACCAACGAGATGTTTTTAATCTCAGTAAGACGGAAATTTGTTCCTTTATTTTTTTCGCTCGCAAGAAAACAATCCAATACTGTAAGTGTACACGCCTCTGTTGCGACTCGCTTATCGGTAACATTGTCAATATGAAAGAATGCGCTACAATACTCATAGCTGTTACGATTCAGTTTCTTTATTTCATCTCTTACCGATCTTTCTAAACCTTTCTTTGTCTATTTCTCCTCTCTTACTTCGTCATCTTTCTATTTTTCTTGTTATCTCTCTTTGTTTCTTTTTTCTTCACTTTTATCTCAATCTTTCTTCACCTCTCTTATTCCATCTTTCTATCTTTCCCTCTATGCACATCGCGCTACGACGACAGGGGTCCCGGGTTCGAAAAGATACATAAGTACGTACTGTACGTTCTTACAGTACTGTAAAAAGTGTACCAACATGTTGTGTAGTTACATAATTGTAATCTCTGCTATGCTTATTGCGACCGTATCGCATTTTTATTCATGTACGTACATGCATTAGTACTCTACATTATAAGTAATGCGAAATGTAAATCTGTCTTTCCATTATTTCCTGCAGCGCTCTATACTGTATTTAAAGTCAACCCTGTATAACTGTTAAGACGGAAAATTTTGCTCGGAACCATCGTGTTCCGGGATAGACAGGTTTTACTGTATATCCATTTGCAGAAAATATACTGTGGTTTACTGGGAGTTTCTTCTTACTACACTGCTGCATTGAGGCTTTTTGCTCGGTCGTCTAATAGTTCGCACGGATGACGCTAGATGGCTTACGAAATCGACTGTTTCCTCGTTCGAGCGAATAACGCTCGAGCAGGCAAACGATCGGCATACGCTCGAAGCTCAGTAGTTCAGGTACAACCGTAATTTGCCTGTGGTATTGGGCCTTCAAATATGCTTCGTGAAGCGAAAGACGCAGTCAAATTGAAACAGAAGTGAACGTATTCATCATCTCCATGTTAAAATGTAATTTGGCCTATCTTATCATACATAGCAATATATGAAAATGAATAGATGATTCTGGGCTGAAACTACCAACACGAATTTTACACATATATTTGTACAATTATTGTCACAATGAAATGATATTTGATATTCTATATATTCGAGTTTTGAGCGAACGAAAGTGGTCCAATGCAGTTCTCTACTTCTTACCTTTAATATACCGGGTGTCCCATAAATCTTTCCCTGATTACAAACTTTATTCATATCCGCTATATGCAATGTTGAGATGTGAAAGTGGTGCCAAAATGTTGGAAAACTAACCAAGTTTTTTTGTTCCAGGTTTCAGTAACGTGGCTGTAGTGTAGCAGTGTCAGTGCCCAGGAAACCGGAAGTGTTCACAAATCAGGAAAAATCTCAGTGTGTCACGAGACCCGGTCACCAATAACAGTGAAGAGGAACTTTCAAACAACTTATGGAAAGATGCCGCCCGATGTCGAGAGCATTAAGTCGTGGTATGACAAGTTCAAGACCACAGAATCTGTTGCTGACTTACCGAGAAGTGTTCGAACCATCAACCTCAGCGATTTCAAACATAGTAAAACATCATCCAAAAAGTTATCTTCATGATATCTTACACAAACGTTTATTTTTTCGTGCATACAAAGTGCAAATTGTACAGGCTTTGTTGCCTAATGATACCAGGGGACACACTGAGCTTTTTTGTGATTTGTGAACATTTCCGGTTTCCTGGGCACTGACACTGCAGCCACGTTACTGAAACCTGGAACAAAAAAACTTGGTTAGTTTCCAACATTTTGGCACCACTTTCACATCTCTACCTTGCATATAGCAGATATGAATAGTTTGTAATCAGGGAAAGACTTCTGGGACACCCGGTATTTTGAGTATATTGCATTGATTGATTGAGTCGGTGTTTTAAGTCCACTTTATGCACATTAAGGCTAATCGGGACTTGACCTACAGTCTAAAGTGGGATCCGAACTACTATGTGCCTCCACCCGGATAGCGTCAGAGAAGCGAAGGAAATCTATTGGCCAGAGCGAAGCAGTTCACGCTGCTGGGAAGTCTGGTAACTGTAGTCGCTTTCCCCCCTCCACGCAATTCCGTTCCTCTTAAGTGTTCATTGATGAAGCCGTCTCGCGTCAATACTTGCGCAGAGACTTGTCTTCGTTTGCCTGCTCCACAGTTAGCTCGGACAGAGTATAGTCCTATGGGTAAGTAATGACTGGAGAGGGTTCGACGAATGAGCGATGAGACGGGAAGGGATTGCATGGAGGAGTAAACGCGGCTGCAGCTACTAGCAGTTTGCAGCGGGGTGGACTGCTTTGCTCCGCACGTTCGCCTTCTCCCCTTCTCTACCATTATGCACGGTGATGCTGCTCCACAGACTCTTGGGGAGTAGTATGAACTGTCAACAAACTACCAATTGTTCAAATTTTCCTCACAAACGGAATGGCGAGTTCTGGTTGGCAGAGAGCAAACCACGTGGTGTCTCCAGTGGAAGAAATCACGTGATGGCTGACAAGGTCTTCAAGCGGACGACAGACCACCGAGTGGTAGAATAAAGTGTTTGACATGTGGCTGAGTCACCAGTCCCAAATTAGCCTCCCTACTAGGGAATCTCTGGAGGAATAGAACGAAAACAAGTAGTGACGCGATAGGGCTCGACAATTGAACGCGCGAGAGGGACGTTGTTGCATGAGGGGACAACGCAGCTGCAGCTACCAGACGCACACTCGCTTTCTCCCCTTCTCTACCGATATGTGCGGCCTTGCACCACAGATTCCCGCGACTGAGTGTAGGTATGGTACCAAGACAAGGCCAGACACTTTGAGACATGTCTAGACGATACCTTGTGAAAAACAGACGAGATTAGGACTTCTTGTCTGAGACTTAGGTATGACGTTTTAACAATTTACCTAAACTAAATTTACTTTGCGGTGAGACATCCTGACACACACAAAGCAGATGCGTATTCATAACATATATTCTGTTTATTAGTGCAATTGTGAGTCTGTGCTGCGCCGTTGCATACGTTCATGATAACCTCAAAGATATGTGCGATAGGCGTACTAACTTTATCCTTCCTTTAACCCACCTGTTGCAGAACACGCTCTATGCAAAAAAAAAAAAAAAAACAAATCTGGAAAGTAGCTTTGATCAAATTCAAACTTCATTCCCTCGGCAATAATGACCACACACGCAGCCAACAATGCAGAAAAATGTATTTATTCGCCTCTCGGCTGTTTCGCGAAATTGCATCGCCTCTGACAATAGAATATACATCTCGTTGATAACATGATGGATTGTGAAGCCGGGAGAACAATCACGCCTGATATCAACTTGAAAATGTCATCACTGGAGCAGTGTTTACTTTTAATCCTTGGATTAACTCCGTCGTTTTGTGACGTAGAGAGATTTATTTGCAACAAATATCAAAATTATATCGTTGTTTGCTCACGTGAGGGATCCTGGTAATTTCAAACGTAGAGCCTTATCGCATAAACTGTTTAAATGATTATACAGGGCGAGGCAGTCAAACGGGAAGATTTAAAAAATTCACAAAAAATGGAGAGTAAATATTATTTATTTTTGAACATGAATGTACTGTACATGAGTGGAAACTAGTGTACCTGAAAATCAGTAAGATGGTGGCATTGGTTTTGCACACATTGTCGGAGTCTCAGATTGATTGACTGAATTAGTGTTTTAAGTTCACTTTATGCACAGTAAGGCTAATCGGGACTGGACCTACAGTTTAAAGTGGGACCCGAACCCCACTATGTGCCTCCACCGGGTATCGAACCCGGGATACCTTGATTACAAGCCGACAACGCTACCACTGCCCCATCGGGGAGACCTCGGAGACGTTGCGAGAGGCAATCAAACGGAGAGATTTCAGGAATGGCTGGCGGGCGTGGTTGGGGGTTATGAGAGTGGGGGGGGGGGCGTGACCTTGAGCGGTAACACGGTGACGGTAAACGCTGGACGTTTTGCTGACATATTGGTAACCGTTTTCCTGCTTGCCCTCGATGACTATGGCCGAGATGAAAAAACACTCTTCCAGCAAGATGGTGCAACTATCCATATTGCCAGAGTGTGAGTGGATGTGCTTAGACTCGCATTTCGAATTCGGCAAGAGATCCACAACATTCCGTTGGAGATGCTACGAAGCGTCATGGGTGGATTTACTCTTGACACTCAGACAATGTGTGCAACACCTAAGACGCCATCTTTCTGACACCATATTTAAAAAAAATGAACATTTTTCAGGTACACTAGTAATTTCAACTCATGTACAGTACATTGATGTTCAAAAAATAAATAATATTTGCTTTCTCTATTTTTTGTGATTTTTTAAAAAAATCTTCCCGTTTGACTGCCTCACCCTGTATATTTCACGTATTTCAAGTCACATATGATGCTACTACACTGTGCCCCATCTATCTTGGGAGCAGGCGAACGAAAGCAAGTCTCTGCGTAAGTAGTGACGCGAGACGGCTCCACCAATGGGCACGTGAGAGGAACGGAATTGCGTTGAAGGGGGCGGGGCGACTGCAGTGAACAGCCCTCTCAGCAGCATGGGACGTAGGCAAGGTGGGCTGCGGTGGTCTAGTGGGTACGGCGACTGACTGCAACGCGGGAGACCCGGGCTCGTTTCCGGAGGGGGATGATCTAATGTCCTCGTATAAAGCGGCTCTGGGGTTCACCCAGGCTCAAATCATTGTTTACCTAGCGCTGATCACATCACTTCCAAAATGGCCAAGATCGAGAATGTGTTTGGGCCCTCCCTCCGCATCCCCTAAGTGTGCCTTCATGGCACGGTGCTATATGCACGGGGAACTTCTTACCTTTTACGAAGGGAAGGGTCTACGGTTCGCATACCCAGGCGGCTTGCCCCACAAGTACACATTTGTTAGAGACTTGGTGCATCATCGAGCTACTCTACTCAGGGACGTTGCCGGAAAAATTCCCGCCTGAATTCACCCTGAATCGAAGTCTTGTCTTCCACAAGGGCGTTCGCAAAGGGGGCCAAGGGGTAAACCTTAACGCTCACTGTGACGTGGAGAAACGCGACAACAGAACCAGCAGACTTCTGGCAAGGAAATTCCGCGCGTTTCACTATAGTGGGCGTTACACCATTTGGTTCCAATAGAAGCAGACAACGGAAGTTCTCCGCTCAGTGGAGCTGAATGGATCATTTACAAGAGGCCAATTGTGAAGACATTCCACTAAGCCAATCCAATGACTACTGGCACCGAAAACTTTGAAACCATTCTAATTTAGTGGAGTGGCTTGAGACAATGGCTGGTTGCCTCTATCCACACGATGCCAATGTTGGATTGGCTTAGCGGAATGTCTTCACAATTGGAATCGTGTAAATGGACCATTAAGCTCAACTTACCCTCCCTCTCCCTGAGATGTCTGCAAAAAAAACTTTATTTAATTCCACTCTGTCCCGGAAATATCTGGAGCAGGCGAACGAAAGCAAGTTCTATGCTCAGGTATAGTGGAACCACAAGCAAAAAAACCTGCGCAGAAGCACATCGCGCCAGCGGGTGCGGGAAAGGGCAGGGGTAAGCAACATTCGCGCTGGCTTACGTCAGCGTTGCCAGGCCTATTGATTTCTCGGGAGAATTCCTTAATAAACTATTGCTATGGAACCTCCAACGGCCAGCTTAAAAACACGTTTCCTGCTCATCTTACTTGAACATGGAGGGGAGATGTGGAGTGGAACTCCACTCAGCCGTGAAAAGTGCTGTTTGAACTGTTCAATTATGCCAAACGCTACTCAATTGTACTAGGACATTATTTTATTACTTTTACTACATTACTATTTTTAGATGGCTGTATTTTATCCCACCCCAAACTCTATTTCTATTTTAGTTATTTTACGTCGCTTTTGTGCCTCTACGGGTAAGTACGACAATATGGATGAATGAAAAATTGATGAAATGGATGATGTGACACAAACACAGTGAAACGTCCTTGCCTTACGAGGTAGAAACACTGACTTCGTAGCGTGGGCAAATTATGTTATACATGTATGTGTTTGTGGTTGTGTGTGTGTATGGGGAGAATGGGTGGCACCCTAGCATAAGCGTTGCTATCTTGAATTATTGAGGAAGACATGCTGTCTAATTCACCAAATATATATTTCACATACGTAATGCATTTTCTCAGGACGTGTGCCCACCCCTATCGATAGCTGTACACCGAACACCAGCAGAAGGCAAATTGATTTGTTATTGTTAGCATTCGATTTGAAAGATTGTGGAAAATCGCCGACAACGAAAGGCGGCACGTTAGCTTCATCTGTGAACACAACTTTCTACCATTTCCTGTCATAAAAATTCCTCGCGATAATAGAGGAATCGCAAACCCCTTGTGTCGGTGCTGAGAAAGGACAAATTTGAGGGTGTTTTCCACGCACCCTCTAACCGAAAAATGCGGAAGAGATGAAAGATGTTGGTCGGTTCCCTTGGGCGGTTTACTTTCTTTTGTTTGAAACATGTCCACTCCTGAAATGGTATATTTTCCCCAAACACAGGGTGCTGGGTTTAGCACCATTGTTACAAAAGTATCTGTGACGTTTACACCGTAAACAATGCGCGCCACTCCCCTTGCCCCCCCCCCCCCCAGTGCGCACGACTATGCCGCCCCTCCGCCCCCAAGAACGTCGTTCATCCGCTACTATTAGATCATCGGATTTTGTAGCAGATCTTCTGGTTTCCCAAGGAACAATCTCCCGAATTTTTCAAATCTGACTTGGCAACACTGCCCCGAACACCGATAACGGCAGGGAAGTTGCGGGAACGCTTTGGACGGAAGGTTTTTTTCCTTGTGGTCGAGCTATAGTGACTCGAGAGGGCTTGACCAATGAACGCGTGAGAGAGGAAATTAGTGCAGCTACCAGAGCGAACTGCTCAACTCCGCCACCTCGCTTCTTCCCCTTCTCTTTCGTTATGCGCGGCTTTTGTCCGGGGACAGAGTATCGAATGGCGAAATTGTTAAGTGAAAACATGAATGAGGGGTGCAATGAAAGTGGTCTCTGATGTTTATGCACCGTGAAAAAGTATGAAAAGACAAAATAACTCTTCATCAAAATCTGATTCGTATGTTCATGAAAAGAAGCAGGTCGAATAAGTATCTATTTAAATAGTTGTCTCAAGTCTGAACGTGACATAAGCGAAAAATATATTTTCTATTTTATTTCAAACATGATTTCTAAAATAATAACAACAATAACAAAAGGCGAAATAGGAGTTTTGTATGACTGACGGGCAGGATATGTAACCGACTCTGTCCCCCAGTGGAAATTCCTAGTTGAGGGAGATGCCTTACTCAGTTTGTGGAAAGGTGGAGGGATGCTTGTATGGATCAACATGGAGAAATGCAGTGGGTGGAGAGATACCCATGCAAATTATCACAGTGAGATGATGGAAGTCTCAGGTTCGAATCCAGGCCTGGACATTGGGTGTTCTTTGTGAGTGTCAATCCCATCATATCAACACTCAGTGTAATCTTCGTGATTAGCCAAAACTGGCAGAAAAGCGACGTTAGATAAACCAAATCAAGCAATCAATCACAACTACTAGGGAGATGCTTCATGAAAATGTTGTTAACTGGGGGAGTCCTCCCCCCGTTCCCACAGTTTGAGCACTGCTGCACCCCCCACCAAACTAACTCCCTAGCCTTCTTAAACCCGAAGGTTTATGGCTGCAGCAGCACAAGCCATTCATCTGTCCCTATCCTGGGCGAGATCAATCCAATCTTTCCCATCCTTCCCGATTTCTTTTAGGTCCATCTCAACGTTATCCCTCCATCTTCGTCTTGGCCTTCCTACAGGTCTCTTACCATTAGGTTTCCCAACAAGAATCCTGTCAAATCTTCTTTGCTCTCCCATTCCTGCCACATAGCCTGCCTACCTAAGTCTAACTAACTAACTAACTCTCTAGCGTTCTTAAACCCGAAGGTCCATGGCTGCAGCAACACAGGCCTTTCATCTGTCCCTATCTTGAGCAAGATCTATATACTCTTTTCCAATCCCTACCGATTTCCTTTATGTCCATCTCAACATTATCCCTCCATCTTCGTCTTGGCCTTCCTACAGATCTCTTACCATCAGGTTTCCCAACAAGAATCCTGTAAACTCCTCTTTCCTCTCCCATTCGTACCACACGGCCTGCCCACCTAAGTCTTCTTGATTTAATTATTCTAGTAATATCTGGACATGAATACAAATTATATAGTTCTAAATTATGTAACCTTCTCCACTCACCTGTCTCCTCGTCCCCTTTAGATCCAAATATTTTTCTAAGGATTTTATTTTCAAATACTCTTAATTTATGTTCCTCTTTTAATGTATTGGACCAAGTGACATCCATGCAATACTACAGGCAAGATTACATTTGTACACTTAACCTTTTATTTCTTAGATCTCTAGGATAATGTGTGACGTTTTCTTGACAGGAAGCAGAGTTATTGAACACAAAGATAACAGTTGGGCTGAAAAGTTCGTAGGCTAACATAGTAAAAAATATTTTTTTCACAAAATTCGATTTTATTATTCAATATAGTTGCCTTCGAGGGCGATACAACGATTATAGCGGTCATACAATTTTTCGATGCCATTTGTATAGTACGATTTCTCTTTAGCCTCAAAATAGGCCTCAGTTTCGGCGATTACCTCTTCATCAGTGCTAAATTTCTTTCCAGCGAGCATTCTTTTAAGGTCTGCAAACAGGAAAAAGTCACTGGGGGCCAGATCTGGAGAATATGGTGGATGGGGAAGCAATTCGTAGTCTAATTCATATAATTTTGCCATCGTTTTCATTGATTTGTGACACGGTGCATTGTCTTGATGAAACAGCACTTTTTTCTTCTTCAAATGGGGCCGTTTTTTCGTGATTTCATCCTTTAAACGCTCCAACAACGCTATGTAATAATCGCTGTTGATGGTCCGGCCCTTTTTGAGGTAATCGATGAATATAATACCATGCGCATCCCAGAATACTGATGCCATAACCTTGCCAGCCGACTGTTGCGTCTTTCCACGCTTTGGATTCGGTTCATCACGTGCAGTCCACTCGGCTGACTGTCGATTGGAATCTGGAGTGTAGTTATGGAGCCATGTTTCATCCATTGTAATATATCGACGGAAAAATTCGTGTTTATTACGGTTGAATATCGCTAAACATTGCTCCGAATCATCAAAACGTTGTTGCTTTTGATCGATTGTGAGCACGCGCGGCACCCATTTTGCACACAGCTTTCGCATGTTCAAATATTCATGCACAATATGTCCAACACGTTCCTCTGATATTTTTAAAGTCTCAGCTATCTCGATCAACTTCACTTTACGATCATTTAAAATTATTTTGTGGACTTTTTTGATGTTTTCGTCGGTAACAGCCTCTTTGGGGCGTCCACTGCGTGCATCGCCTTCGATGCTCATTTCGCCTCGTTTAAATTTAGCAAACCACTTCTCAACGGTTGATTTTCCTGGTGCAGAGTGCGAATAATGTTTATCAAGCCAAGCCTTGGCTTCAACAGTATTTTTTTTCGCCAAAAAGCAATGCTTTATTAACACACGAAATTCTTTTTTATCCATTTTTTCACAATAACAAAAGCTGCTTCACTCACAATGCTATATCTCACGAACTAATTATCCGGCAGCTGTGAAATTTATACACGTATCTTTTGAAGGTTACTACTAAGTAAAAATCACATGGATTTAATTCTAGTAACGCCATCTATGAGTCAGCCTACGAACTTTTCAGCCCAACTGTTACTAGAAGTTGAGAGAAATTTAAAAGTCATTTTAGCTGATTCAGAGATCTTGCATCCGGGGAGGGTTGACAAATAGGTGGAGAAGACAAGTGAAGTCCTTTCACAAGAGTTTCGAAACCTCACCACCAGGTGGCGAGTTTTTCCGCCATGATTGTTGGAAAGTGATAAACCCGCAAAGGAGTTCTTCATTTCCACCTCATTTCCAATTAACCCCTGCCTCCTGCATGATGATTTATTCAAACGCTGGGACCTGATTCGTCGCGACGCCAATGGAAGGTTACAGCTGAGCGAGGCTTGAGCCAAATCACTAACAAAGGAGGAGCGGTTGACGGGGACGGAGTTTTGACACAGAGCGCCAACGTGCCATACGGAATAATCTTATTACTCGCTTCTGTGAGTGTCAAAAGCGATGCCTGGCGACGAGGGGTAGTGTTTTAACTCAAAACTTTTCCCCTCGTGGCAGTTTGGATATCTCTCCTTCTTATGCGGAAATGGTTCCAGTTTCATTTTCATCAGAGAAAAATTTTTGTTACCACTTTGAGAATTAGGACCCTATCACACGGAACTGGATTTCTAGTCGGAATACCATAGTTGGCGCTGAACTAACTTTCTAGGTAGCAATCATGGCCGCCTGGCTGACTGCTTGGCTGGTTTTGAGGAATAGGACATGTTCTAATTGCTACTTGCTTTCCTCGACTGGATTCAGTGGAACAGCCAATCAGAGCAAAGTTTCGCCATGTGAAGATAATCTGTGAGTGTGCAAAGGAGCGCTTTTGTCTATGGTTTCCTAGTGTTACTCCAGCAATGTATAACGTATACAGCATGAAAGGCACGTCGAGTTACACCATCTATGCTGAGTGCACGGTGTTTACATTTGAAACAACTAAAATATTCTTCCATACGTGTACAGTAAACGTTGTAAAGTATGTATTTAAGCAGCGCCGTTGTTATGTACCTAATAACATTTTATACGAAACGTTATTCCTCTCGGTTGAATAGTTATCGGCTTTTAAAAATGTGAAGTGAAACATTGTTTACATCTCACGCGGCCGCCATTACAGCTTCCCTCGTGACATCTAGATGGGAACAAGAGTATATCGACAAGTACGCTGATAGGTATCGTGTGAGGCTAAAACTAGCAAATTGGTAGCCAGTCCAGCGCCAACTAGGGCATACCTACTGGATATCCAGTTCCGTGCGATGCGGGCTTTAGAATATAGTTTTGAGTAACCAAACTTACAAACAAACTTGGTTTACGTATCGGAAGTGATGCAAGAATCTAAGGAAAACATACAGCTAAGCTACACACTGTCCCGTATATAAATGGGAGCATGCGAACTTAAGCAAGTCTCTTCGCAAGTAGTGACGCGAGACGGCTCCACCAATGAACACGTGAGAGGGAACGGGATTGCGAGGAGGGGAGCGACTGCAGTTACCAGCGTTCACAGCGGCGTGTACTGCTTCGCTCTGCCCACTCCCCTTCCAATATGCGCGGCTTTGCTCCAGAGATGACTGATACAGGGTATGGGTAATGTCGTTGCCTTGCAAGGGATCCCGGGTTCGACACCAGGTGGAGCCACTTTGCACATTGGTTTGGACCCCACTTTTAAAAAGTCCCGATTACCCTATCTGTGAATAAGGTGGACGTAAAACAAAAATTCAAACTCAAATGGTTTAATAGGATTATGTAGCCGCTATACTATTGCCAATATCTAGACAATAGCCGAACCCGATGCACATTCACGTGAATACTCTAGAAGGAATTCTGAGCAGATGTATTTTTTGAAAAAAAATTGTAACATCATAGCGGTTTCTCGAAATAAGTGGAAATTTCAAAAATGGTCTCGCTGGTTCCCAACCGAATCTTAATTATATTTCGAATCCCGTATCATTTCATTTACATACGAGGGACGTTCCGAAAATAAGATTCGTCATTTTTTCACAGGGAAGCTTTATTACAAACAGAAGAATACACTATCATAACAAAATATAATATGCTGGCTATTTTTCCACATAGTCGCCACGGACATTGATACATTTGTCGTACCGTGAAATTAATTTCAAGAAACCTTCCTGGTAAAAATCGGTGCCCAGCGATTTAAGGAAGTTCTTCACAGCCTCTTGCACATCTTCGTTGCTTCCGAAGTGACGTCCCGATAGGGCTGACTTCAACGCAGGGAAAAGGTGGAAGTCTGATGGGGCAAGATTTGGGCTGTAGGCCGGGTGATTCAATCTCTCCCATCCCAGACAACGAATGTGTTCTACAGTGACCCTTGCTGTATGGGGGTCTTGCATTGTCATCCAAGAACAAAACCCCTCGACTCAAGAGCCCTGGTCTCTTGCGTCGAATGGCGGACTACAGATTGCTTAGTGTGTGGCAATAGCGTGCCGCACTTCCATTTGTGACTACGTTTCCAGCACACTTCTTTCTGCCATACTGGTTTGCACTCGAATGAGCTCGGGCACGTCGGTCTGCTGCTTATCTCTATTCTTCGGCACTCTGCGCATGCGCCATCGCTCCTCTGCACTCGCTCCTCCCGTCGTGAATTTAGGAGAGATTGTCTTGTTATGGCAATGTGTTTTCTCACCTTGTAATACAGCTTCCCTGTGAAAAAAATGACGAAACTTACTTTCCGAATGTCCCTCGTATTATGTGACTTAAGAGTGCTGCAGGAAGAGGACTAGGCTCCAACGCCAAATAGTTCGCACGGACGACGCTAGATAGCGTACGGAATCGAGAGCTCCTTCGCTCGAGCGAATAACGCTCGAACGGGCAAAAGACGGTATACGCTCGAAGGCCAGTAGTACACGCTTAATCGTAATTTGTCTGTGGTAGAGGGACCTCAAATATGGATCCTGAAGTAAAAGACGCAGTGAAATTGAAACTTAAGTAAGCATAGTAACTAAATGTTAAAATGTAGTTTAGCCTATCTTACCAATACAGTGATATATGAAATAGATGATTGTGGGCTAAAACTGCCAGAACGGCGTGTACATGGAACGCAATACCACAAAGCGAAATGCATATATAAAATTACAGAGAAAGAGAAAATATCCAGGAAAGTTCCTAATTGCCAACCTACAGTAATTGGATTAAAGGTGTAGCTTCAAATGCTGCAAGGTGGAAAACTTTCGTGGCGTTGACCTAATTTCTTCGCAACTAATTAAATTACTAGGAAAATCGATAATTTCCAGGACCGTAGTCTCTTTAATCTGAAATTTTAAAGAAAAATATTTCAATTGACATCTGTGCACTGACAACGAAGGAAATAAAAACAAATGTTCACAATATTTTTCAGTGAAGTTTCGAGTGATAATATGACCAATCGAATATTAAAACCCCAACGCTCCACGTCATTTTGTTGTGCAGATATAAGGTCGAAAGTGGTTTGGCAGGATATTGTTCTTTAATGGCGGGGGAAGCACGAGAACCTTTGCTTCATTTTACATGATTTTCTACCCCTTTGGCTAATCGCAGCGATGAAAATGAATTATAATGAGATGAATTTGATCAAAGGACAAAATTAAATGTTTGTGCACCACCTCTGCACCATCAGTGCTGATTGTCTTCCCTCGTGTTCCCGAATATCAAGTGCAAATGAGGTGTGGAACCATTTTCAGTTATTAGGACATTATGTTTCGATCCGAACTATTAAAATATCAACTTCCTTTGTACTTACCCTACTAATGTCTCCCAAAACAAGATTTCAGAGTACACACCTGAAAAGAAAAGAAATATTTTATTTGTAGTATTATTGACTTAAGTTATTCGACAAGCAAAAGAGTTTTTCTTTAATTTACGTCACATTTTAGCCACTGTTGACTAATCGTGAAGTTGAGGATGAGGCTACGAATATTTATGCATATTTTCAGTGTCTTCAGGATATACAGGGTGTCTCAAAAGTAATAGCGCAAACTGACACAGGTGAAAGTACACGATAATAGAAGCAAGAAAGTCTCAGTAAACATGGGTTTCCAAACGAGTCGTTTTCGAGATAATCGCGAATGTGTGATTACAAGCCGCCACTGACTTCATTGTTTGTAAACGTCCTCCTAGTTGGTAAAATGCTAATAATGTGTGTGAATGTTCTGTTTTGTAAACTAAGAGCAAACCTCGGAAAGCGCAAGGAGTAAAGCACTCGGTGTTTACAAAATGCAATCAGTGACGGCTCCTAACCACACATTCTCACGCATTATTAGATGTTTATCAACAAGGATGACGTTTACAAACAATGAAGTCAGTGGCGGCTTGTAATCACACATTCGCGATTATCTCGAAAACGGCTCGTTTGCAGACCCATGTTTACTGAGACCTTTTTGCTTCTATTATAGTGTATTTTCAACTGTGTCAGTTTGCACTATTACTAATACTTATATTGCATATTTTACCGATTATTTCTTACAAATGCGTATTCTGCTGTTTCTGTCTGAAAATTTGTTCCTTTCCTTTGGAGCAATTCAGAAACATGATTCAGTATGTGTTCGCGAAGAATTCTGGCTACAAGCTCCTAATGGACATTTGCTCTATTCATGAAGGGAAACAAAATGTGAATTTGAATTTACTTGAATTTAAAATTTTGGGTGCGTCAGCACTAAGGCTATTTTGCACCCGTCACATTTTACGGGGTCCAGCCCCCTATCGTTACAAATAACAACTCTAACGTTGCAGAACTAAAATCTTCTGACTTTCGTTAAAAGCTGAGGCTGTAAAGGAGCACTCAGCACAAATAAGGACAAAACACAGGACAACACAAACAAAATTATACTGGCCATGGGGCCAGTCGCCAGAGCCTCGTTAGTCTGCAGTCCAGGGTGTACTACGTGGAAGTGAGGTTGACTATTGGGTGCACTGCGTGGAAGGAGCACCCCTTACACCCCGCAAACAAAATGTGGACGGTATTCCAAGTGAACTGCACGTTTCCGATTGGTTGAAATTACAACATGCGCCTATTGTTTCTTGTGATGTGGAGAGTGTTTTCAGAGCATAAAAGTATTCTCGTGGATAACCGGCATAAGTTTACTTTTGAGCATGTGAAACAATACGTAGTTATCAAGTGCAATACTAACCTTTCATGCTGAGTAGAATGAGAGACAGCTGGTGAAATTCCACCTTCTGCCAATCGTGACGTTCAGTGAAGTCAGAATCAGTTAGTGGACTTATGATAAAGATACATATACAAAAACCATATGTAAAATATGGTCAGTTGTCAATAAGATAAGCCAAACCATATTTTTTTACTTATATAAACAGTGTGAATTAATAAATAGTTACACATTATGGCTAAATTTTCTGTTCGATGTAAATTTTTAGAAGTTTAAATGCATATTTTGATCATTTAAAGAGCATATTTCGAGCATTTTAAGAGCATATTTGCATACATATTTAAAGGTTTCTTAGTGCATAACTATCCGAAGCCATTGTCGGATAATCACAAACACACCTGGACGATTATACTGGCTGAGAGCCCAGACGCCAGAGCTTCGTTAGTCTGTGCAAAAAGCATGTATTACGTGGAGAGAAGTTGACATTTGGGTTCATTAGGAAACAGGTACTATTTAACACTTTAACAGTGATGACAGAGGCAATCAGAATATGGATGTCGTTACTTCAATTTGTTGGATAATAAACTGCACTTTAGTTCTCACTGAGAATCCACGTGACGGAGACCAAAAAGTAAAGAAAATCTTCATTCTAAATAAAAACTACGAAAAATGTATGGGAAGCTGAATTAATTTACCAGAATAAAAAAAAGTACAAGGGTTGTTTGAAAAATGTTTGCACGCAGTAGATCCTCCACAGTCCTACAAGGATTTATCTATTTTTCTTTATTACAGCGGCAAAACGGTTTGGACGAGTCGTGTGTTTTTCCTTCGGAACACCATTGTTGTTCTGATTATTATTCGGTCAATTCATCAGAAACAGAATGGGTTTTGAAGCAAGTCGAATTATAGCCGGACCAAGTCAAGACTATATGGCGGGTGTGAAGTAGTAGTTAGTATCCAAACTTTACAGAATGCACCTCATTAAGATAATACAAAATGTTTATTCCATATCAAAGCAGATAAAATTCTTCATTGGGACTTAGAGCTCAGCAGACCGATTCTTTGCCAAGAGGGCAGTAAAAAGAAGAAGAGATACGAGATGCAGAGAACTGTGGACGATCAGCGTAGATCAGCCAAAGTGGCCGGGAGCCCACCAGGAAAGAGGAAACCATTAACCAAAAAAGAAAGAGAGCTCTTCGAACTCTGGAAAGGAGATAGAAAACAGGAGAAAATACGGGAGAGGGCACAACAACAACCCAGCCAACTACCCAGAGAGACGGACAACAACATCAATTCTCAGCCCAGGGAAGAACCTCACAATCCAGATGCTCCAATGGAGAAAAAGAAAAAAGGACTATCCCTGCGACACTTCAGAAGACATGAACGACGAACCTTATACCTACCCAAAAAGGTATATCCGTGCACACTTACCTCAGAAAGTCAACCCTATTGACACTTCAATCACCTTCCAGCCACTCTCAGACAATGAAGAAGACATCATAGAGAAGAAGACATAAGCCACCAGCTGTTTCCATCTACAACGCAACCAGGAGTCATCAACTCATCTCATCAGTAATGAAGGCGGTCGGAGACCTAGAAGTTAAAATTCGACTACTTCATGATGGCATAAAGATACAACTAAACACCAGACAAGCGTACGATAAGCTCATCAACTACTGCAAGGAACAATCGCTCAGCTACGCAACAGACAAACCAAGAAGAGAACGACCAGTCAAAGTTGTTCTACGAAAGCCACCAATCGACACGCCGATTGAAGAGATCAAGACAGAGCTTGCACAACAATATCGAGTACTGCAAGTCCATCACATGAAGAAAAGGGTCCCCAAAACTCATGCCACTATTTCTAACGGCATTTTGCAGAGGAGAGACAACAGCAGATGTATACAACCCTGAATACCTGATGCATTACAAGATACGGGTCACCAAGAATTCTACACTGCCACAAATGCCAGAGGATCGGGCACTCTCAGGGTCAATGCAGAGCCCTAACCGAGATGCGTGAAGTGTGTCGCCAATTACCTCACCGGAATGCCGGAAGCAAGACCAAGAACTCCCTGCAACTGTGGAGAGAACCGCCCAGCCAACTACAGGGGATGCAAAATGTTCCTGCCAGTCCAGCAGACGAGGCCAAATCCTGCTTCCAAAACAGACGAGGAAAAAGGACAACAGAAATAAATACCAGCTCAAACACATCAAGAGAAGCCTTCAGAGAGAACTCAACCAGAGATAACACAGAAATATAGCCAGATACTTCAATCTGTAAGCAAGGAACAACAAGAGACTTATGACACTCGTCAAAAAAGTTAAAGACAAATTACAAAAGACAATACAGAAAAAGTAACAACCATCCTCGAAATTCCAATCGAGTTCATCACAGAAGGAGACTTCTAAACAGACAACGAACAGACAATTCAGACATAGAAAGTAACAAATTGACATAACAAAAGACGGCCCTTCTAAGGACCACAACCCAAGTCGGCCCTTATTAGGACCAAAACTACCGGTTCTACCTTCAACCACCATCACCGACCGAACTGCGAGCGACAGTCGCAGTGCTAACCAAAGACACAATCACCGCAGCTCGCCACTACGAAACCAGCAAGTGAGATGAAAGTCATGGAAACGACACTTCAAACGAGAATCTAAGAATAATTCAATCAAAGCAGAGAAAAACATCGTAACCAGCAAACGTTCTAGACTAAAGTCGGGGTCGCAGTTGATGCAATAGTCCGAGACATTGCATCATCCCACGGCCGACATTTTGACATCACCTACATAATAATGCCTTAGATTTTTCCTTTATTCAGTCAGTGATATATTGTACGAAATATTCGACATCTTGTGCGAACTTTAGAAGAACTCTGAAGTAAATTATAATGAACTTACACCGAGAGGAAGTATTATAGTATGAGAAAACAAAACATGCTAGTTGGAGTGATAGTAAATCAAGGAGGAAGAGTCAGGATTGCACTGCAAGGTCAGTAGGAGTCGAGGGTCTGAAGTGAGGGTCCACTCTTGACCCTTTGGCCAGAACTAGAATTTGATTTCTGTACACGACAAAGATGGCTTTGTTAGTTTCTGACTTAAGGACAGGCCAGCAGCTGGACAGGCTGATCCGACTGCTGCATAAGATACCTTTTCAGCTTTTCATGTTTAGTTCTCTAAACTAGATGAATTCCAAATTAAAATATGTACTTGAACTTTCGTTTCAACTATTATGTTAAAAAATAGAGGGCCACCTTGTAGACTTAAATTTAACTACAGCCATGTCTGAGTCTTGAAAGTAGGAATGGAGTACATTTTTTCGTGTCAGCCATACTTCTGAAAGGGATTCATCGCCACTGATTCATCAAGAACAACTCTCTCCAAGTTTTCTATTGAATCATAGTGAAAGCGGTGGATGTAGTCTCCCTCCTTCCATTGTTCATTTGTCTGATTTAATGACGAGATGGTCCCTTTCATCTTTCCATTGTCCAATGTAAACCTTTCCACTTTGCCCTACGGATTTCCCCCTTTTATATTCCGCTCTGACTGCAGTGCGTTATCTACTCGCGAACTTCTTGTTACTGAAACCACAACTCGGTTTGTTTGAACAGTCAGAAAAAAAGAGACATTGGAGCATAATGTTTGAATAAACTTCGGGATAAAAGAGGAACTCGAAAGGGGCACAATTCCTGCCTATTACAGCCAATTAGGGAGGTTTTTTGTCATGTTTCTCAGTTATGAAAGTGGCCTGACATCTATCGATGGAAAAAGTAAGCTTCGTTCCATTATCAGCTTGGATGGGAACATATGAAAATGCCATTACACTTCTATCGGTCCAATAGATCCGAACAAGGAAATTTGATTTATTGATTGAAATGAAATTTGTGGGTGCGTCAACATTTTGGTTATTTGCTCCCATCACATTATACGGGACCCACCCCCTTATCGTAACTAAAATCAACATTTGTATACGAGTACTAAATTCTCCTTAACCATGTTAACAGTTAACAGCACGCATAAGCACAAAACATAACCCTACAGAGGATTGCAGTTACTGGCCGTAGGTCCAGACCCAGAGCCTCGTTGACCTGCAAGACCTAACCCCCCAAATCCCTCCCCCTCTAAATCCGGGTCTAGGTGTTGTTAAAGTGGATAGAGAAAGGCGGGATTAAGGGTGAGGCAGGAAATTATTAGAGCAGCCTGCAAAAGCCTACGTAACTTATACTTGAATCGACACCACATCGACCGCTATATCCTCAGATAATCCATAATCTTCTGATCTTCCCAGAAATCACGTACCCCATAATCAACTGGACCTTTCTGAATTTTTTTGACTGGAGTTAATAGCAAAAGTTCGGTCGTAAAGAGCATGTCGTGTGATGTCAATCTAAGAATCTTCCTCACAATGCAGCCAGTGCCCTCTATTGTCCACAACTTTCAACAAAAGCCTTTGCAGCAAAAAAGGGTATAGCTCCAACTTACAACGTTTCAGAGAAATTAATAAAAAAATATCTGAATGTAATTTTTTAGCCATGTATTTTAAAAGAAGCATATAGCAATATTATGAAGCGAAAACGTCTTTGTCTCTCTATTTCTTCCTTCTCTGTCTTCCTATGTTTCTGTTGCTTACTTTATTTCCTCTCTTCTTGCTCTTTCTATCTCCGTTTACATCTTCATATGATTTTCTATTTCCTTCCTTCTTTCTTATTTTTCTCAATGTTTCTTTGTTCCGATTTATCTTTTTCTTCTTCCTTTTTGCTACTCTGTTTCTTAATCTTTTTCTATTTCCCTCTCTTTCTCCTTTGGCTCTTTCTTCCTTCGTTTATATTTTAATCTGTTTTTCAATTGCCTTCTTCTCTAATATCTCCCCAATCGCGTTGTAGTAATATCGTCTGCTTGTATTCAAGGGATCTCAGGTTCGATACCGCTGCAGGCACACAGTGGTTTGGACCAAACTTTAAACTCTAGGTCCAGTCCTGGTTAGCCTTCTGTGCATAAAGTGGGTAAAAAGGTAAAGTGTTCCCCTGTGCTTAGCACCACGCCATGAAGGCGTATAGGGGGTGTGGGGCTAACGCCCTACACTTTCTTGCTCCGGTCGTGAGTGGGAGTGATATGATCAGCATCACGCCCCTGACCGCCTTTACCCCCCAGGGTTTCCCCCAGGTACCCATGTTATTCGACGCTGGGTGGGCGCCGGGGTACTGCCGCTTCCAACGTTAGAAAAGTTCCCGGATTTGAACCGGCCGGGATCGAACCCGGGACCTTGAGCATGGTAGTCAGACGCGTTACCGACTGAGCCACCGCGGCCATAAAGTGGGTTTAAAACAAAAACTCGAACTGTACCATAACCGTTCATCACATTGCCATCTATACCTTGTCAAGTCTATCTCTGGAACTAGAGAACGAAAACAAGTCTCTGCGCAAGTAGTGACGTGACACGGCTCCACCAATGAACACGCGAGAGGGAACGGGATTACGTGGAAGGGGGAACTCGACCGCAGTTCCCAGCCATCGAGCAGCGCGTACTGCTTCACTCTTCCCGCTCGATTCCCCCATCCCCTTCTCTGGCGCTATGCGCGGCCTTGCTCCAGAGTTACCCGGGACAGGATATAGTAACGTGTTGACAAGTGCCACGTTCTCCGGGGCATGCGATCATATTGTGGCACCGTAGTTTAACTTTGAAACAAAATATAGTTCCCATGACTTATGCCTCAGTCCTCGTACATCTTGGGACCCGCGGTGGTCTAGTCGGTCTGACGTCTGACTGTCACGCGGGAGACCCGGGTTCGATTCCCGTGGTGAGTAACCCTTGTCATAGCATAAAGCAGCTCTGGGACTCACCCAGCCTCAAATCAATGGGTGCCTGTGAGCAACCCTCGTGGGTAAGGACGACCGGAGTGTGGTGCAGATTACATCACCTCGAAAATGTCCGAGATAGAAAATGCGCGGGGAACTTTACGTACTTGCTTCACCTCGTATACAGTGGCGTCGCGTGCGGTTCGCATGCGAGTGTTCACAATAATGTTTTTGTACTGAATGCAGATTTACTTCTCTCCCTTGTAACTTCATCTTCAATTGAAAAAGTGAGAATAACAGTTCAATTTATTTTCAACAATTTTCACCCAAATCACGCTACATTTGAAGTAATACAAGAAGGACCAAGGGGAAATTGTCCCTCTCCCCCTTAAAATCCGCCAGGTTTAGTGAATTATCGCTAAAATTTGCAACTATGTAGCACAAACATTTTCGAGTCCCCCTAGACACGACTTGTACATGCTGCACTCTGGTGCCGAATGTAAGAAGTATTGTCGCTTGCATCAGCGTTCGCACCGCGAAGTGAACATCTTCGGGGTATAGTGGCCAACAGCCCCTTAGCTGTCAGCTCTATGCAACACGCACAGCAATTGTGTTCAACGCCCTCCGTGGAACACCGTGGGAGTCAGTGTTACCAACTATCTAGAAAAGTTATGAGACGTGAAAGAAGTCGTGTCAGAGCAAATTGTGTGGATATACTCGTACATCAAACATAGTATTCTTTCGATATATGTGTGTGTGCATTTAATATGTACGTAATTTAAGACATATGCATGAGTGTTCACGTGCTCATGCGGACATTATCAGGCGACGCAGTTTCTTCTTCAACTTTTTCACTCATTTATTTTGAAGATGCAGCCCCTCAGTCCGTTCTTTCGGTACGCCACTGCGTCTCAGATTTCCCATTTCATTTTGCCAATTCCTGCAGGTTAATTATTAATTGGGATCCCCTTGATCTATAAACCAGCCTTCCAATGTTACTTGATTGCAAACACGGAGTCAGGCCATTGAACCTCTAGAACAAACTCCGCGCTTTTGACACCACCTGGAGGGACAAAACGCAACTAGTTTTTACACGCACGTTAATTAAGCCAGGTTCCTCTCGCACGACTCATCCTTTCTGAAACGCGACGCTTTGTTTGCTGAAACAAAGGGGAGTCCCCGCTGCGTTCCTGAGTCCGGTTAGTGTTTCAGAACAGTCCGTCTCTGCTCCGTGTTGAGTTCGTCTCATTTTTCTATCCGGTCGGGACTTCTCGACTATTGTGACTCCGGTTGCCATGGCCAAGCAAGGAGCGGGAAAATGAGATAAATAGGAGAGTTTTAACGAAAGAGAAAGGGAGATAAAGAAGGAACAAATGAATGCGACAGAAGCATTATGGGAAACGCGAATGCGTCTATTGTTTCCTAAAATAACACGTTGCAGTACCGCGGGCAAACGCTTAGAGACAGCGCTTCGGTGTAATCAAGGCACAATCCATTTGCGTGCGACTGGGTGTGATTTGTTGACCTTAGGAAGGATTCACACATAATATATGGGCCCAGTTGTGCTTCCTCTGTGTCTTACGGTTGTAGAAATTCGCTTCCGACATTGCTCTCCTGTCACCAATTCTTTCCACAGCCTCCACGGTTGCGTAGTGGTAAAGTCCAAGTCCTCATTGGAACGCCAGTTAGGTATCTTTGACATAGCTCTAGAGGAAGCTAGCCAGCACCTGTTTCTCTGAGAAGCGGTGTTGTCACATTTACCTGCAGTGTTTACACATTAATTCATTCACTGAGACGATATACTCCCAAGACACGCACGTAACCAGGGGGAGGACTAAGGGGGCTGAAGCTCCCCCCCGAAATCCTACAAATTTCTTATTTAATTCTTATTATTATTGTTAATAACAAAAATGAAGTTATAACCATAGTAAAAACTGCATTACATCGTAAAAAAGTTAGTGTATAATAGAGGAACCACGTTATATTTTTATATTCTACCATTTAATTCAAAGAATGAATGGACGCACAGCTTCCAAAACTTATATTTATATTTGTGAGAGGTCACAGAATATAAACTTTAGGCCTATGAGTAAAATTTACCGCTAAGTGTTAAAGCCTTTTCTTGAACAATTGTGTAAAAGTTAATAACAAAATACAATAACTATAATTTTCAGTACACTAATTGTACAAAATATAAGAATAATAACGGATGACAATTGTGTTAGATATTCACTGATACAATGGATCAAGTAACAAAGTCTATCAATTTATGTAATAACTACCTGATTGCCCGGCGTTGTCCGGGTATTTGTTTATCCCAATCTTTTATTACAGGAAAATAATGAATTCTAAGTATAGAGTAAAATGTACTTGGGATTCAACGGCATTGGGAGTGTCAATATTCATCTTAGCGACCCCGACAACTATGGATTCCACACTAATATCGGTCGCTTTCGATTATTTTTACATTTCACTCTCTTCCCACCCCAACCCCTAAGGGTGCCAGGAGTGTCTTACCTCCACACTATTCCTTTTCAGAATGTAAGTCAAATGTGTACCAAGGTTGGTCGTCGTGAAAGTCACCAATTAGCTTAACGACTCCGAAAACTATGGATTCACACTAATCTAGTCATTTTTGACATTTTAATTTTCACCCCCTCTCAACCCCCATCCCGGCAGGTTATGAAATTGGAGTTGAACGGCATTGGGAGTGTCACTATTCATCTTAGTGACCCCGAAAACTATGGATACATCACTTACAAGACACCCCTAGGGGTGCCAGGGGTGTCTTACCCCCACATTATTTATTTCCAGGTTGCAAGTGATACGTGTACCAAGTTTGGTTGAAGTCGCTCCAGGCGTTCGAGAGTTATGCCGGAACAAACACACACACACACACATACATCCATTTTTATATATTAGATTACAATAAATTTGGATTGAAATTGGTATATTTTTAATAACTTATAATAGTTATTATTGTAAAATAACAATAATTATAAATATTATCATTATTTGTACTAATCAAGTTTTTTCTATGGACTGACCCCTCTACAAATATTTCTGGCTGCGCCCGTGCTGATAAGGGATGAGCCCCCCCTCCCCGAAATAAAATTCTGGCTTCGGGCCTGTCCCAATGTCTCTACATTGTATACAAAATAATAGCACAACACAGTAACACAGCCTAGCAACCGCAACCTTACGTTATGAAATCTCTAAAGAAACTGATTTGGCAACGTCTCATTTACTCCACGTGGACTTGACAAGAGCTGTCAGTTCCTACAACGGACGCTATTGGTGGGAAAGGTTTGAGGGGAGGAAGTACTGGGCTCCACGTGGACTTGACACATGGTTGTCAGAGGGAAACCCATCTTTCGGAACTTTCTTTGAAGTGGCGTTCGAATCAGGACGTAAACTATAATATCGTCGCCTAATATCAAGGGTTCCCTAGTTCAATACTCACCAAGCACATAGTGGTTCGGATCCCACTGTAAACTGTAGGTTCAGTCTCGATTAGGCTACGTGAAAATGGAGTGCACTTAGAAACCTATCGAAATTTTTCTTGATGTGTCTATTCATTTCACACATACCATTCTTTGCTATAGCCACATTTCTACAGGGTGTCTACCAAAATAACATCCAAAATTCTTGAATTTTTCATGACGCTGGTAAAAGTTGCCATTTATAGCGGTAGGCAACGCATAAAGCTCCATACAGGGATGTGAGTATTTCAGGATCTGGATGTACCTTTTTTATTGCCGCTGACTGTACCTTTATCAGGTATCGAACCCGAGACCTCTGGCTTCGTAGAACCTACGCTGACCACTCTGCCAGAAAATGTGGTGAAGACTTGAATAGTCTTCCCAGACAGCTGGCACAAATGCCTTGCATTTTTTTTTTTTTTTTTTTTTTTTTTTTTGCCTTCAAGGATCAAAACTGCATTTGTAATTTGGGTGACGATACTTGGATAACCCTAAAAGCGATCACGGAAGGACTTGTAAATCTTCGATCTGCTTCTATCTTGGATTTATGCAGCACAACAAAGCCCACAACAATAATCTCCTGACGTTTTGATATGATTAATACCAAAGCTACAACCAAAAACTCATTATGCTGACCAAGGCAGAATTTATTTTGTTTTAAAACATAAACTAAACGTTACGTTTCAACCTTCTAGCAAGGTCTTCTTCAGACTCATATATATATATTTCATTTGTGTATATATATTTTGTCATTTGTATTTGGTACAGAGTTTGAAGAAGACCTTGCTAGAAGGTTGAAACGTATGCAACGCCCTCTACAACAAAACCCACTGATATGGACGCCATATAACTGGTAACCAACAAACAGTTATGTTAGCACACGTTATGGATATTCACCGGCTGCGCAGAGCCGTTTACATCTCTCTAACACTTTCACAAAGTGGGCGGCGTTGCAAAGTTTACCCATGATTACTAGCCTAATCAGCCGGAGAACGCAAGATTCTAAAATACCTCAGGGCTTCGGGGTGTGTGTATAGGACCAACCAGGTGGCCAGGATGCGGGTGACCCGTTACAAAGTGAGAAAAGGAAATTACAAAAGATAAGAGATGTTTATTACTTATTTAACTCTAATTCTCGAAATTTAACAAAATAAATACAAAAGGGCTTTTCTTCCTTTCTGTGATATCCGGGCTCTTTACTAACCCGGTGATAACAATATACATATTTCTATAACAATTTCTAACGGGTTAGATCCTAAATAAACCTTTTTATCTCAGTTAGCCACCTAGACGAGCCAATCTCATATTAAATTTAAACAGTTAGATTTCCAGGCTTACTTGAAACGTTTGCAGGTTAATAGAATTCCTTCCTTCTCTCTTTCATGTGCATATGCTTAAAAGCTAAAAAGGGAAAGGAAAGAAACCGACCGGGGACTTCCCGGGGTTTGAACCTGGGAACCAGAAACCTTGGGGGACACAGCCGGGGGCTTCCCGAGGATTGCTCCTGGGAACCGGGTCATAAGGGCTTCACCTTTTGAGGAGGGACCTGGCCGGGGGCTTCCCGAGTTTTGAACCTGGGAACCAAGTCCTCCATTGCTGCTACTGGGCTTCTCTGGCAAGTAGGCCGTTTCCTGGATGTCTGCCAGTTGACATCAGGGAGCCATAAAGAGACTGATTTTTCGGCCCATGTGAGCTACTTATATAGGTAAAGCAGGTGGCGCTGATGTACCTAACTATGTCACAAATTTACACGTAGCAAACCTCATATATTTACCTATTGCAAACTGTGATAAATTAGATTAACCAAATCCTTACTGTTAAAAACCCCAAACGCCAGAAAGAACACAGCTGATATAAAGCATTTACTAAGCTTTTTAGACAACAATGAGCCTCGGCGGATCGCAGAGTAGATAAGACGACAATGAACGATTATGCAGAATTTCAACAATCAGAAAAAAAGGAGTTATCAAATCTCCGCTGATAAAACCAAAACAGTGCGTTTAATGAAAAAGATATTGTAACTGCGGGCACGTTACACGTAACGTTTAGTTTATGTTTTAAAATAAAATTTATTCTGTCTTGGTCAACATCAGTGGCGTGCCCAAGGAAGGGTTGGTGGGGTTTATAACACCCCCTGTGCCCCGTATTTCTAAAAGAGAACGTCAAAGTTAGGAAAATATGACAAAATGAGGGCAAACTACCAAGAAAAAGTATACATAACCCCTCCCTTTTGAAAATCCTGGGCACGCCACTGGTCAGCATAGCGAGTTTCTTTGCTTATCATGGAAACAAGACAGCGATGTTACAAGTTTAGAAGACTGCTTCATTCGGCTTCCTCCTTCCACCAGATAAGAAGAAAGCTATCGAGGTGAAAGGTATGGGATCTTTCACCCCTCGAGAGAGCATTCTAGGAAAAATACCGCAGGCGTTGAAGAACAACTCACCCTACGAGAGGCTCGGATTCACTTCATCTTGTGGCGAGCCTCCTTTATCAGGTGGATGGATGGAAAGGTGGAACTTTGGGGAGAAAGTTAGAGAAGGGTGGAGCGCCCTCTATTGACAAGCGACGGCAGAGGGACGATGATGGATGGGTTTAATTTCGACGTTGAGGTGTGTGGCGCTGGGAAGGCCCTTGGTCCCTTAAGAAACCAGCCAAGAGAAGGAGTCGAGAGAAGGTTGGATCTGACGTTTACGACGTGGCACTAGCCGTCCCCCGTGCCGCAGTGGTTAGTAGAGGGAGATTATTTCCGGAACATCTTTGGCTGTTATGCATTTGAAGCCTCGGAACGAGTCACAACTCTCGAAGCAGCCAATCAACGAAGCGAGCCGCTGACGTCATCTCAACACAGAACCTATCGCTAAGCCCCCTGCTCAGTCTCTACACGCCCACTAGGCTCGCTAGACAGACTAGAGTAGTCCGCTGGAGATGTTCCGAAAGTAATTCGACTCTACAAGCGTTCTATGACCGCAGGGGTTGTCCCGGGTTCGAATCCCGGCTCGTGTGTTCTTTTTATCATCACTCATTCTCTTCGTCGTGATTATCCAGAAAGGGGGAGAAAAAGCGACGCTAAATAACAAATATTAAATCAAATGACGTGGCACTACCACAAATCAAGGTTTCACAGAAATTCATTATAAGGAATGTAATTCAGAAGCAGCAAAGATTTCAGTATAAAAAATATATCGAAGTGATTTACAGTAATATATATCCACATGCTTGAACAATCTCTAAAATTCCCTCAACACCACCCTGTAATTTTCACAAGTTGTGCTTATTTCAGTGCTAAATTTACCTTTACACCCCCTCAGTGGGGGCGAGGGGGGCAGTTGTCCCCCCCGCACTTCTCGCCACTTTATCCTCGCACTATGCTAAACCTTATATACAAAGGGAAATATACTGTCTTTGCTCCCATTTTTTGACACGTTGCCCCAACCCCCCGTGGGTTTTGGAACCCAATTGTCGTCACTACATCCCCTTAAATACGAACTTACACCACCAGACGGAAAATTCTACATAAACTCTTTGCATTTCAAGTCCATATGCCCGTGTTGTTCTCAGTCTCATTTAGACAGTGACTTAACGGTAAATGTCTGTTATATCGGAGACACATTTCTATCAGATATTTTCAGTTTCAAATGGTTCGTACTTACCAATTGTGTATTGTGGAACATAGTTGAAGGTGCCATTATGCTTTTTACACGAAAATAACTTCGATTGTTCACATTACGAGTAATTATTTTGGGTCCTTTCTTCCATTGCGGAACATACAATATGGCGCGCACAGCTGTGGATCATCGCGCGTCGTGCTTGTGTTTAGTCGATTTGGAGTGAGTATGCAGTGTTTCAACCTTCTTATCCGAAAAATACCTAATTTCGTGTTCATTATGTCATCACAAACCATTGACGGATAGCCCCAAAAACCATTCACGATAGCCCCACGGACCATTTCCGGCAAGGTAGGTTAGGTAAGCATAGTTTTAAAAAAATCTCGTAAAAAAAAAAGGCACGTTTGGAAACACTGGCGAGAGCGCGTGACTTTCGACGCTCGCGCCATCTGCAGGTACATAATGGAAACAACGGCATAATGTTGTCGCTTTGCACAAAATGCAAGTTCCTTACATAAAAAGTGCTTATTTGTTGTTGTGCAGGATTCTACGGTGAGAAAATACCTCCACGAACTTTCAAAATGCTACAGAAACTCATTTCCATAAAAATGAAGAAATGTGTCTCCGAAATAACATACATTTACCGACTTAACCACACCCCCTTCAACACCCTCCAATTTTCTCGAAAAATCTCTAAAAATTCTTCACAAAGGACCAATTTAACGTCATTTTTGCTGTAAATTTACCTTAAAAAATTGTGGAGATAAACCCCAGATTAACTGTAAGTTCAAAATTAGTATCTTATGAATTGGGTTAGAAATAGAATAGAAAACGACCACAAAACAAGCATCATATTAACAAACTTAATAAACCGTGTTTGTTCAGCATTAGAGTACAACCCCGTAACCAGATCCTGCGGATTACATTGTAACTTGCAGGAATGTATTCTTTGAACCAAATAAAGTCAGGAGGAAATGAAAACGGGTGAACCGATATTCCATGGAAAAGACGACCTGGTCTTTTTAGGTATCAGAACAAAAGTGCATACCCTCGAATTTATGCGGGTGGAGGCGGGCGGGGTCCCCCCTTTTCTTAATAATAAGGCTAGGATTTTCATGTGTTCCCTGAACATTTAGAAATTCACATTATGAAGAAACTAAATAAATTACGGTGCTTTTTAAGGGATTATTTTGGCATATTTGGCCATTTCTACGTGATAGAGCATATTTTGATATATTTTCGCTCATATTCAGCATATTTTCGTTTCTTCAAGGAATATTCAGTCATTTTCGAAGTGGATTCGTTCTTATTTCCATGTTCATTCAAGTTGTTGAATTCTTTACAATTATATATCCCTGTTACTTCCTGAAAAATGGTGAAATATTTTGGATTTCTTCCTGCTGCGATAGCCTCTTCGGAACAATTAGGAATTCCACTACTGGAGCAGATAGAATTGTTTGCTTGTTTGAATTGGTGTCTTAAGTCCGCTTTATGCACAGTAAGGCTAATTGGGACTGGACCTACAGTTTAAAGTGGGATCCGAACCACTATCGAACCCGAGACCCCTTCATTACAAGGCTGGACCAGATAGAAGATGTGGATAAGTTACATGGTGCTTGTGGTGAAGTGGGACAACAAGTGTTTATGAAAATGAGGAAAGTTTTAGAAAAGAAAGGGTATCATAGATAGTGCTCTCTTGCAAAAGTTTTATTGGGGAGAAAAATTACCTCTCAATATTAATTATTTACTTTAAATATGCTCCTCTCTTGCCAGCTGAAGTAGAAATAAGTTTTTCTCAGTACAAGGCTTCACTGTTTAACAATCATTCTTATTTGAAAATTTGCAGAAAGTATTCATTGTACAGTCACGGACACTTCTGGGTTGTAACGATTCCATTGGAAGTTAATGGGATTGATACAACCCAGAAGTGTCCATGACTGTACATTGCAACTCGGGGTTCATCAAGTGAACTAAAAAATTAATGTGAAAATATCTCAGCATATGTTAAATATTAATGTTTAAAACAGTTCAGTTGTAAGGGCATATTTTTAAAGTTATAGTGCATATTTTTTTTAAATTTTAGATTATAAGAGCAATGTTTATTTTTGATACAGGATGTCTCATAAGTAATAGCGCAAACTTACACAGTTGAAAGTACAGGACAATAAAAGCAAAAAATGTCTCAGTAAACATGGGTCTGCAAACGAGCCGTTTTGGAGATAATTGCGAATGTGTGGTTACAAGCCGCCACTGACTTCATTGTTTGTAAACGTCTTCGTAGTTGGTAAAATGCTAATAATGTGTGCAAATGTGTGGTTAGAAGCCGTCACTGTTTGCATTTTGTAAGCACCGAATGCTTTACTCCTTGCGCGTTCCCAGATTTGCTCTTTGTTTACAAAACAGAACATTTCCGAGAGGTGGTGTGGGAATCAAACAGGCTGGATAAAGCACTCGGGGTTTACAAAATAGAATCAGTGACGGCTTATAACCACACATTCGCACACATTATTAGCATTTTACCAACTAGGACGACGTTTACAAACAATGAAGTCAGTGGCGGCTTGTAACCACACATTCGCAATTATCTCGAAAACGGCTCGTTTGCAGACCCATGTTTACTGAGACTTTTTTGCTTCTATTATCGTGCACTTTCACCTGTGTCAGTTTGCGCTCTTACTTTTGAGACACCCTGTATATTGGTGATTTTTAGGTAAAAAAAATCCTAGCCCTATTTATGAATATAGTAGGCCAGAATTCATATATTTAGTATACAAGTTGTTAACTTGTTATCTCAGTACGGTTTCTCCTAACAACTTTGCAACGCCGACTTTTTATAGAAGGCACTCCTTGAAACCTTGTGAAGTGACATGTCGCATTGTAGAATCTGCCCTCGTATGACGACGAAATGCTCCACAAATACATCACTTGTAGAGCCACTGTCTCTATCTGTTCACAACCCTTAAGATACCACAGCAGAAAGCGAGATACGCCGAACACGACGACAAAATCACATCGTGAAACCCTCCGATATCGCCACGCTGCTACAAACACAAACTATACGCTTCCAACGTGATAAGAATTGCCGATACGGAGGAAAGAGACGAGGCAAAAATTCCGTCGTGCCTTGATTTAGCGTTACCAAGCAACCTGCGAGGGAAGACATCTTTGTGCGACAGAACCGCTTCACTCAACGACCCATAAGAGCATTCCTTTCTGCGATATCCCTCCGAGTTGCCGAACAGCAGCATCCGAGCAACTGATGACTGAATAGCGAGACGTGGGAGGGAAAAACGCGCGCGGAATCTCGTATCGGAAGTCTTCTGTTTTCGTCCGACGCTACGAACGTATCAATCGCCACGTGCCTTTCTGGTGGAAAGATTCTTCAATACATCCCCAATCCTTCACTCCAAATAACCGTGTGTACACGTGGCTGCCACGTGATAATCCTTGAGCATCTTACTCTGACATGTCGCAATGAGCATTTTTATATAGAATTAATAATAATAATGAATTGATGGAATTTTGTTCGAGTTCGTTTGAGTTTGAGTCCACTTGTAGCCTAATCTCGATAAAACAGGGTTGTTAAAGGCAGAGGGATTTTAAATCAATTCAATTTCGGTGCAGGAAAGAAAATCAGCAAGTGTAAATCGTATCGCAATGTTAAAACTGCCATGGGATCGAACCAAGAACCTTTATATTGTATTGGGTGATGTAGTTATTCATCATTCATCTTTCAGATGGTTGTCACTCGCTTAGTATAAAGTATGATGTATGCGAGAGGTTGCATCCAAAGGTATGGCAAAATGATTCACACGTACAGTAATTGGGTTTCTGTACTCTCGATGACTGATCCGATATGGATATTGATAAGAAGAGGATAATACTTGCCTCACAAATAGATGAAGGTTATTTCCACGCTTGTCCTCTCAATTGTCACTTGTCTGACCTTCCTGTCAGAATCCAATCTGTTCACGCACCATTATCCAATAATCGCTTCCCACTTCCCTCTCTCATATTCTCGCCAACTGCTCTCGCTCCCTCACGATTCCAACGCTCATTCCCCAGTCGTCTCTCAAGTCAATAACCTAACGTTTGCCTAATTGCTTATTCCGCATCCCTTTCTCTGCTTCCTGCTATGTTAAGAATAACATAAGACTTGTAACTTCTTACCCAATACCTTCTGGACCGGAAGGAACCTTTTCATCTGTAAAGTACCAGGTGGTTATAATTAAAGTGACGGTGTTCAGAGTGGTACAGCACGGGCTGTAATGAGAGTAGCAGTCTGAAACTTCGTAGATATGCTAATGAAGCAATGCGCTCACGAATTATGCAAAAAAATTAATAGTTCCAATTCTCGCCACCAGGGTAAAAATGGCGCTGTAAGCAGTCAAAACGTGGAATTTTCCGTAACTCTGACGTCAAAGTCGGTGACATTGCCTAACCATTGTGTGAGCTCCCTGGTTGTTGTTGGCGACGCTTGTTGCTTTTTCCTTTAGTAACGTTCATGTAATTCGAATAGTGAAATTGTAGCGATATTTTATTACAAAGAGTATTGTTTTCTGCGATTTATAGTGTTTTTCCTGTGACTATACCAAGTTTCGACTGCTTACAGCGCCATTGTTTACCCTGGTGGCGAGAATTGGAACTATTTTTTTTTTCATAATTCGTGAGCGCATTGCTTCATTAGCATATCTACGAAGTTTCAGACTGCTACTCTCATTACAGCCTGTGCTGTACCACTCCGAACACCGTCACTTTAATTATAACCACCTGGTATTTAAATACGGTCCAGGGACCTTTTTCTTTCAATAAAACGGCGCAACTTGGACCGAATACGGTACCCAATAAAACCCATTAGAATTTATGGATTCCTGAACCTCTAACAGCCCTGGTTTAAAGTTCGATCCGAACCGCTGTGTACCTCCCTCCGGGTATCGAACCCGGAACTCCTTGATTGCAAGGTGAAGACGTTACTACTTAAAAAGGGGAGGCCCTAATGGAGTTTTGTGATTTCAATTTTTCTAGCCTACCTCCCTGACGAAGGTGTTAACACGAGAAGACCGAGTTCGAATCCCGGCATGAGGATGGGTGTTATTTGTGTACCTTCATCTATTTCATCCTCGATGTCGCGATTAGTCAAATGTGACAGAAAAGCGTCGTAAAACCCAGTTCTCTAAGAACCACAGCCTGCCTGAATTCGTTTAGTTGCGCGTGAGCAGCACATAGAGTCCCATCGTCGCTGTTCTTTTTTAGCATTCGAGATCTGAGCTCGCTACTTCTTCTTAAGCGGCACCCACATTGACTCAACGCCTAATTGTTTAGGTCTTCCGCCGGGAAATTCAATCAAGCAATCAATTTTTCCAAAGCCGTCCGTCCGTACGCGATTGTATTGTCACTTAAACAGACCCAACAAAGTCGATAATTGAACAAAAACGTTCTTATTGAAAATCTGGAAAGGTCTCAAATTATGTCCGTAGAAGATCAAACAAAATTTCGACAGAAGATTCACATTTAACCGGAAGGTGGAAGTGTGTACGTCAAGAGAAAAATAAGTTAGCCATAGCAAAGACAATAATTTTCTTTCCAAACAAAAATTTATCAGAAAAATGAAAGATGTCTGATCTGTTTTCCTTGTATGTACAGCGTGTAACAAACGTCCGGGAACACTTAAAAAAATTATTGTAACCAAACGAGTAGCATTACAAAGTGACAAAGTACATCATTTCGAAGAGTAAAGTTGTAAGTTTTTTCCTCATTGCAGGCGTTTCGTGTAGTTCCATATATCGTCGCTAGGTGGTGTCATAATCAAGATGGCGCTTTCTGGATCTGGTCTGTGTCTTTAGGATATAACTTTTGCACTAAGTGTAGTCTGTACGGTTTCCTGTTTAATTTTTTACGCAAAAGACGCCACACAGTCATTGTTGACATTTCCAACTCACGTGAATATCTGTGTATGGATTTTCTCGGACTCCTTGTGAAAGCTTCTATCACTCGCTCAGTGCCATTTTCACTCATACCTGGCCGACCACTTCTCTTCTTGACACGCAAACACCCAGTTTCAAAAAACTTTTCATGCCAATTGTAGATTACCTTCCTGGTTGGTGCTGCTCTCACGTACTTCTTCCTAAATTTTCGTTGGACATCCGTTGCACTCTTTGTTTTGTCAAATTCTAGCACGCAGAAAACCTTCTCAGCTCCAGAAAGCGCAATCTTGATTATGACACCACCTGGCGACGATATATGGAACTACACGTAACACCTGCAATGAGAGAAAAACTTACAACTTTACTCTTCGAAATGATGTACTTTGTCACTTTGTAATGCTACTCATTGGCACACCTGTTCTTACCAACGTTGGCATCTGTTGTCATGCCGATTAATGTAGCCTCAATTGTTTTGACTCGTTTGTTGTGGTTTCCTTCCGAAAATTCTCGAATAATCCAGGAGCGTGAAATCCATCCATCCGCTGAGAACGACTGTGTGGTGTGGGTTTTGGCAGGTGGAGTGTGATCTTACACCCTGTGATTTCTTCTTATGGGGGTTTGTGAAATCACAGGTGTACGCCAACGAACCACGAACCCTTTTGGAACTGAAGGCGGAAATCGTACGGGTGATTTGAGGCATCGGGACAGACATCTGCGAGAGGGTTAACAATAATTTTGTGGAGCGTATAAATGCATGCAGACTCAGTAAGGGTGGACATATGCCTCACATTGTCTTTCATATGTAAATGCGTGATGTTACTGCTTACATATATCTGAAATATAACTATTTTCATGATATTTTCCCTATTTTTATTTAATTTTCTAATTCGGCGTCCTATACGGAACACCCTATAGTTTGTCTAAAGTACAATGAGAGATCGATACACAATATTATATTTTACTCTTAAATATTTCATTATGGATCATTCACTGCTGTAGAAATATACATTATTCTTTGTTGTATAATCGCGATTAAATAACTACAGAATGTTCCACGGCTCCTCCTTTTCTATCTCGCAAGTTCCATCCAAATGTTTAAACTCTCTGTCGTTTTCGCTTCACCACAGACTAGAAATAAATATCAATCACTTGGATGCTTTTATTTCGATATGATCGACAGAGCATGTCCTCTAATTGGACGCCAGTCTGCCGTGAAATGTTTGATTTAGAACGTTTCATAATTGGAAATATCTTGGACGTTAACCACGAATTCGAGAAGAAACGTGACGTGTACTCTGACGTCACTTCCTTTAAGTGTGGAATTCAATGTTTTGTTTGGGTTTAATTTCATAGTGTACGAACGGCTTATGATAAAGCTAGGAAAAAGGCAATTTTTTAAATGATTAATTGCTGATTTGACTATTTCATTAATGTAGTATGTTTACTAACCTATGGGAGGGGTTGGACCATGATTAGATATATGGTCTTGTTCTGACGGGCTGTGAAACAAAGAGCGCATGCTCAACCTTTCTCTGCTATTAGCACGAAGACAAATAACAACAAATATGTAAAATGCTTATATAATACTCAGGGTAATTCAAAATGCAAAGTGCATATATTGCTATATACTTTATTTCATGAACATAATTCTCGTATATCTGAAAATGGATTGGTGCCAATAAAAGGTACAAATTGGTAACACTGACAAATGAAATTTCGAGAAGTTCCATGTAGAGTGAGTGGGTGTTCATAAAGTCCCGGTACCATTACAAAAATACATAGCTCGGAAGCTACATGGAATAGAACAATGCTGTTGATTGCAAAATGAGCTACAACTCTCCACGTTTATATGCCGTGCACCTCAATGGGCGCCCCTCTAATTTCTTTCAGAACAAATGCGGTAATCCACTTCTGCCCATACACGCCCCAGCAGTTAGGATACTCTCCGTTATTCTTCTTCGAAGAGTAGCAACATCTGGAACAGCTGTGCGGTAAAAATCTTTAACATACACCCAGAAGAAGAAATCCAAAGATGTGATATCAGGAGAGCGCGGTGGCCAGGGAATAGGTCCATCACGGCCTATCCACCTGCCAGGGAAATGTCTATCCAGAAGACCTCGAACATTTGCAGCTTGGGAACGAGTCATAACTCACGAAGCCTCCAATTAGCAAGTGAGAAGCTGACGCCATCTCAACTCGGCACCTATCGCAAAAATGTTCACTCACGCTGTGCTCTGTTTGTAGGCTCACTGGTCAAACTCGTACGGTCAGCTGGAGATGCGAACATAATATGACACTATTATCTTTCGTGGGTGGTTGATTAAATTATTGGTTTATATTTTAAAATATGCATTTCTTGCACATGTCTTTGCGACTGCAACGAACAGCTATATATTCATGTATATAATATTACATATTTCAACACCTCCACCTGTTTACGATATTCTAAGGCACGTTGCCCATACAACAATGTTTTCATTTACTTATCAGGTATGCAAATGAAAAAAAGAAACTATTTGAAATGTAAACAATAATCAAACTATGGGCCGATTCATCTTATATGGATAATAAACCTTTCTCGAGCAAGGCCTCATCTCCAGGAAGCTATCACCTAGCGAACCTGTTGAGTGAGATGAGTCAAGGCAAAATGGATAATAAACCTTCTCCTGCTCCCACAAAAATAGGCAATAATTAGTCTGGAGAGTTCAATGAACTAACCGATCACTGATCCTTTATAATAAATATATATACATGTATTGTATATGTATATGTAGGAGTTGCAAAAAATAAAAAGATTTCAATTCTCATTCTAAAGTCTCGTAGGTTCTGTTTAACTAAGTTCAAAACTGTAGAAAGATCTCCATTTTCTTCTTATCTTCTACTGGGCGCTCTAATTACAAAATCTTTCGTAGAACTTTCTGCTTCTAACTTCCCGTGCTGCCACCTGTTAGGCGAATGGAACGGCCCGAACGATTTCTCTACCACAGTTAACTGGATCTGCGACGAGCTGTCGGTGAAAGGTCATATGCGCGCGAGCTGCCATCTGCCGTTCGATTTTCTCAGACGGAGATTTTGAGACAAAAGAAAAACTTTTCAATTTCGATTCATGTGTTAATGGCATTGAATCAAGACGAGAAGAAGAACGTAATGAAAACCCAAGAAGCTATTTTCACATATCACAATATTCTAGAAGTTATAGTGTTCTCTAAAACCTATGAATTGCACGTGAGACAGCGGATATTAAAAGTAGTTTAACAAAGGGGAAAACATTCACGAGTTCATGTAACCCCAAATTTTATTTTATAGCAAGCACAGTAGGCGTCGGAATTAGGACTTTTGGGGGTTCAGTGCAATCCGAACTAATATGTTCCAATACAGGGTACTGAACCCGAAGCCGGTTGATTACAAGGCTACGATGCTATATGGCTAGATGAAACTTAACAAAGTCGCGATGTTCATTTCGTCGAAAAAGTAGGCATTTATGGATTTGTCTTTTTTCATACCGAGGCGTACTGGTACACCCAACGGCAAAAGAAACAGTAGGCTAATTATCCACCACCATTTTCCGGTCTGTATTACACGATGAGATGACAATGAATTGAAATAATGACGTCAATAAGCAGAGAACAATGTCTGCTTCGAACCAACATAGTTTCATTCCTCAAAACAACACACGATCAGAATGAAAAAAGTCATTAAAATAGCGGTGGACAATTTGCCTACCATTATCTTTGCCGTTGACTGTACATAAGATTAGGGACCACTTTAGTTTTTGGTTACAATTACCGTATTCACCGGCGTATACATTTGTGTACACATTTTTGAGGAAAAATCTTAATCACTGAACATTATAATTAATTTACAGTATTTCAAATATAATGTAATGTAACTAGGGAAGAATACATTTTAATCTTCTCCGTCAAAACCCAGATATTCATATCCAAAGTTAAATGAGGAGTCACTAGATACTTATTCTAAATCAGAATTTGAGTCCTCATACAACAAATTGTCCTCTGTACCATCCAGGGCATTACTAATGCCACACTTCGTAAATGATTTAACCATTGTCTTAGATTTCACAGCATCCCATGAAGCTTAGACCTATTCACAAACTTCCTAATGGTGTAACCTGCTATTCAGGCCTATTTTTCAAGGACAAGGTTCGTCTTATACGCCAGAAAATATGGTATTTTGTTGCTATTGTGTTCCTCCAGAACTTGATATCCTGCATTACCACAACAATTGGAAGAGTTTCTTGAAAACTTATCTTCTTCCAGCAAAGTTAAAACCTCTGAGCCAGGCCTATTCTCCGGAAAGCCATAAACACTAGGTAAGCTCTGGCACCTGGCAACCCGTTGGACGAGAATGAGTAGGAAAGCAGTGAGCGTCTTCTGTCTCTCTCCAAATTGGTAGCTGGATACCTCTATTATGCGGGGAAGGCCAAAATGATGTTACCACTTATATGGCAATTTGAAGGGAGGTTGGCGTCCAGGTTGAAGGTGTTGTCACGTGCCTAGTCGGCCGACCACAATCACTAATGAGAGAGGGAATATTTCATGGAAGCGACGACAGATGGCAGTGCGCAAAAGAACGGGAAAGAAAACTGATGGTTCAAATTAGAATCCGAGAAGCATGATTATATATATTAAAACAAATGAGAAATAAGTAAATGCGAATTATAAAAATGTATATAAGGGATATATAACATAATGTAAATAGGAGATTAGGCATGAGTTTACAATACCGGACCACTCTCCAATTTCTATAAAATTTCGCCTACTTACTAATTTCGGTGTCCTGATGACGTAACTGTAGTTCATATTTGGCGGTCGCTTGTTAAAATTGTACATTTACGTCTAGAAATTGTAAAATAACCTTGCGATTTACCATGCTGATTGTCCCTACACAGCAATTCGGAACAATCTTTCTTTCGCAATTCGATAATGGTCTTCCTTTATGCACAACAATCTTGCTGACGTAAGACGAGGAATGCCTACGAGGTTAGGTTAGGCCTGTTAGGTTAGGTTCCATTAGCATAAATACAAAGAAAAATTAATATTTTAGCTAAGAGAACTATACCTTATCTTGCCTGTTGATTTCTTCATGTTGGGAAAATGGCGTCTTCCGTGGAGCTATTGTTCTTATGGTAGGGTTACGTTACGTTAAGAAAACATAGTTTATTTCATTTTTTTCTCGATTTCCATACTTGACCGCCAATTATTACATGCAGATTCGTGATTAGGAGTTCACAATTAGTGAGTAGGCGAAATTTCATAGAAATTGGAGAGTGGTCCGGTATTGTAAACTCGTTCCGGAGATTACAGTAATTAAGAATATACCCATATATGGAATGTTCAGTAAAGTTAATAAGTTGAGTGACAAGTTAAGAAATCAGTTCTTTTTCGATCTTTGAGATCGGATTTGATTCTGTTTACCTCTGGCGAAGAGAATATCGCCAGGTTTTGGTTGTATTGTCCCTGGTGCCCCAAAGCACTTCCGGCTGCGCTAGGCCACAGGTAGCGCTTTTTATTAGCGATCTTGGGTTTTGTCCCTTTTCGGTTTGGCATAGGAGGTGGCGCTATATCCATATTTGTCACCCCTGAATCCGCTGGAGCTTTGGTTTAGTTCTCAATGCCGAAGGGAAGAGGATGTAACTGGAAGAAAAAAAATATATATATATTCTTTAAAGATAGAAGAAATGTATGATTGATGTAGATAGAAGAAGAAATCCCAATAAGATTTATCTAGAGGAAAGAAGAAGAAACCTATCCTTCTTCCATAGAAGAAATTTAAAGAAGAAGAAGTCTATCCTTTTTCCATAGAAGAAATTTATAGAAGAAAGAAGAAGAAGCCAACTCTTTTGCTAAAGTAGAAAGTTACGTTAGTAGAAGCAAGAAAAAGACGACAATTATTTTACTAAAGAATAAATCTACGTTAGTAGAAGAAAGAAGAAGAAGCATATTCGTTTAATGTAGAAGAAAGAAGGCAAATATAATCTACTCCAAAGAAATATTCATGTACATACAGATCGTATAATCTCTGTAACTTTGAAGATTCTCAGAATATAGACTCGCATTTTTGTCATATCCTTTGGCTATAACGCATTCTTATTTCAATTCTCAAACCAAGAACCCATTACCCTGAAGAGATTTTTAGGTATACTAATATTCAGTGTGCACGGAGGGACGTAGCAGTGTTTTCTGATTAAACAGAACTGAACTGCACTGCATCCTTGAGATACACATCCAGTCACAAACCTACATACATACACATATGTAAATTTTAGTGAAATAAATACTTAAAATATTCAGTGGTAATATCTATTTGGCGCTCCCTGTATTCGTCCGTTTCCACAAATATCAGAAATTATGAAGAAACTTACTGTGGCGTATTGTTATTCCGACGAAAATATCGCAAAAGGGTGCGAACATTTTTCTGGTTTTAACGTGTGTTCTGATATTTTGATGAGGCTAGAAAATTCAGATGAGCCAACGTGAAAGTTAAGGCTGCTGCATTTATTCATCTCATTTTACGCACAGAGTTGCTCTTCCTGCCCTCTGCCGTTGAATAAAACATTACACGTGACAGAACAACGCAGTTGTTGCAGACTGATTTTCAGTGTAACCAAATTTGAGCCGCTTTAAGAGAAAACAAAATGCTATCGGCATCGAAGGACGCCTGATTTGTGAAGATTACAGGCGGTTCGCACATTGTCGGTTTCACGCCTTTTAACAAAGTTGATTTACAAAGCAAAATTATTTTAAAATTTTACGTCAGATGGCAGCAAAGGCTAAATGTTGATAATAATGCTATAATTCCAACAAGAGTGTATGTATTTGATTACTTAAATGGTCAGAAAAGATATTTCGACTATTTATAATTCTTCCGAAAGCAGCAAATATTGTCACTTCAATCTACATCAAAAGTGACGCCGATTTAACCTGGCTGGTAATCCGAAAACATTTTCTTTTCGATTCTTACATCAAGTGATCGAGAAAACAGCACAGAGTAGCAGATGTTAAATTGGATGTTATATAGGTTACTACAAAGTTTATCCAAAATATTGGTGTTAGTTACACCACAGTTTAATCTACTTTTAACCTCCCTTCAACCAGTTACAGAAAAGAATCAAATGCAGGTTACATTGATCATCTTAGAAATGAGACTGGTTCCAGTGTGTATTTCCCCTTCAAAGATTGACTGGTTCCTATTCGTATTTTTTATCTGCTAAAAGGAGAAAATGCAGCTTACGTTGTTTTCTATTGTTCTTTAGGAACAGACTAGTTCCAGTGTACATTTCTTCTCTTCAAGAGAGCCTGGTTCCAGTGTGTGTTTTTTCTCTTCAAAAAACACTGGTTCCAGTTTGTATTTCTTCTCTTCAAAACACACTGGTTCAAGTTTGTATTTCTTCTCTTCAAAAGGCACTGGATATATTTCGTATTCCTTCTTTTCAAAGGGACACTGGTTCGACTTGTTATTTGTTCTCTTCAAAAGACACCGGTTCCAGTTTGTATATCTTCTCTTCAAAATACACTGGTTCCTGTTTGTATTTCTTCTCTTCAAAAGAGACTGGTTCCAGTTTGCATTTCTTCTCTTCAAAAGAGACTGGTTCCAGTTTGTATTTCTTCTCTTCAAAAGAGACTGGTTCCTATTTGTATTTCTTCTCTTCAAAAGACACTGGTTCCAGTTTGTATTTCTTCTCTTCAAAAGAGACTGGTTCCAGTTTGTATTTCTTCTCTTCAAAAGAGACTGGTTCCAGTTTGTATTTCTTCTCTTCAAAAGACACTGGTTAAAGTTTGTATTTCTTCTCTTCAAAGGAGACTGGTTCCAGTTTGTATTTCTTCTCTTCAAAAGACACTGGATATATTTCGTATTCCTTCTTTTCAAAGGGACACTGGTTCGACTTGTTATTTGTTCTCTTCAAAAGAGACTGGTTCCAGTTTGTATATCTCCTCTTCAAAAGAGACTGGTTCCAGTTTGTATTTCTTCTCTTCAAAAGACACCGGTTCCAGTTTGTATTTCTTCTCTTCAAAAGAGACTGGTTCCAGTTTGTATTTCTTCTCTTCAAAAGACACTGGTTCTATTTCGTTTCGTATTCCTTTTTTCAAAGGAACACAGGTTCGAGTTCGTATTTCTTCTCTTGAAAAGACACTGGTTCCAGTTTGTATATCTTCTCTTCAAAATACACTGGTTCCTGTTTGTATTTTTCTCTTCAAAAGACACTGGTTCCAGTTTGTATTTCTTCTCTTTAAAATACACTGGTTCCATTTTGTATTTTTCTTTTCAAAAAGGCACTAGGATGCAAGAATCAAAGAAAAATTGAAAACAAAAGAGGGAAGAGTACATATTTTTCCCCTCAGTCGTAACACTAAATAAAGTTCGCTTGTGTGCACGTGCCACTTGACTATTATGAAAAATCGCACTCTTACTTTCCGAAGCACCCTTCTCGGTAAACTAGAAACGAGATCGAAAGGAAATTTCGTACCTCTCCGTTCTGAGCACACATTTCAAACAAGATTACAAATACCTTGATTACAGGGGAGTTACATTCATCCACAGAGGCGGGAGAGAAGACACACATGGACATTAGCTGGGTAGCAAAGCAAATATCCCATCCCCCACCTTTTCAAGGGGTGACCCAGTCCCATTTTCTAACATAGTCGAGTAGTGGAGGCATTAGCTGTTTGTTCCCGAGTTGGAAACAGTAAATCGTTCCGAGCAGGCCTCAGCTGGCAATGCAGTGCGAAATTTATTGCCGCAAGTCAAATGGACCAAAAAGAGAGGAAAGCTATTGTTGCAGGAAGAGGTCCGCGGTCATCTTCGATTCGCATCGCTGATTGGTAAATTGCTCGCATAAATCAAAGTGAACGGGTCGAAGAGAAAGAACGGTTCTTTCACGGTATCGAAGGGCAAGAAAAGGGTTACAAGAAAACCGAAGTTTCGTCCTGCCTCATCTGTTACTTTGAAGTTTCCGGCTCCGCCTTGGCTAAATATGCCTATCCGTCACCATCTTGAGGCAGCAGCCTCTCTCTCTCTCTCTCTCTCTTCTAGAGAGAGAAGACTCCGAGGAAAGGGAAGTGCATGAGATGTAGTGTCGTCTGTCGAGAATCGATTCTAATTTTTCAACCGGCTCCTTTTGACATTTTCTTCTCGATTGGCCTCTTACAGTATTATCGCTCGCTTAAGTCGACGGTCGCTGCTGGCAACGCTTTTATTTATCTTTCTTCCGACGACCGAGGTTCTTGTCTTCGAAAACGTTCCTCAGAAAGGATGTAGCGTCCATTTCTCTTTCGTACCACGCCCATTTAGGGTAAGGGAACTGATTGGAATCCAATACCGCTTGGAAACTTACGGTCAAAGTCTGGAAACATACTCTCTAAATGAACGAAGTTCCAGATCACATCATCTCCGAAGAAAAAAGACATGTTTCAGATGATATTTCTTCTCTCAAAAAAAGACACAGACTCAGGGAACATTACTTCCTTTCAAAGATGATATATCTGCATAACTGCTTGTCCTAGTAACGAAGCTGTCTCCCGTTTTCATTGTTTTCCTTTATAAACAAAACACGTCAAACTTACGTTGCTCTTCGAAACGAGACTGTTTCCAGTTCGTATTTCTTTTCTTCAAAGAGAGAGACTGGTTCCAGTTCGTATTTCTTCTCTTCAAAAAGAGAGACTGGTTCCAGTTTGTATTTCTTTTCTTCAAAGAGAGAAACTGGTTCCAGTTTGTATTTCTTTTCTTCAAAGAGAGAAACTGGTTCCAGTTTGTATTTCTTTTCTTCAAAGAGAGAGACTGGTTCCAGTTCGTATTTCTTTTCTTCAAAGAGAGAGACTGGTTCCAGTTTGTATTTCTTTTCTTCAAAGAGAGAGACTGGTTCCAGTTTGTATTTCTTTTCTTCAAAGAGAGAGACTGGTTCCAGTTTGTATTTCTTTACTTCAAAGAGAGAGACTGGTTCCAGTTTGTATTTCTTTACTTCAAAGAGAGAGACTGGTTCTAGTTTGTATTTCTTTACTTCAAAGAGAGAGACTGGTTCCAGTTTGTATTTCTTTTCTTCAAAGAGAGAAACTGGTTCCAGTTTGTATTTCTTTTCTTCAAAGAGAGAGACTGGTTCCAGTTCGTATTTCTTTTCTTCAAAGAGAGAGACTGGTTCCAGTTTGTATTTCTTTTCTTCAAAGAGAGAGACTGGTTCCAGTTTGTATTTCTTTTCTTCAAAGAGAGAGACTGGTTCCAGTTTGTATTTCTTTACTTCAAAGAGAGAGACTGGTTCTAGTTTGTATTTCTTTACTTCAAAGAGAGAGACTGGTTCCAGTTTGTATTTCTTTACTTCAAAGAGAGAGACTGGTTCCAGTTTGTATTTCTTTACTTCAAAGAGAGAGACTGGTTCTAGTTTGTATTTCTTTACTTCAAAGAGAGAGACTGGTTCCAGTTTGTATTTCTTTTCTTCAAAGAGAGAGACTGGTTCTAGTTTGTATTTCTTTACTTCAAAGAGAGAGACTGGTTCCAGTTTGTATTTCTTTTCTTCAAAGAGAGAGGCTGGTTCTAGTTTGTATTTCTTTACTTCAAAGAGAGAGGCTGGTTCTAGTTTGTATTTCTTTTCTTCAAAGAGAGAGGCTGGTTCTAGTTTGTATTTCTTTTCTTCAAAGAGAGAAACTGGTTCCAGTTTGTATTTCTTTTCTTCAAAGAGAGAAACTGGTTCCAGTTTGTATTTCTTTTCTTCAAAGAGAGAGACTGGTTCCAGTTTGTATTTCTTTTCTTCAAAGAGAGAAACTGGTTCCAGTTTGTATTTCTTTTCTTCAAAGAGAGAGACTGGTTCCAGTTTGTATTTCTTTTCTTCAAAGAGAGAGACTGGTTCCAGTTTGTATTTCTTTTCTTCAAAGAGAGAAACTGGTTCCAGTTTGTATTTCGTTTCTTCAAAGAGAGAGACTGGTTCCAGTTCGTATTTCTTTTCTTCAAAGAGAGAGACTGGTTCCAGTTTGTATTTCTTTTCTTCAAAGAGAGAGACTGGTTCCAGTTTGTATTTCTTTTCTTCAAAGAGAGAGACTGGTTCCAGTTTGTATTTCTTTACTTCAAAGAGAGAGACTGGTTCTAGTTTGTATTTCTTTACTTCAAAGAGAGAGACTGGTTCCAGTTTGTATTTCTTTACTTCAAAGAGAGAGACTGGTTCTAGTTTGTATTTCTTTACTTCAAAGAGAGAGACTGGTTCCAGTTTGTATTTCTTTTCTTCAAAGAGAGAGACTGGTTCTAGTTTGTATTTCTTTACTTCAAAGAGAGAGACTGGTTCCAGTTTGTATTTCTTTACTTCAAAGAGAGAGCCTGGTTCTAGTTTGTATTTCTTTACTTCAAAGAGAGAGGCTGGTTCTAGTTTGTATTTCTTTTCTTCAAAGAGAGAGGCTGGTTCTAGTTTGTATTTCTTTACTTCAAAGAGAGAGACTGGTTCTAGTTTGTATTTCTTTTCTTCAAAGAGAGAGACTGGTTCTAGTTTGTATTTCTTTACTTCAAAGAGAGAGACTGGTTCTAGTTTGTATTTCTTTTCTTCAAAGAGAGAGGCTGGTTCTAGTTTGTATTTCTTTACTTCAAAGAGAGAGACTGGTTGCAGTTCGTATTTCTTTTCTTCAAAGAGAGAGACTGGTTCTAGTTTGTATTTCTTTACTTCAAAGAGAGAGACTGGTTCCAGTTTGTATTTCTTTACTTCAAAGAGAGAAACTTCCACGTGGCATGTACAAAGCAAAGATTTGCGTTTCTTAATTCATTGACTTCAAGCAACCTTCTGGTTTCACCTCTCTCCACTGAAACATACAAATCCTTTTTCCTGTGGCCCTGAGGAGTTGTATTTTTGGAATGAACATCTAATATTCTTAATTTACAGCTCGCAGTTGTAAAATTTTTACCACCGCAACATCATGAAATTTTGCAAAAGGCACAAACAGACCAGGAAGCGTGAGATACAGCAACGAGAAGAGATTGGGGGTTGAGGTACGAAATTGTGGTAAACTAATTGCCCTTAAAGCTCCAAAATTTATTTTCTGCGCAAAAACCGCACGGAAAGTATTTAGAACGTTGGTACTGGCCAACTATTTCACTATGGGAAAAAAGCTGGAAAAAAGCTCTACCGACCGACATTTTAGCCGGAGCATTTTCCATTAGGTGGGGGAAGCCTTGCTCGCTGCACTGCCCTCCCCATTTATTAACAAACTTCCCGCCGATTGCAGACCCGTAATGAGTTTTGAAGGGACGCAGAGAGCTCGCTCGACCCCCCTCAAAGTTTGCTGCAACAAGGGAGAAACATTAGGGAATCAGCAGGAAGGAAAATTAAGAAAATTCCCAGCCATTAAAAAGGGTTACTTTCGAGCATTCAAACACAAAATGTTACTTTACTTCATAATGCGAATGTTTTCTTGTGGTCCTGTCTAATCTTTTAATGATGATTCGAATTTTGAAGTTTTCTTAACTTCATTGAATCCATTCAAAAATTATATGGCTGCAATTTAGGTTCCTCTTCTAAGAAACGAGACTGGTTCCAGTGTGTATTTCCTCTCTTCACAGAGTGACTGGTTCTAATTTGTATTATTTCCCATTAAAAAGGTAAGCAATTGTAGTTTGTTGTGTTGTTATTAGAAACAAAACTGGTTCCAATCTGTATTTCCTTCCATTAAAAAATTTCAGTGTACATTGCTCTTCTTAGAAACAGCATTGGTTCCAGTTTGTATTTTTTTTCCCTCTTCACAGAGCGACTGGTTCTATTTTGTATTATTTCCCTTCAAAAAGAAAACAAGTGCAGTTTCCCTTCCTCTTCTTACAAACAAGACTGGTTCTAGTTTGTATTTTTTTCTCTTCACAAAGACACTGCTTCTAGTTTGTATTATTTACCTTCAAAAAAGAAAGAAATGGGACTAAGGTTTGTTGGGTCATTAAGAAGAGATATTATGTCAACCAGACCTCAATTTCTATGAAGCTAAAGATATTCCCTCCCAAAATAACCATGGGCGACAATTCTCTATTACCATATACTAAAGCCAATGTGCGATTGTTTGTGATTAGCTATCCTGAACACTTATACGAGTATTTTTTGCTGGAAAATAGTTTTAAACACAACAACAACAAAATTCGCTCATGATCTTCAAAATTCTATTTTTCCCTCCGAGTCATTCCATGCCAAATCAACACAGATATGTACAATTTCCAACCTGACCATCTCGGATTTTCATGAAATTTGGGGAGCTGAAACTATGCATGGAACTTAGTAACTATGAAAATTTTTAGTCTCGTGCGTCTCGTAATTGTTAAATTATTCAAGGTCAAAGTTAGCAGAAATTGCCCTTTTTGAGTCCGCTTAGCTATACTACATGTGCTGTAACTCCGCCACTATTTCGCCTAGAAAGCTCAAATAAAGCTTATTGTACATAGAATGAACAAGCTTTCCAGTGATATATATCAAGCCTACCTTTCGATAAAAATATAATTTTGACACGTGACCTTGACTTTTGACCTTGAATATCTCAAAACATGTCATCACCAAAAATCGTGAAAAAAATATATTTGATCCCTCATGCCATACTCTAAAACATATCAAAAAATCATTCTGGGACTGCAGTGGGATCAGAAGATACAAAATAATATGTTTAACTATGTGACTGATAAAAGCCTCATTACATGAACTAATTATGAGAAGTCAAAAGTCCTTTAACACCCCCTACAAAATGTAAAGAAGTTATCCTGGGTATAATTGGTCATGAAAGAAATAGGTTAGGCACAGGGAGATCTCTAGCTGTGTATGTCAAGCGCAGGTCCGGCATATTGTTGACCGCCATTTTGAATTCAACGAAAACATTTCAAAGGAAAGTGGGTGATGTGAAATATCAAATCAGGCTAGAATTTCACGAGAAATGATGTGACGAAAGTTTCTCCAACGTATCTTTAGCCAGCAAAACGTTATACGCATATCTTTCACTTACGATATATGCACATTGTAGTGTTGTCAATATTCCTGTGAGCACACTCGTTGACGTCTCTCACACTCACATAGAACATTTGGCAATGTAGCAGGTGCAACAACTTCGCAAGCAGCAACTATGCCTTCTCTCAGATGGTCAATATCACGGACCTTCAGTGCATGCACCATTCTCTTCAAATGTTTCTGAAGGTAAAAGTCCTCCTTAGATGTTAGATCTGGGGAATGTGCAGGCCTTTTAATAGATCCCCATCTGCCCATCAATCTACCTAGAAATCTACCATGAAGAATGTTCACATAGTGTGGTCACACACTGCCCTGTTTCAAAACTCTGGAAAAGTGCCATACCCCGTAAGCAAGGATGAAAAACGTGTTCACTTAACATAACACATCCAAGAGGCCCTTACCATTTAAGGTTCCGTTGTTGAATATGGACCAACCATTCCCGTTCTCCATATACTATACATCATTAGCTTACCAGCAACAACCATTCGGATGGGATCTGTCTACCGTAGATTATCAAATCACAGGTATTGCGTATAAATTTTATTAACTTTACCGGGAACATAAAAATTAGCATCGTCACTGAAGAATTTTTCATTCCAAAGGAAGTGTCACGTAATTGTTTGAGATACTTTGCCCAATATTCTCCACTATTCAAGTATTTGGTGAATGTTGCTGATTAATATCATATGCAATGTTGCGTATACTTCTTTCTCTCCCAAGATGTCAACGTGATCTCGACGAGTTCCTAACACGTTAGGAGCATTCTTAATTCTTTGTTTTTAACACCTCGTAAAGGAGAAAATGATTACAAGCATGCAGTAAAGATACGTTGGAGAAACTTTCGTCACATCATTTCTCGTGAAATTCTAGCCTGATTTGATATTTCACATCACCCACTTTCCTTTGAAATGTTTTCGTTGAATTCAAAATGGCGGTCAACAATATGCCGGACCTGCGCTTGACATACACAGCTAGAGATCTCCCTGTGCCTAACCTATTTCTTTCATGACCAATTATACCCAGGATAACTTCTTTACATTTTGTAGGGGGTGTTAAAGGACTTTTGACTTCTCATAATTAGTTCATGTAATGAGGCTTTTATCAGTCACATAGTTAAACATATTATTTTGTATCTTCTGATCCCACTGCAGTCCCAGAATGATTTTTTGATATGTTTTAGAGTATGGCATGAGGGATCAAATATATTTTTTTCACGATTTTTCGTGATGACATGTTTTGAGATATTCAAGGTCAAAAGTCAAGGTCACGTGTCAAAATTATATTTTTATCGAAAGGTAGGCTTGATATATATCACTGGAAAGCTTGTTCATTCTATGTACAATAAGCTTTATTTGAGCTTTCTAGTCGAAATAGTGGCGGAGTTACAGCACATGTAGTATAGCTAAGCGGACTCAAGAAGGGCAATTTCTGCTAACTTTGACCTTGAATAATTTAACAATTACGAGACGCACGAGACTAAAAATTTTCATAGTTACTAAGTTCCATGCATAGTTTCAGCTCCCCAAATTTCATGAAAATCGGAGATGGTCAGATTGGAGGCTGTGTTGATTTCACGTGGAATGACTCCTCTCTCAAACTCTGCCATCTATGAAGATTACCAGGAAACTAAGCAGGAAGTGTCTTCAATGGGTGATCCTAGGGCAAATACTTTACACTAAAACCGATAATTACAGATTTTATCGAAGCGTGCCTTCAATAACAAAAACAGCTATCAGACATCTCCACTAAGAAGCATCTTTAAAATGTAGGAGATTAGGTCATCAATATAAAATTGAATTCTAGAAATATGTAATCAAGAAATAAAAATCGCTATAGGCTATTCGGTAAACTTTCTGTATCCGGAAAACGCCTGAAACTCGCTATTTAGGTCACTTTCCATATTCCTACTTACGTATTCTGCATTGAGAAACATTGCTCAAGGTGGCATTTCGCTTTTCTCGCGGAAATAATCTATATTTTCGACGTATGAAGTAAGTTTTGTTCGTTTCTTTTTCCCTTCGGTAACAAGCTAAATGGCGGTCACAGTTTCACTACCGTAGTCGGCATGCAGTGTTTCCAACCCACTCCACCCAAAAAATACCTACGTAGACCCACAAACCATTGTCGCATAGCCCCACGAACCATTTCCGGCAAGGTTAGGTTAGGTTGGGTCACGTGTAGGTTAGAATAGTTAAAAATTGGTTTAGAAAAAAATGCGTAGCCCCACACACCATTCTCGCATAGCCCCACGAACCATTGACACATAGCCCCACAAGCCATTTGCGGAAACGTACCTTTTTCAGTTACAAAAACACGTGTTTGGAAACACTGACCGGCATTGACCGTCACACACAGGGAACATCCGGCTGGAAGGAAATGGATGCAACAGCTCTCATGCATCGGTCACACATTTATATCGAAAAAATACATGATTTACCGGCAACATTCAATGAACGATGCGAGAAAACACTTTCCCGAACTTCCACAAATCTAAAGAAACTGCATTCGGTAAGTAATTTCTCCTGTAAATTTTAAAAAATCCGTTTTCCGGATACGGAAAGTTTACCGACTATTCTTTTATGGTCAATGTTTTATTATTACTATATTTTTTGGAGATTATTCTAATATAGAAGTGATGAACTTTCCGTATTTGTGAAGGAGCGTTTTCATATGTATGTGTGGAATGTAGAGCGAGCAGTGGCGCTGTAGTCTGTAGCGCCATCTAGTTTGCTACACTTTTCGATGCTCGGTGTAGTATAAGTGGATCCCAGTGTCGGGCTGATGCAAGGAAATGGTGTTCAACCAAGTAAGCGCTGTACAGAAGAAGAAAAAACAAATGACTGTCCGCTGCTCTCATCGTTAATTTGATTGGTTATCGCGTATCACGTGATCATACAACACACTGTACACCGCGTACAAGCGGTGCAGTCACGAAATACAGTACACGACACCAAATCAACCAAGATGGTGGCTAGGTGTTGCGCTTTGTAACCAACTTGACGCGTGAGTGCAAAGTCTATCTGCATACATCAGTTCTTCTTGGATTACAACCATTTAGCTTCATACATGAATTTTTCTTGGGTTAGAACCATTTATCTGTATACATCAGTTCTTCTTGGATTACAACCATTTAGCTTCATACATGAATTCTTCTTGGGTTACAACCATTTACATGCATGTATGAATTCTTCTTGGATTACAAACATTTATCTGCATGCATTAATTCTTCTTGGATTACAACCATTTATATGCATGTATGAATTCTTCTTGGGTTATAACCATTTATATGCATGTATGAATTCTTCTTGGGTTACAACCATTTATATGCATGTATGAATTCTTCTTGGATTACAAACATTTATCTGCATGCATTAATTCTTCTTGGATTACAACCATTTATATGCATGTATGAATTCTTCTTGTATTACAACCATTTATATGCATGTATGAAATCTTCTTGGGTTACAACCTTATAACTGCATGTATTACTTCTTCTTGGAGTACAACCTTATAACTACATGTATTACTACCCCAAATGTCTGTATGCCTTCCATAGGGTCACTACCCAGCTTGGTGCGCCACCTACTAGCCAAATAAAAAGGGAGCGAGCGAACGAAAGCAAGTCTCTGCGCAAGTAGTGACGCGAGACGGCTCCACACATTCTCGGGACAGAACATGTCCCTCTCACGTTTTCATTGGTGGAACCGCCTCAAGTGACTACTTGCGCAGAGACTTGCTTTCGTCCGCTCGCTCCAGAGGTTCTCGGGGCAGAGTATAGATGGGGCATTTAAGAAGAGGTGGAAAGGAGTGAGTGAGCCATGCAGGAGGCATCGACGGTCGCGTTCGAGGAGCGGGAAATATCTCGTCATCTGATTCGTGGGTAACAGTGCAGTGTGCAGTGATGTATTCGTGGCAGAAGAAACAGACGGTAGTTCCACGGCAAGGTGAACGCCTTGCCCTGCAGTAATTGTTACCTCTCGGCGAAAGTGGCCCCCCTTTCTCAGTTATTCCCATCACTAATTCACATCATGTTAATTTACGACGAATGTAGTGGGATTTATACACTTGACTTGATTTTGTTGTACTTGCGAAACGTCATATGGGTTCGTATTCAAAACTACTTCTCCACAACCAGGGTATTTTCGAAACATCCTGTACATCGGAAGCTCAAGGCCTTGTGAGGTGGCACGCCCCTAAATGTGTGCCTGCGTACAGGTATAGCGTAAATTCAATAACAAACATTGCTTTGAACTACAGGGTTAGCGGGACCTCCCCGATGGTGCAGTGGTAGCGTCGTCGCCTTGTAATCAAGGGGTCCCGGGTTCGATACCCGATGGAGGCACATAGTAGTTCGGATCCCACTTTAAACTGTAGGTACAGTCCCGATTAGCCTTACTGTGCATAAAGTGGACTTAAAATAACAAATCAATCAATCAATCAATATACAGGGTTAGCCTAAAAGAAATAGACACTTTCAAAGTTTTACAGAAAGGAGTGTTTTAATAATAGGGCTGAAATACTTACATGATTTGAAGAGTACGTCCTGAAGTTTTTCATTGGTAAGTTACAAGTGTTCCATATGTGACCCTTTTGTAACACGACAGATACCAGTTCTCCTTTCCCAGGATGTTTCCCCTTGCACAGACAACCAGTTTCGTCAAATTTCTTGCCCCAATTGTAGATTAACTGCCTTGTGGGTGGTTGTTTACCATAAGTGTTCTAAAACGACGCTGCACGATAGTAACAGAATTTGTTTTTGCAAATTCAATCACGCAGAAAGCCTTCTCCACCTGGCTAGCGGCCATACTCCTCGACTTACGTCAACGGTGCTCACGTGATGCTGACGTCACGGAGACAAACAAAAAGCGGAGGTCGTAAACTTGAAGACTTTCTCTATACAACAGTCCTAAATGCTTCCTGATGTAACAAACACATTTCAATTTATAAAGCGTTTAAACTGTCTATTTCTTTTAGGCTAACCCTGTAAACACCAGTATAATATATTCCGATGATATTATTTGCCAAATTGCTCTCACTTAACTTACACAAGACAGATAAGAGCCATGTTTTTACAGAGTGGAGCATTACTGGGTGTAGCTGTAAAAGTAATCTATTTGTAGCGTTCTCCCCATCGTTACGAGGGCTGCAAACTCCTCTGCCACTTTTAACTTATCGTCCTGCCAAGTGCCACATACATGTACCACGCTAAGCGTTATGAGATATGCACAAGCGCCGGTTATCTGTGAAGAAAATCCGAATATGTTAATTCTGTACACGTCGTAGAAAAGAAGAAAGCGAGATCGTTATCGTTGCACGCACAAATATAAGGTCGCCAGGGGGCGGTTAAAAGAGGAAGGGTTTTCGAAATGACACTGGGGAGCGTTGGAGACGCTCTTGCCAAGGCATTTTTGTATATAATACATATACGCAACAGGAAAAAAACAATGTTTGTAATTTCACAGTTTATCTTTGCAGCTTATAAAAACTGTTCCTGTCCACAAAAATAGGCAATTGTTAGTCTGGAGAGTTTGATGAATTAACCAATCTCTAACTACACCCTGGTAATCAGTTTCTTTTTTGCAGTACTTAGCTCCTGATTATATAGTCTGGGATAAAAGTATTTATCATGGGAGTTTCACTTATATTCACCACATTTCATTTTCTGATCTTCCTTACAACTTCAATATTCCCACATCTTTCGAAGGATAATAAAACACATTTTTTCACTAATTACAATCGAAGTTAACCTTATATGTGTTACTAAAACTTATCTTTGTTTTGCATTTGAGTCGCACTGCCACCTAGTGTACGCTGTAGGAAATATACGCTTTGGTGGACAGTACACACACAAATTCAGATTGAACAAAAATACAACATGCATACAACGTTGTGACAACGTTATCACAGCGTTGTTCCCCCACATACAACATTCACCATAAATACAACATACATACAACGTTGTGGCAACGTTAGTGTGTCGACTGGGTAACCATGACTGAGACATGGCGCGGTAGTAAACAAAGGGGTAGATTCTTGTAGCCTTATCTCAGTCTGAATAACCCTTGATTTTGCTTAATTTATGCTGCAAAGCGGTGCAGCTAATAAGAAATTGATATAAAAACATCCGATTGTATGCAATTTATCAATTTACCTTTGTCATAGGCATGTATGGAAACGGATATCAACTTTATATACGGCTCGCTACTGCCCGCGGTGGGTCTTCAAACCTACTACTCCTGGATAAGGAAAAGTCTACTGTAAATATATTTCACAATTTCGGTTATTCTCTAGGCCGCTCGAGAAAATCGATAGAATCAGATAATCGATGTCCAATTTCTCCTGGATTAACTGCCCGAATCGTGAAATCCTGATTCCACTGTCCCAATCTCGAATTTCGATAAGATCCCCGAGTCTCGGGCCCCGGATGCGTGTTTCACATGTGCACATTGGAATAGAGATTTGGGACGTAGTTTGTGCACGAATGCTCCCTATTGGCTAGCAGACTGCTTCGATGATAATCTATTATAAGATAGGAAACTGACATTGACTTGGGCGAACACTTTTTGTAAACCACAGACTTCTATACCCCAGCACAAGCAGAACCATCTGGTCGGAGAAGACAACGCACTCTAATAGTAATCAATACTCGGAAAGGGAATAGACTTTCTTATTGGAAATAATAAAGGAAATATTTTTTTAGAATGTTGCGTTTGATGAAAATTCTTATACAATTACTATACAATTACAATCGTCAGATGCAAGCAAGAAACGTTTTGAATTCTTACTTTGAAAATCTGTCAAACCCTTGACTAGTGCCAAAACATTAATTTTAACTGTGTAAGCGCGCGCCTATTTGTTTTAAAATGAGTTGTTGCAAACCAGGTATAACAACACAAAATGGAAAGAAATGAGTTTTAAAAAAGAAAAATAGATGGCAGCACAAGATGAAAGAATGTAAGTAAATCGTTAGAGGATAAGTGTCGATTTAGTGAAAGTGAAGCTATAACAGAAATATGTAGAAAATATTAAAGCAATGTATTAAAAGTAGATGATAGATGGGAAAGGAAAATATAAGTGGTTTTCATCTTTCAACAAGTTCAAGCCTATAGTCAAATTCTAAGGTACGCTATAGAAGTACTCAACAAAGTAAAAAACTCCAGCCAACCAGAAACTTCTCCATTACAAACTACAACCCCCAATCCCTATTTCAATGTGCACATGTAAAATACGCGTCCCGGATTCCATGCAGTGATGTGCCATAGACTATAAGTTTACGTCTACACGTAATCTACGCGTAGATTACATTGGGTTGTAGTTTACATAGACTACGTAGACAATCTAAAGTGCATTAAAATTAATTTTCAAGGGTTTCATGAAAGGAAAGTGACATTTTCAACTATATTGGTTCCTAACGAAATAAAGGAATCCTATTTACAACAAATTTCTCTTCTCTTCTATTATCAACTATGGAAGAAGATAAATAGTATGCAAAAAAACAACAACAGATGGCATTCGTGAGGCAAAAGTGGTCTTTTCCCCCATAAAACACTAGAATATTTCCTATATTAGATTTCTTCCTATGTGAGAAATTGTTCGAATTTGGAAGAAAGAGTATGAAAATTTCTTCTCACACATCAGCAACTGATACGCAGTATAATTTTCTTCTAATTCCACGGCGCCCTTTGCTAATTTATCACCTTTCGCCATGTTGTTTACATCTAACGTAATCTAAGTTTATAAAATAGTCTACGTGTAGAATGTACAGGTAGACGCACATCACTGATTTCATGTCTGAATCTCTAGTCCTGCACGCGATGTCCGAATCTCGGGTTCAGGATCAGGTGTCCGAATATCGAATACTCTGTCCAATGTCCGAAATCGATTTTCAAATCTCAGTTCCAGGATCCGATGTCCGAATCTCCAGCCTTGGATCCAATTATCCGAATCAATTTGGATCTGATGAGGCATCAAATCGGCGCATTTTGTAAGCACAGCCTGCCCATTAGAAAGGTTTGCGCAATTTAGCAATTCATGCCTCTTCTCGGATAATAGAAACATTGCCGAGCGCCTTCCCAGCTTTAAGGCGGATGATCACTTTCAGTTCACTTCCACGCGAGAAGATCCGTCACGTGATCTGGAGGAAGCTGCGGTCCTTCGCTCGTGGCAACCTTCCAGGGGAGCAGCGGCTCTCCCACGGGCCCTGGCCTCGCTTCTATTCAGCAAATTGCATGTTGTGAATTCTGGCTGTCGGCCGTGTTTTAACACAAGCCACGCACGCGGCGCGAATCAGCGCCTGCATTTAAGGAATTTATAAACCTCCAGGCCGCAGCTGGGAGCTCCTTCCCAAACCACTCGCCCTCAGAGTAGGCCGCTATTCCCGCAAGATTGTTTCAGGTATTCTTTATGCTCGGATAGGCTGATCGGGAATAGCCTATAAGCAGTGGTGTACTTCCAAAACTTGGACAGGTTATACGCTGAGTTTTTCTTTCCATTAAATTTAGATCCCGTTTCCATTCAATCTATGGGTGAAATTAATTAAATTTTACAAAAAAACAACAAAAACAACATTCATGGTAGAATGCTGATGATTAGGGCTATGATTTTGATGACCTTAAAATTGCCAAAAAATGACCTTTAAAAAATGCATTTATGACCTAATACATGCAAGAAAATGCCCTATAAACTCAGAAAAATAATCTAAAAATTCTGAAAGATTTGTAAAACAAAATTTATAAACTACCAACAGAAATTCAAATTACAAATTAACGTTACAGTATCTACCACATGTTCTTTGCGTATGGTAGTACAAGAAAGAAAGTTCACTTTTTGTCATCTTTTACACTTTGAGTACTGAGTTGCAGTACACAACGAAAATCATATGCAAATTTTCAAAAGTGAATCATCGTCGGTTTTCGGACAAGAGAGCCTTGTACACGGGAAAATTTATCTCGACTTCCACCGACACAAGAGGAGTGTACTTGAAATGAACAATATCACTTGCTGTTAAGTCACTTCCAATTTCGTAGAGTGCAAATTGCTTCCCTGACAAAATGTCCGATACAGAGCACAAAACTTTGTACCCCTTGTTTTTTAACAATAATCCGTCTGGCGACAATATATTTACTGATAGGGAGGGAATCACATTGTTTGAGCTGAATTGTTACACAACAGCTTGTATCAACAATACTGCACATAATCTCTTTGTTTCTTCAAACACAGTCGTTCAGAACTGCAATGAGACGAGAGTCTGTCTGAACCTCTCTCCTTCAAAGGGTTACATTTGCATGTAAAATGTCCCTTCTTTCACCAAAATGTAGAAAAATTCATAATATGACTTTTAAAAGGCCGAAAAATTGACTTAAACGGTTTAAAAAGTTTAAAAAATGACCTTTACTCCAAAAAGGGTCAAGAAATGCAAAAAAATGCCCTAACAAAGGCATCCCAATTAATTCACTTACGTGTAAAACACGTTTCTATCTACTTATGTAATGTTTCTGCCTTTCAAAAAATGCATTTGCATCAAATCCTAGCGCTACTGATGTTGCTATAACCATAATTAGCCCTATAATACGACGCCAGTAGTACCAAGTTCGAATCCCGGTCTGGGTATCTCAGTTTCTTCATATCGTAAAACAACACTCTTAAGTGCGGTTTACCACCATGAATAATACTAAATCACGGTGCCTCAACATTATCTTATTGGTACCGGGATCGAACCACGGGATGCGTTACTCCCAACAAGTAGCTTAGGCTTCCGTAGAGCATGCGAAGGATGTACAACTAACATAATCTAAACAAACACTGAAATGAAAGGTGGCGCACACAATTTGGTTTCAATACCTTTACGACTGAACCAGCACTCTTAATCTCACACACACAGAAAGTCTATTTAACTGTTGTTGATAACTTAACTCCAAATGACATCTCCCTGTTCTCAAAATCGTTCGAGTCTAAAACTGAGTGCTCCTCCTGAACTTTTAACGACAGACTCACTCCCAACTTTTCCGTAAGATCAACCCTTTCTCACTCTCAATCTCCAAGCAACAACTGATCCTCTCTCCAAAAAACCAACACTTCTTAATCTCTCTCCCCTGCTCCAAGCATTCAATCATTCCCCTCATTGAACTTCTCCCTTCTCCTCTTACCATTCAACGCTCCCAATAATGCACAATACCTCCTATCTTAGTTGACGAATTCTTAACTGTATCTAATAGACTATATAATGACTGAACTACACAGGAATGCTAAGGATGATACGATATATTGACACATTCTCGTCTTCGAGATTAGCCAAAAGTGGCAGAAAATCGACGTAAAATATACCACATCAATCAATAACTTGTAAGGCAGCAGTTGCACATTACGTAAAAAAGCCACCCTGTGCTAGAGTTGACGAGCTATACCTTTGCGGGTGAACCCTGCCCAAGCACGGCTGCGCAGTAGCAAGGGGGAGGAGCTACCGGCTGCGCGTAATTATCCTTGCGTTCTGTCCTTGCTGTCGACCACCCAAAGTGCGAGTAGGTGGCAACTACATAAACGTATCTCTCTCACACTCTGCGCGGAGTAGCCAAGGCAACCCGCAAAGATACAGCTCGTCAACTCTAGTCATAATAATTCATTAGTTCGAATTTCAGGTATTACTTGCTGGATTTAAATTACGTGAAATTACCTATGTCAAATATTCTGTTAATTAACTGTGGTGAAGGAAAGTAATATAAAAATGTAAAGTTTACACTATAGGTCAGCCGTGGCGAAGTGGTTAGCGTTCCAGCCTGGTTGTGGGTGCTCTTTGTGAGTATCCCTCATCAATATCATCATCCGTCATCCTAGATTAGCCAAAAGTGGCAGATGAGGGAAGTAGTATAAGCCAAATCAATCAATCAATTTTTTTTAAGGGTGTAAGGGATGACGATTCCATTTTGCAGACTAACAAGGCTCTGGCGTCTGGACCTAAGGCCAGTATAATCTTCGTAGGACTGTGTGTGTGTTGTCTTGCGTTTTGTCCTTTGTATGCGCTGAGAGCCCCTTTACAGCCTCAGATTTTAACCCAGGTAAGAAAAAAATATTTTAGTCCTCAGATACGTTTTTATCTTAGTTATGGTAAGGGGCTCGCCATCGTATAAGGTAACGGGTGACGCAGGGGGTGGGGGGGACGTGGCCCATAAATCCGCCCTTGAACCCATCTGTCGTAACAGTTGCGATCGGTTATTATAGCGAATTATATCTTACATGGAAGGAATCTTGGAAGGAAATTATACGGTACCAAATCTCCTTCGTATGGCTTAAGGTGAAATCATACAATTTGAGAGGAAATAACGAATTATTATGTCTTGATAAGAACTACAAAAATAACAAGTATGTTCTGTATCTCATAAACAGTTATAATTCGAATACCGTGAGATAGATATTGATAATGTTGTTAAATCAATTTCAACTTCATATATAAGGATAATTATTTAAGAAATATTTTATAGTTCTATAGTTGAAATGTAACAATTGTATATTCTTAAATACATTTTTAAAATTCTTGTAGTTTTAGGTTATGTTTGCTAAATATTTTGAAATGCTCTCTTGTCCAATACTGTGGTTTTGGATGCCTTGTAATACGAGGCGTATTCGGAAAGTAAGTACCGAAAGGGTGTAAAAAATAAAGTAAAATAGTTTCGTATCTCTTTTTTCTATTTGCATTGCATTCTACAGACCTTTAACTACTTTTCTACGTAGTTTCCACCATTGTTCAAGCTTTTGTCGTAGCGTGGCACTAGTTTTTGTATCCCATCATCATAGAATGTTCCCGCCTGTGACGAAAGCCATCCATGCACTGCTGCTTCGACGTCATCATCCTCGTCGAAACGCTTCTTCAGATGAAGAAAGAGATGGTAGTCACTTGGTGCCAAGTCAGGGCTGTTGGCGGATGAACAAACTGTTCCCAGACGAATGACGTGATGACATTTTGAGTTTGTTGTGCCGTATGCGGACGAGCATTGTCGTGAAGCAACACACTGCCTTCGCTAAGCATTCCGCGTCTTTTGTTTTGAATTGCACGACGCAGTCGGATTAATGTGTCACAGCAGGCATCTTTGTTGGTGGTCTGTCCTCTAGGCAAGAATTCCACCATTCTTGCATTGAGAAAACAAATCACAGACCGAACTTCACAGTCGGCGGGCCGATTGATTTTCTTGAACATTTCAAACCTTCAGAAAACTACGAAGAAAAAGCATGACCCGCTCCCAGGCGTGCCTGTGGCTAACTAACGGATGAATGATGTCAGCGAGAACTCGCACGGTCGCGACTGCATCGCTACAGCGGCAATATTTGCAAACGGTACTTACTTTACGAATAGGCCTCGTATGTAACCTTGTAACATGTACCGTTGTATTAAGGCTGAAAAGCTGTTCTCGGCAGTTTAAAAACACTTTTAAATAAATAAATAAATAAAAATAAAGTTGCATAACAAGAGTGGTTCGCACAGAATTCACCAAAAGCAACATTTGGTGAATATAGCCGAAACCGAATTTCGACGAGAATAAAAAGAAAGCGTTCTACCAGCAGGCGATTTACCGTGGTCTTTCGCTCTCTCAACAAACCCTATGAAGAAGCAAATGCGATCTCGTCAACGTCTTCCTCCCATCCACTTTCAACAACGCACGCACACAAAAGGGCGTGCAGAGATACACGCACAACAGCCTCCCCAAGATGTTTTTCTCGCGAAAGTTATCGATACCCCATTTGGAACACTGTCTGTCCCGCTTTACACGCACAAGCGGAGATATGGCCATGAGCCGGGTCATTAGGCAAGGCTTCAATCGAAAAATCGATGTTTACTCGCGGGCCCCCCCGAGCACCACCGGCCCCTTTCATTCCCGGCGCCGAGGGGGGTGCGATAACCACGTGAACGTAGCCGCGCTATCACAATTTCATAGCTGCAACAAAATTTCCACATCGAATATAAAAAGAATGGAAACAGATCAAGGCGGAACAAATGAGCATCAAAGTATACTTGGAAGGCTGTATCCATTGGCGAAAGTAGTCCGGCAATTTGTATCAATGCGCGCATCGTTATTATAGCATGCAAGAAATTTACAGCTTGTTTTCAGTATATTGTTAGAGTATAGTAAAAACAAAAAATGATTTGTCATGTAAAAAAAAATTATAATAAATTGTCCTCGATATTCTTTACACACTGTTAATCAGTAGTGGCGATTAGGGGGTCATGGGGGCAGTTGCCCCCCACCAGTTCTGGCACCTTGTCCCCCTAGGTTTGGAACCCAATCACCGCCACTGTAGTGTTAATGTATGACTGATATGAACGTCGAACACTCCATATCTATTTATCTAGACAGTTACACACCTACACTATATACACTGCTCCACAAAACTTAAGGAACAGCAAGGAACCAGAAGGAAACAAGCACAAAAAAGTGTTCACCCTGTATACCATTTTGCAATGTTGCTGGTCATTTTCGTTGCATGATGCATCTGTATACTTCATTGGTGTCCATAAGCCCTGATCAAGAGCATCCCAAACATGCTCGATAGGATTGAGGTCCGGTGAGCATTCAGGCCCCTCAATACGGGTGATGTCTTCTGTTTGCAGGAATTCCGGCGCAATACGTGCGAACACATGAACACAAAAGGTTGTTTTTCTTTATTTCGGATGAGGCTGAAGCTTCAGCAACCCCTCACTGCGTACGCCAGTGTAGCGTGACAAGGCTTAAAAAATCTTGGGACGATGATGTGCAGAAGATATATTTTATTGTAATGTTATTCTGAAGATTTACAATTTTCTCCAATACTCGACTTACACTCATAATCCCTTGGTGTTCCTTACGTTTTGTGGAGCAATGTGTGTATATATACATATACATCACAGAGGTCTCACATTCGAACCTTGTGTAAAGCATTGTGGTTCTTCGGGCATCCTATTCATCACTTCATCATTCATCCTCATCGTTGCGACTAACCCAAAAGGAAGGAAACAAAAAAAACAGTGTTCGGAAAGTTACTTTTAAAAATTAACTGAGTTACGATTCCACTGAATTCAGCAATTCATCCAAAGCACTGAAGTACTAGCCTGCAATTGGAAATGAATTGCAATAAAGCGTGATTGTTCTCAATTTATCAGGCAATGAAGCCCAGATTCCTCTCCTTAGGTTATTTCAAGACAATCCTTTCACCTTAGCATCCAGAGAAGACACATAGTTGGAAACAGAGTTGACAAATATAGTTCTTCCCCCATGTTACACAATTTCAAGTTAAGTGTCGTAAAGTAACTGTTGATAACATTTCTTCCATTGTAAAATAATAATAATAATAATAAAAACACACCTCTGTGGCAGTTATGGATACTTGCCTCAAAATATAGCTAGATTCATTTTGAATTCTTCAATAAGTGACTGTCAGAAATGAAGAATCAATCACGAGATCAGAGAGAAACTGCCTCTTGGAAAGTTGTCAGTATTTAGTCCCAACTTGACACATATGGCAACACTTGCAGATGAAAGATAAAAAAAGAGATGCGGACTAATTAGCCAGGTAAGAATATGGTGGCGAGCATTTCCACCGACTGTGGAGCGGGGGTGGAGTGTAACGTTTAAGCGCAGGCCCGTAGCCAGGATTTTATTTCGGGGGTGGGCGGGTGCTCATACCTTACGAGCACAGGCGTCGCGAGATATATTTTTAGGGGTAGCAGGCCACTGATAAAACTTGATTAGTAGAAATAATAATGACAAAATAATTAATACCACGATTATGATTGTCATTTTACAATAATAATTATTATAAGTAATTAAAATTAAACCAATTTTAATCCAAATTTATTGTTATTATTATTATGCAAATGGAGAAACTTTGCTACTTGATGCACCGTATCAGTGAATAACCAACACAAGTCTTGTTCATTATTTTTCATACATTTTGTACAGTTAGTGTACTGAAATTCATAGTCATTGTATTTTGTTATTAACTTTTTCGCATTCCGTTAAGAAAAAGGGCTTTAAAAGTTAGGGCCAAATTTTACTCATAACGTTTACGTGTATTGTGTGACCTGTCACAAAGAAAATTACACATTTTGAGAGCTGTGGAACCATTTGTTCTTGGGATTAAATGGTAGAATATATAAATATAACCTGGCTCCTATTTTATACACTAAACGTTTTTCCATCTAATGTTTACTCCTTTTAAGGAAGTAAAATTAATTACCACTATACACTATTTAAATTAGATATTTGTAGGATTTTGGTGGGTGGGGCTTAAGCCCCCTTAGCCCTCCCCCTGGCTACGTGCCTCGTTCACGGTGTTAAAGTTTGAAAAGGACAAAACGATATGACCTCCAGACAATGAAGATACGTAGACCTCACGAGGTCACATCTCTCGATGTTAGAGATACGGAAGTGAAGCCCCTATCAATTATGCAACAACCTTATCTTTCCCGTCGCTTTTACCCAACGACCACACCAGCTAACTTGACTCCGGAGCCCTCTAGGAAAAACATTTGAGGGAAACAATACGGAAAGCGAGGTTATAATTATAGAGACCTGGCCCAGCGCCAACTAGTGAGGAGTCTCATAACTAGTCACGAGACGGCAGCTTGACTTAAAACAATCTGCCATCAAACTCAAATTTAGAATCGGTCCCGGACACGAGGGCTTGGTGCGAGATTCTCAATGGGAAGCTCTCTTCGCGAAACGCGATATTGAGCACGAAACGTTGGTTCAGAAATTCGGTCGATGGCCTCTGAGGTTCGGCACGAAAGAAAATGACGGGAAGGAATTCTTATGTGTGGAAATCCACAAGTTTATTCTTTAGCTGTTAGAGTTCTTGATATAACACAGTGTCTTCATTTCGTTATTGTGCCGCTCGAGCGTGTGCCCTTGTAGCGACTTGAACCTCGTGGCTTGCCGGCGAGGTTCGTAACGCGAGCGGATAGCGACAGCTATAGCAGAATGGAGATATATGCTGATAGCACCGAACCTGACCTGTCTAGTCAGGTCCCAGTTATCTCTGGAGAAGGCGAACGAGAACAAGTCTGAGCAAATAGTGACGTGAGACGGCCGCACCAATGAACACGTGAGAGGGAACGGGATTGCGTGGAGGGGAAAGCGACTGCAGTTACCAGCCTTCGAGCAGCGTGTACTGCTTTGCTCTGCACACTCGATTTCCCCTCTTCTCTGCCGCTATGCGCGGCCTTGCTGCACAGATTCCTGGAATAGAGTATAACCTACTCATGCGTGCCAGAACAGTAAAGCGAATTACAGCCTTCGCGTTTCGACTGAAATAAGATCAAATCCTTTCGCACCAGAAGCGGCGATACATCAAACGTTGCAACCAAAGAAATGGTTCCTTCTAAACAAACCCAGATTTTTCGTCTCCAGATACAAAAACAAGTGTTGCCACACGACTGATGTTCACTCAGTCGCAAGTGACACTTTCTGCTTTAAACATGCACCCTTCGTTCGCAGTTCAGGGAGAGGCAGAGGATCGGAGACCCTTTCTACCATGCTTCAACCGTTAGGTATTGTCCTTGTGGGAGATGCCTTTGCCATCCGTTTCACTTTCAGGCATAAGTTTGGCAACGTAGAATACCTCAAAAAGTTCCCCTCCCTATTACGAATAGTCCAAGCCGATTGGTCCAAGGGTTCATGTGACCCTCCCTGAATATCGATAGCTGGGATATTTCTCAATGAAACTGTAAAATATTTACACAAATAGCAAAGAACAGAATGTGGATTTGACGAAGAAGAAGAAGAGGGAATACTGAGTTCTGGCTGGCAGAGAACAAAGTACGTGCTGTCTCTAGAGCTCCTAACAGTGAATGCAAGGATTAACGAGATGACTGCCGAGGTGTTCCACACAAATCACCTAAACGCACTGCCATGAAATTAGGGGGTGGAAGAAGTTCGCGCTGTTGCCACGTCGAAGCACAACCCCGTGTGTTCGGAGGTTTAAGAGAATGAAGGATCTCGTTGTAGAGTTGGTCTTTGTAATCCATGTTACACAAACTGACAGTATTTGCTCGAAAGGTCAGAGGTGAAACAAAAGTGTCCCGGAGAGAGGCAACCCCGCGCGGTTGACGTTGCCACACAGTGCGCGGGAACCAGCGACTTTTGTTCCGCTTTCGCTTTGCTTTTCCCATACGTGGCGTGGGGCCAGCGCAATTCTGCCCAGCTTCCCATTTTCATGCCCGTGCGATTACTTTCAGTTAACTGGCAAATAGCCTCGGTTGCTCAGTCGTTATGGCGTCTGACTACCATGCGAGAGACCCGGGTTTGATCCCCGGCGGGGGAGAACCGGGATTTTTTCCACCTGTTCAAGCGGCTCCGGCGAAAACCCAGCGTCGTATAAATTGGGCACCTGGAGGAAACTCTGAGGGGTAAAGGCGGTGAGGGGCGTGGTGCTGATCACATCACCCCCACCTTCGGTCGTGATCAACAAAGTGTGAGGCCCTAAATCCACACCCCGTATACGCCTTCATGGCATGGTGCAAAGCACAGGGGAAAACTTTACCTTCACTTTTTAACTGGCGAATAATTAAAATACTCATTATATAACCATAAGTACTTTTTTATGACCAGATATGCCTTCTGTGTGTGTGTGTGTGTGTGTGTATATATATATATATATATATATATATATACATACATATGTATACATACATATACCGTGCGTTCATTTCGATCTGCAGCCGAGAGATCGGGAGAAGCGTGGCGGGCGGCGCTGACGGAGATGCCGACATTTGCGGCCTGTAATGCCCGCTTATTTTTATAGACATATGCAGAAATTTATATAAATATTGCAAAACGAGCACTAACCTGTGTTATAACACGCAAAAGTTCTTCTGTAATTCATCACACAAATAAATACGCTTTAGAAACGATGTTAAGAGCCACAGATAATAAAACATTTTAATCATAGTTTTGACCAGTAACGTCCTGAAAAAGTTTTGTATCGATGGGGATCGTTTGGAGGTTTCGAATGAGCAACACTGTATCAAGATTACGCTGCAGACGAAACCGTCAAAAGTCAATGGTTTTCGTGAGCTTCCTTGCAATCCGAAATCTCCGAGCTCGAGTTTTTTGTTCCTTCGCGACTAGATGAAGACAGAGTTGTAAATATAATGGCGAGCAATGTAAACCAAGAGCGTGTTAATTTCGTACTGTGCGCAAGAGTGTTATTCTTGGTTACTTGCAGTTACTTGTTTGTGTTATTGTAGTGTGTATGTGTGACGTGTCAGTGAGACGATTGGAATGCCAGCCGCAAGATTCACGTTAGAACAAAGATTTTTTTATGTATGACACGTACCTACGTGAAAACAAACTCGTGTAGAGACGTGTGTAGGTAATTTGTACAGAAATTCCCATGCGTTTCAACTCCACACAGAGATACGGTTAGACATCTTGTCCTTAAATTACGAGAAACTGTATCGTTAAATTTTAAAACACCTAAGCAAAAACGACGGATTCTAACCGAAGCAAAACTCGATGATATTGGTGCAGCGTTAGAACGTTCTCCAAACAAACCTCTACGCCGTGTTTCACAAGAGGTGGGCGTGTCAAAATCATCGGCACATACAGTCACTAAGCTACTAAAATTAAAACCATACTCTTATAACACAGGTTAGTGCTCGTTTTGCAATATTTATATAAATGTCTGCATATGTCCATAAAAATAAGCGGTCATTTCAGGCCGCAAATGTCGGCATCTCCGTCAGTGCCGCCCGCCACGCTTCTCCCGATCTCTCGGCTGCAGATCGAAATGGACGCACGGTGTATATATACATATGTATACACACACACACACGCGCGCGCGCGCGCGCGAATTCCTGTTGCCGGCTTCCGTGAAGGAGTGCTTAGCTCGGTGCGCTACGATGTCAGAGGTCCAGGGTTTGAATCCCGGCTTAGGCATGACCGGGCCGGATTAAGGTGGGTGCTATTGATGCTGCAGCACTAAGCCCATTCTTGCAATAGGCCCAGATGAAAAGAGACGAGAATTTTCCAAAAGCTGAACAGTTTTCTTTTGCTATATTAACCTGAAAATAAATCTTAGAATGAAATTTGGAGCCCCAATTTCGGACGCTTAGACAGAGGTAGTAATTGTTGCACCTTAGAAGTTAGTTGTACAGAAAAATCTACGATATGCAGCATCAGCCCAATTTCGTCTTAATCCGGCCCTGGACTTTGTGAGTGTCGCTTCATCAATCTCATTACATCATCATTTGTCCTCATCTTCGTGTTTAGCCAAAGTGGCAGAAAAGCTACAAAAATAACAAAATCAATGAAGGACGTAATCTACAGGATGTCCAGGAAGTCTCTGTACCCCTAGATTATATTACATAGTATATATATTACCCCTAGATATATATGACGACACTATTTATTTGCATTATAATATACTTGCGAACTTTTTACACTACATTACAGTACGATCAAGGGATCCCGGGTTCGATACCCGGTGGAGGCACATGTGGTTCGGATCCCACTTTAAACTGTAGGTCCAGTCCCAATTAGCCTTACTGTGCATAAAGTTGACTTAAAACACCAAATCAATCAAATCAATCAATACATTACAGTACATCATTTTCATTTTCCACGTTCGTTATCGTTCGTTCGCCCACACCCACGTCACTAGCCGTTCCTCAGCACTGGAACAATATCCGCTCACATCAGCCATGGCTGAACAACTGACATAAGAATTCTAGCGAGCCTTCCATGAGCAGTGATGCCAACCACGATTTGATTTATATATATTTAGCGTCTCTTTTCTGCCATTTTTGGCTATTCGCGAGGATGGGGATGATGTAATGAAATTGATACACATACACATACACATGTCCAAGCATGGAATCAAACCCGGGACCCCTTGGAGTCGTACGCGCTGTGCTTGCCTACCACAAACACACAATCATTCCCATGCAACCGGATACCGGAAAATATTCAACATGGTAGCAACAGGATGCATGTAAGTAGGGGTACGAGGACACTTCGCACATATTCTTGTAAGATACAAATCATTAGTTTGTTCCATAACTGTCACTGTGATAACGGTATGTCGTTCTGAGTCATTTGATTGATTGAATTGATATACTTCGCGTTTCTGCCACTTTCGGTTAATTTCGGAAATGAGGATGAATGGTATAAGATGAAATAGATGAAGAGGCAAGGACAAGCGCATATCAACAGGACATAACAAGTTGTGACCAGACGCCAGAGCCTCGTTAGGCTTCAAAATGCAGTCCAGGCTGAACTGCGTGGAAATGAGGCTGACACCTGGGTGTACTACGTGTAAGTGAGGCTGACACCTGGGTGTACTACGTGTAAGTGAGGTTGATACTTGGGTGTACTACGTGTAAGTGAGGTTGATACTTGGGTGTACTACGTGTAAGTGAGGCTGACACCTGGGTGTACTACGTGTAAGTGAGGTTGATACTTGGGTGTACTAAGTGTAAGTGAGGTTGATACTTGGGTGTACTACGTGTAAGTGAGGCTGACACCTGGGTGTACTACGTGTAAGTGAGGTTGATACTTGGGTGTACTACGTGTAAGTGAGGTTGATACTTGGGTGTACTACGTGTAAGTGAGGCTGACACCTGGGTGTACTACGTGTAAGTGAGGTTGATACTTGGGTGTACTACGTGTAAGTGAGGTTGATACTTGGGTGTACTACGTGTAAGTGAGGCTGACACCTGGGTGTACTACGTGTAAGTGAGGTTGATACTTGGGTGTACTACGTGTAAGTGAGGTTGATACTTGGGTGTACTACGTGTAAGTGAGGCTGACACCTGGGTGTACTACGTGTAAGTGAGGTTGATACTTGGGTGTACTACGTGTAAGTGAGGTTGATACTTGGGTATACTACGTGTAAGTGAGGCTGACACCTGGGTGTACTACGTGTAAGTGAGGTTGATACTTGGGTGTACTACGTGTAAGTGAGGTTGATACTTGGGTGTACTACGTGTAAGTGAGGCTGACACCTGGGTGTACTACGTGTAAGTGAGGTTGATACTTGGGTGTACTACGTGAAATCAGTGGCGGCTGGCAGCTAGTATGATGGGTAGTGCCAACGTGATCAAGAAATCGAAAAATTTTCGCTAGCGTATGTCATAGAAATCTAATGAAAGAGGTAATTTTAATGGAACTTTGTTTACTAAAATTGCAGACAAAAATTCAGAGTTCCTAAGATTATTTTACTTCGCATTTGTACTACTTTTGGCTACGAAGATAAGGATGAGTGAACACTCACAAAGAACACCGATGCCCGGGCCGAAATTCGAACCCGCAATCCCTGGCCTCGAAGCATGCTGTGCGGAGGTCGGCCAGAGTTTCTAGGAAATAAATGCGACTATTAAAATTTCGACGCCTGTCACCTTTACAATTTTTTTGATATTTTTAAATAGAATTGATGTTTAAATCTGGCGTGGGACAGCGAAGTTGTTTAACTTTTAATTTAATATCGTATAGTACCTTGGAAAACGGTGAACGTAATAATGCTCTAATCTGACTGATCTTCACTGACTACCCTTGCTTTCACACACCATCGGATACTTTCACTTCATTAAAAAGAAAAACACTGAACAATTAGAGACACCAAGTCGATCACGGTATTCTCGGCTTGCTTTGTTTATAATTTGCAACCCCAGCACGGCAGACGGTAAATCAACAATCGGTGTTACTAACAACTAAAATATGATTATCTGCTAAATGAACTGTAGATCTACAATTTTTAGAATTCAATGCAAGAAATTGAATTATATCTCCAAGTGAAATTCTTATACCGATAGATTTTCCGTGTGATTTTTTACAAATATTAAAGTAAAAAATCCCCTGGTGATGCGAATTCCCTTTGATATTTAGGCAATTATTTTGTACAGAAATTGTCTTCAATGTTGTCAACGTCAGTTGCAACACGTGAGCGTCTGTGTGCGTCAGAGCAAGGGATATATCTTTTATTAAGGAAGATATCGATAATAAAGTCTGGATGGCTCTTTAGACGCATCTATCTAAATGGTTATATAAATTTGGGGAAGATATTCGTTCTTGCCAAGTATGCAGTAAAGTATCTTTCTCGCGAATTACTTCTCCAACGAGTATTACAAATCGGTCAGGATTAGTCATTTCTCTGTGAAGTTTGCAACTATGTCAACACAATGCGAAAGCTGTCGCGTCGTGCCAGCCGAAAAGGGGCACGGCTGGTTGTCTTATGGCTACCACTGGGCTACCACCTCCTCGCTCGTTAACTGCGGAGACTTTTTCATGCCTCCGCGCATACGTCTGCGCAACGGCCAGACTATGCTGGCCCAGATCAAGTGAGAGAACAGCTGGGGATGAGGCGTAGGAATTGAGGCGGCCGTAAGCTCGAACGCTTACGAGATTCCAATCTCCTCGTTCGTAAATGTATTAATTGAACTATATTTTGGCAAAGCAAGTGCTTTTTCTTTTTCTGAGGGTAGAACAATGGCACGGCGGCTCTCCCCTTAGCGCCGCTGCTGCGTGGAATTGAGGTTGTCACTTGGGTGTACTACGTTGGAGGATCACACCTTACATCCCCTCAGTCATTTGCTAATATAGTTCCGTTGAAAAATATTTTGATGCATTCACGTAACCGGAAATCTCGCTCACCAATCCAAGCCGTTGTGAAGAAAGGTCAAGTTTTCGCAAGGTCACCACATTCCGTCCACAGACATGCTCCCCGCTTTGAAGGTAACGGTAACAACAGGAAGCACGCACACACACCCACGTAGCCCTGCGGGAAGCCTCCCTCGCAGGCGACGCCAGAGATCGAAGCATGCCTCAGCATCCGAGATGCTTAGCTGTCGGACACTATTTGCACAAGCTCTTCCCTTCGGAGTCATTCTTCTGTTTTCCTTCTCCCGTAAGTAAAACAATCCCTAATGATCGTCCCTCCCTAAGTCGATTCGACAAACAACACCGATCTATCGATTTCTTGTCCTCTGTTTTCCCAGAAGCAAGAACGAGACGTGGGGGGGAGTCATGGAAGCAGAGCTTACGAGGCGTAATCGAATTTGACTGCAGCCACTCCATCTCTACGAACAATTCGAGGAAAAGGCAACGCTTCGAAATGTTTATCTTTTTTAGAAAGAACGTGCGTTGTACAATATTACAAAAATCACAATGTCGCATAGAAATATGATTTCTCGGAAAATGGAAAAAATGTTTTTCAAATGAGGTGACATTTCCAAGGTTAAAATCAAGATTCTTTTGCGAACGTCTCCAGCTAGCAAGCAAGCCTACCAACAGCGTAGAGCGTTAGCGATAGGTGCTCGGTTAAGATGACGTCATCGGCTCGCTTGTTCAATGGTTATTTCAGGGGTTATGACTCGCTCCCAAGCTGCGAATACATAACACCCAGAAAAGGTACGGACATAATCTCACTGTATCCAGTTAGCGAGCCACCAACAGAATAGAGCATGAGCAAGAGCGTTAGCGATAGGTGCTGGGCTGAGATGACGTCATCGGCTCGCTTTCTGATTGGATGCTTCGGGAGCTAAGAATCGCTACCAAGCTGCAAATGCGTAACAACCATACACAGGTACGGAAATAATCTCACTCTACTAAAATCGAACGTGGAATATGCTTCCTCTGTTTAAAAAGGTTATTTTACAGTCTGCTAGTAGGAAAAGTTTCAAACACGCATGGAATTGTACACATCACAAAACTTTCAACCAAAAGCGAATATTAAACCCAATACCTGTGAGAAAAGAGTGTAAATAAGATCGTGTCAAGTCAATTGACTTCACATATTCCGAACACATCATATGTATCGTAGATATCATTTACTTTTTGAGTAAACCATAACTGTTATCTACAACAACATTTACGATGTTTCACAAATTTCCGAGGAGAGAGGAGAGCAACTTGAATATTATGAAGAAACTTATTTTGCAAAATAAGATAGAATTATAATTGTTTACTGCGAACCGAGAACCATTTAAAGTACACATTTTTTTGTTGTTATTACTCGTTGTGCCATCTGTACATACATTCCATGAACTAAAAGGCATTACGAATGCTCTATATGAACAAGCTCCAAATCTACAGATCTGGGAGGCTGGAATTTATATTATTCTTTGCCCTGTTTAAATACGAAAAATATGTTTGCACGGATAACGTTTAACAAAGTGCAAATATATGAGCAGAATTTCACTGTGTATTCTCAAATGTCGATATTTATACGCATACCTTGTCCCAGCTAACTGTAGAGCAGGGCCGCGCATATCGGCAGAGGAGGAGGAGGAAAATCAAGTGGTGAAAGTGCAGTGTTGCCAACTGTACGATCCAGACCTTAGTCCGTACGCTAAATGCACGGCTTGTCAAAATTTGCTCCCTAATATTTCCCTAAGAAATTCTTATACCAATCGTACGCACCTGGAGACAAAAATACGGTCCGTTTGCCATGTGCGTTCGGTACCATCCTTTCAAAAGTTTGCAACGCTGCATAGCGAAGGAGGAAATCGGGTAACTCCCGTCGCCCATTCCACAATCCAGTTTCTCTCACTGTTCATTGGTGGAGCCGTCTCGCGTCACTACTTGCGCAGAGACTTGTTCTCTTTCACCTGGTCTACAGTTAGCTGGTAGGGAGTTTAGCTACCAGGCTCAAAAATGTTTATTTTCTTCGGATTATTATTGCTACAAGGATGCTTTCAAATCGAAGCATTCACTGCGCATGCGCAACCATCAAATCGGGGCGACACGATGCATGGTATTGAGAAAACAGCCCAGTCCGAGCGGCTCGCTTAGCTTGCAGTGTCGCTTCACTATGAAAGGTTGCATATACGAGTATATTTCTGAAGGTTCGCTTTCCAAGCGAAACGTATAGCTTGGCGCTTCGTTCTGAAAGCCCACCAATGCTTTAGTTCTTGAGCAGAAAATTGCAAGTAGTGCTTGTAGTGCCATCTTCACTTGACGTAGTGCAACACGGGATGCACGTCAAGCATGTAATTACCTTTCCGAAAGGAATTGTGCTGCTGTTACTCATGATCGACCAAACCCACAATCTTGCAACAGAATATATCGGGTTCCAATCCCAGTATGGGTAATGGCGCTTCTCTACTCTTGTCACCTCTGTTCTGTTTTATTAACAATGAGAAATGCATTTCTCCACTTCATTCACATTATGACCCGCGATTGGCGGTCCAAGTATTCTTCTGTCCGCTAGCTTCAGAAATCCTATTGGTTGTGCGAATGACGGCTGTGCAGGAAGCTTTCGCGTATTGATATATTGCATGTGATAGTCATGTGTCATTCGTTTGTAAATTGACGTTACAAATCATTGAAATTTGTCAGTTCTTATAATTTTGAAGAGATTTTATTGAGAAATTTTAGGTTATCAATTTCATAGTCATGGTTACATTAAGGAGATACAGAAGATAATCCGTAAAGGTGGGACTGTGTTGATTTGGTTTATTTTAATTAGTTTTTCTGCAACTGTTGGCTATACCCTATCCCAGGAATCTTTGGAGTTAGCGGCCGAAAGCAAGTCTCCGCGCAAGTAGTGGCACGAGAAGGCTCGAGCGAGGGAATGGGATCGCGTGGAGGGGAAGGAGACTGCAGTTACCAGTGAGTACTGCTTCGCTGTGCCTTCTGGCTTTCTCCCCTTCTCTACTGCTATGCGTGGACTTGCGCATAGATTCCCGAGATAGAGTATAATCACATAGATTAGGATGAGTGATGATATGATGAAATTGATGAAGGGACACTCACAAGAACGCCCAGTCCGGGATTCGAACTCGGGACCCATGGCATCGTAGCGCCACGGTTGTCGGCCGGAAGAGTATGAAAAGAAATTTCAGAAACGAGGCTTATTCACTAAACGGCCATGGAATTAGGCGGGTGGCAGAAGTTGGCGCTGTTGCCACGTCGGAGTACAACCCCGTGTGTTCGGAGGTTTAAGAGAATGAATGATCTCGTTGTGGAGTTGGTCTTTGTGATCCGTGTGATACAAGCCGACAGTATTTGCTCGAAAGGTCAGGGATGATACAAAAGTGCCCCGGAGAGAGGTCGGCCTCACGCTCGATCAAGGCAACGCAGCACGGTTGACGTTGCCACACAGTGCGCGGGAACCAGCGACCCTTGTCCCGCTCTCGCTTTGCTCTTCCCACATGTGGCAACAGCGCAATTCTGCCCACCCGCCTATTTTCACGGCCGAGCGTTTAGCATGCAGCATTCCTTTATCAAAATACAGCCATAACATTATTCATAATGTCATTGTATCACTCTTAAATACTATAACACAACGCCCAAGCTTTCCGTAGGGATTGTCAAACAAAACGTTTACACAAATTGCATGATAGTAAAATTGCGTTTCTGTATAAGGACGATGTTCATTAATTAAAACTGGCCAACCATGGGTTGACTATTTGTTATCTGATATTCACGATGGAACTAATCACTAACAAAGTGCGTCAGGAAACTATTCTGCATTTGGACACAGTAAAAAGCCACCATAAACCAAGTTCTGTTTAATATGTATAAAGTTCGTCCAGAGTGCCACGAAATTTATCAAACAGAGTGGATAATACACCTTTTCTTCTCTTCAAATAGTACCCTGTGTACACACAACATATATGTATTTCCCAGTGGCGTATGCTGAGTCTAAGACCTGGACTAGCTCACTATGACACCTGATCCTAGGCTATGGAGTAAGGGAAAAGACTAGGCTCATTCTTGACGTCTTCAAGGAAGCCACATTGCCATCCCAACGGTAGTCAAGTTGCAAACTTAAAAAAATTCAGATCTGACAACTTCTAAGAATTCAGATCTGACAACTTCTAAGAATTCAGGTTGCCAACTCCTAAGATTTCAGGTTGCCAACTACTAAGAATTGAGGTTGCCAACTCCTAAGATTTAAGGTTGCCAACTCCTAAGAATTCAGGTTGCCAACTCGTAAGAATTCAGGTTGCCAACCTCTAAGAATATAGGTTGCCAACTTCATAATCGCAATTATCTTCTTTTTCAAATCAGCTTAATTCACACAGTTTCTAAGAGATTTCTCTTCAGTATTTTACTTTCTAGGCTTCAGGCTTCGCAGATAGACTACCTAAGAATTCAGGTTGACAACTCCTAAGAATACAGGTTGCCAACCTTTAAGAATACAGGTTGCCAACTTCATAATCGCCATTATCCTCTTTTTCAAATCAGCTTAATTCACACAGTTTCTAAGAGATTTCTCTTCAGTATTTTACTTTCTAGGCTTCAGGCTTCGCAGATAGCCTGGAATATACGCTCGTGGTATTTCCTATCTGCGATTTTCTCCCTCTCTTTCTCCATCTTTTCCTTCTTTCATTAACAGCGCTATAAGCTTTAGACTTTCGATTTCGTCACTGGAGTTCCTTGGTTCGAAACCCAGTCTGGTTATGGGACACCCGCAAGGAGCACCCTTCATCAATTGCATCTATTGATCACTTATCCTCAGCGTCACGATTAGAAGAAAGTGGAAGACCAGCGTCATACGTCAGATGGCGTATGTCTAACAAGCAGAACTGAGGTAGGAATCAAGGAAAGCATTGTAAAACTAGAGAATGAAGCAGAAAGTCAACAAGGAAAAAATAAAGAGGGGGAGAAGAGCAAATATCAAGAAGTGAAAGGTATACAGGAAATTTGAAAGAGTTTGAGAAGTTCAAATACCTAGGGACAATCTGAACAGATACGAATAATGTAAGTGCAGAGATAAACGACAGAATATGCTATGTTTCCCTGTTGAAGTTATTCAGATCAAAGAGCATATCTAAATATCTCAAACTAAGCCTCTTCAAGACTGTAATAAGACCCACAGTTACATATGGAGCAGAAGCAGGGTGTCTAAAAGAACAAGATGAGAAAAACCTACTCGTATGGAAGCGGAAAATCCTAAGGACCAGTGTATGAAATGGGACTCTCGCGTACAAGAACAAACAAAGAACTCGATGACCTATACCAGCAGCCAGATATTGTGGATGAAATCAAGAGGATGCGACTAAGATGGTTAGGACACGTGGAAAGGATGGAGGGAAGGAGGTGTGTGAGAAAATTAATGTATGAAAGACCAGAGGGAAGAAGAAGGGCGGGAAGGCAATGGAAGAGGTGGCTATGGAAGGAGAAGGGCAGGAAGGCAAAGGAAGAGGTGGCTAGGGAAGGAGAAGGGCAGGAAGGCAAAGGAAAAGAGGGCTAGGGAAGGAGAAGGGAAGAAAGGCAAAGGAAAAGAGGACTAGGGAAGGAGAAGGGCAGGAAGACAAAGGAAGATGTGTCTAGGGAAGAAGGAGAAGGGCAGGAAGACAAAGGAAAAGAGGACTAGGGAAGGAGAAGGGCAGGAAGACAAAGGAAAAGAGGACTAGGGAAGGAGAAGGGCAGAAAGGCAAAGGAAGATGTGTCTAGGGAAGAAGGAGAAGGGCAGGAAGACAAAGGAAGAGGTGGCTAGGGAAGAAGAAGGGCAGGAAGGCAAAGGAGGAGGTGGCTAGGGATAAAAAGGGAAGGAAGGCAAAGGAAGAGGTGGGTAGGGAAGAAGAAGTGCGGGAAGGCAAAGGAAGAGGTTGCTGCAGGAGGCTGAGGAAGATCTAAGGAAGCTTGGAGTGAGAGGATGGAGAAAGAAAGCGAGAGAGACCTGTCTGGCAGTCCATTGTTGAGGAGGACAAAGCCCCGCAGGGTGGTGGTGGTGGAAGACCAGCGACGTAAAATAACTAAAATGCAATATCTCTCATTAACATTCACCTGTCTCTTCCCCTTCGGCTGTCAATCTTTCTCCTTCTGCCTCTTCTCTCGTCTATCTTCTCTCTCTCTCTTATCGTTTTCTGTCTGTATCCATATTCCCCTTTTTTGCTTTATCTTTCGGTCTCTCTTCCACTTATCTTTCTCTTTGTCTCTGTTCCCTGATTATGTTTTCGTTTCCTTGCCGCGTTACTTGAAACGACCTTTCCCGTTGAGTATATGATGTCTCTAGGTTAAGGTTGCTGTATAGGGATTACGATGTTGGTTTGTTTCACTTGGCTTTTACTTATGGTGGAGTTGGGTACACAGCTGTAAAAGATTGTTAAGTTGCAATCTGAGAAGTGATATTGTTTTCAGTACCAACAGTTGGTGTTATACATACAGGGTAATTCAAAATTAATGGTTCAACGTCACACAATTATTATGACGTAACTATTTGCGATATTAAATCAAACAAGGCCTCAATATAAAGAAAAACTGTGGAAGTTTTACTCACATGACTCACATTACAAAGATTCAACATGGGAACCACATGTAATGCGGTAAACGTCCAAGCGATAATGAAGTACACGAATCAGCAAGTCATTGTACATGGTTTCGAAGACACTAACAATGTTTCTGAAGGGTGAAACATGTGCATGACTACCAAAAGGCATTGCACCATTGTGAGTGAATCAGTTCCTGATAGCTCCAACACACAATACACCTTCCACTGCCCATTTTGCAACACTGGCGATCCTGGTGGAACAGCGAAAAAGCAGCATAAGCTCACTTATTGAGAAGAAAATTTCCAGAGTTTATCTTTATATTGATTTTCGATTGCAAATAGTTGCGTCATAATAACTGTGTAAAGTTGCACCATTCATTTTGAATTACCCTGTGTGAGCAATTCCCATACCCTCAGTGGAATCTAGTGAGTTCTATGGATTCTCATGCGATTACATTCTTGTATTTTAAAAAAAGATGGTTCCTTTCTTTAAGATGAGAACGGGAATGATTACGAAAAACGAAGAGAAGCCATACCGGAGAATTAAAGAACCGAGAATAACCAAGAATATTAACGATTAAAGTTTTACAGGCAACAAAAAGTAAATGAAATGACGTATGGAAGCAAAGGTTATAGATGGAGCGAAGAAAGTACAGTCCCGATCAGTGGCGTCGATTAAGGGGGGCCGTTGCGTCCAATTTTTGCCACTTTTGCCCCCGAACTATGCTAAACCTTATCTGCAAAGGGAAATATACTGTCTTTGCCCCCCAGTTTTGGCACCTTGCCCCCCTGGTTTTGGAACCCAATCTCCGCCACTGGTCCCTATTATGACAATAAAACATATGCAAGAATACGATTGAACAAGACATCCTCCAATAGAGAAAAATACATGTAAAAGCCTTGGCCATCACACGTAAACAAGCGACAGGATAAGGTAGTTAACGTATATATTGAATCACCTCAACAACAGATGCCTATATCATAGGGGAGTATAATGGGCTGCATGCGAATATTAATCTCGCCCTCAATTCAGCATTTAGTTGACTTGCATGCCACTGCGAATTATACGTGAATTAATTACTGCAATAACCCTTGCACCAGTAGGTTCAAGCTTTAATGTCCTATATGTCTACGGGCAGACAAGAAATACAATTTGCTACGGCAGTGAAGAACGATTTGCAAAATACGAGGATAAGTCAGTAAGTAGGTCACAAACGTTTATTTAGAAAAGTACTAAGTGAGATACTGACTTGAAAACTGATTTCATTTTTTAACATAACGTCCACCAACATTGATACACTTATCCCATCGCTTCATCAGTTCCCCAAAACCTGCGACTGTGCCCACAGTCGCACCTCACGTTCAACATCTTCATCTCCAGGTCTGGCACTGTCTCTTGGGGCTAAGTCGGGGCTGTAGGCTAAACCAATTACAGTTGCTGTGCTGTCTATTGTCACTCGCCTGTCAGCTCGAATCATCTCCTCCACCCGCCGCACTGTTGGTTCTGTCGCAATCTGAACAGGACGACCAGGTCGGTCTTCGTTTGCAATGCACGCGACAAACGCTCCTCACCGTGAACAGCAAACATTTACTTGTGAATATCCTTTGCAAAAAGTATCCTTTGCCCCACAAAAAACGCACAACATGACGCTGTTCTTCTAACGTATACTCCTCGAGCAAGGTCGCCACTTCTAAACGGAACTGCCTCATGCGTGCGTCTGCTATGTAGCAACTACTGACTCAATATCATGACGCTGGATTGTGCTGCCACCTAATGACCGCTTTAGCAACTACCCACTCCTATTTTCAGCTATGCCACGTCAGTTGGTGACCTATTTACTGATTTCCCCTCGTATAATAAATTACTTAAGGTGCATGATAAGGTCCATGACCCTGTATATGAACATGACTATGGAAAATTAGAATAACGCACAAATGTACTAAATACATTGCAAGGTTGGAGCATGGCTGTTCACACACTTATAAAATATACACAAGTTTCTAAGAGATCATTTACCTTAGAGATGTTTTGTGTACGGTGCCACATGGCGACTGTCGAACTCTGTGCTTACCTGTAAAAGAAATGGAAGACGCCCGAGTTACATGGAGTTACTTGAGAGTAAGAAAGTACTGACAAGTTGCAAATTCATTACAGTAAAAGGAACATATCTAGATGCAATCAATGGATACAAGGGTACTATTATAGTATAAGGGAAACACCTATAAATCATATATTTCGCACTTTTTTACATTGCTAACGTACTATTTTGGAATGCGGAACATTTCCTAAGGTGAAATAATGCATTTCTAACTAAGATAATGTATATTTCTTACATTTCCGAGTACTTACTGTTACTTGTTGCTACTTGTTATTTCGATTCTAACACGTTATGGCGGGCGATAGCGTACTGGTTCAGGGCGCGTTGTGCGAGTATTTAGTCGATTTATGCAGTGCTGCAACCTCGTTCACCGGAAAATACCTACTTTCGTGCCCGGATTTAAAATTATGCTAATACGTTGCAAACCGTTGACGTTAGCCTCACAAACCATTGACGTTAGCCCCACAAACCATTGAGTTAGCCCCAAAACCCATTCACGTTAGCCCCAAAAAACATTGATGTTAGCCCCAAAAAACATTGATGTTAGCCCCAAAAACCATTCACGTTAGCCCCAAAAACCATTTTCTGTAAGATTAGGTTAGGTTAAGTTAGGTTAGGCAAGCATAGTTTAAAAAAAAAATTTAAAAAAGTTAAAAATACTCGACAAGTCATGTTCTAGTGAAAACACGGCGAGGCTGAAACACTGACTATGGGGTTGTGTCATCTTAACACTCGGAACATTGTGCTCTCTCTCGTGCAGAAAGCAAATGGCGGCAGCAGCAACAGCGTGTCGGACAGAGATTTTCTCAGAAAACAACATGTATTCGCATTAAAATGGATCAAAACTACATTCACGAACTTCCACAACGCTAAAGAAAATGATTTCCGTAAGTACTTTCTCCTGTAAATTTGAAAAAATCCGTTTCCCTTATACTATAATGTTACCGATAAAAGTAATCACTTAAAACAATAACATAATAAAGTGAAGGTAATGTATATTTCTCTTAAATACTAAGACGAGGCAATGTACTTTGTAGCAAATTTTATATCTGTTCAGGTCTAACAATTGGGTTGATTGATTGATTGAATTAATTAATTTTACCTCGCCTTTCTGCCACTTCTGGCTAATCGCGAAGGTGAGACTGAATGAAGATAAGATGAATTGATGAAAGGACAACACACACATATTTGAACGATACAATAAAGAACTCCATCGAGGATTATACTGTACATCAGTCAGGCGCCAGAGCCTTGTAACTCTGCAAAATGATGTCCACGGTGTACTACGGGTAAGAGAGATTGACATGCACAGATATGTCACCCTCTTAAACCTATTTCAGTGTATGGCCCTAGGCATTCATAAGAGAGGCTATTTGTGAAGGTGATGTCATCAGCACAACGCTCCAGTGGACTTAAAAAAATGGCGTTTTGAAGCTCACATAATTAGCGTTGCAGCCTTGAGGTTGTTTTGTAAATAATAGTTGATACCTCATGTAAATTTTAGCTGTGCACAATCTGTCCCAAAGTCTAAATGACTTTCAAGGTTTCATTTGACTCCAGTATGAATCGCTCTGTATAACAACGTCTACATTTAACTCTCAAGTATATGATTAGAGTTAGCTTGTCTACAGCGAGGAAAATGTTGTGAGAATTCGGCTAAGAGAGCGACACAAAGCAGTTACAAGCGATAATGGTATCCCTTTTTGCAAGTCGCTTGACACCAGTCTCTTTGTGCAGCCAGCTTTGTGTAACATAAATTTCGCGTTGTAGGAAACATAAATTTGATCCTTTTTATTGCGCAGCGCCACAGACACACCTGAAACAACAAACACATCTCCCTCTGCTGGCAAAGAGCCATAAACACAATTCCCTACGGTGAACCTCTACGGATTTAATTGCATTTGAGCACAGAAAGCTTCGTTCTCTTCATATCTGATGAATCACATGGCTGCCGTAGTCTGGAAGTTGAAGTAACGCGCATTGAAGGTGATCCTTGAATGTTTATGATTGCAGGGGTTATCCGTTTAGTAAAGGTCAATTTCGAGCCAAATATGGTCATAAATTTGGTGTTTGAAAAAAAAAAACTTATGGGTTTTTATAAATGAATTTGGGGGGGGGGGCTGTTGGCTGAGTGTGGATAAATCACGGTATGATTATGATTGCCTTTCCATCTTTTCATCATTTATTTATTTATATATTGGCTTTTCTACATGGCGAAGTTTGCCCCCTCTTCCCCTGCTATTTTGGGAAGGAAACGCAAACTTTAGCCTTATTTTGAAAGGATTTGTCCTTTCTCAACCGAATGAATGTCATTTCATGTTCCTGGGTGCATTAAATTATCGAATATGTGAAACGAACTCCCCATTTTTATGATTTTGTCATTGAAACTTGGGGGCCGCGGCCCACCCGACCCCTCTTATTGGTTTTGGTGTTTTGATTTTTACACTGTTGCATGCCCTGATGTTTTATCTGCAAAACAAATGTTACCCATAGTAGATTGGTCAAATAGTCTACGAGTTATAACATTTTTTGTCAAATAAGTGTAAGAATTTAAAATTCGCGCCAAAGGCCTCGGCGAAACCGGGGTTACTTTCTGACGACCCCCTCGGCAGAGTAACGGTTAATAACAGAAATGCAAGTCTTCTATGTAATACCTTGACATTGATTCGCATTTCGCTTTTCAGAAAGTTCTCGCACAATTCCATTGATTCAATTCATTATTATCTGTGAGGTATGAAGGTTTGCTCTTCTCGCCAGACGCAACGGCGTAAAAATTCTCACGTGAGTCAACTAGCCAATCAGCTCGAGCTATCCGCTCCTGAAACACGATCCTATTGGCACTCCCGTAAGCGCGCTAACTAACGGAGCGAGATATTGGCGGGAAATGCAAACAGTGCCATCTAGTGGACTGAAAAATAAACGCCATCAAGTGAAGAAGCCTGTTAAGCAGGTTCTCCTGTAGCTTCGTCTTTAGGCTCGTCCTCCCCTTCCTCGTTGTCCTGCTCCTTCTGGGAATATTAGGTAAGTAATTCAATTCCGTCTAACGTCTTGGAATAGTCAGACTCAGATGCTGGGCTCGTTCTTCATGGGAAATTGTCTTCTCTCCCTCTCTCGAAGCTGGACGAGAGTAAACGGAAGAAAACACAGTCTGCTCTGCGACTCTGTTCCCTCTCTCCAAAGAAGTGTTTACCAAAACTTTCGAATCTAAATGAAAACAGAGATAGGCATGGTGCAGTTGGCATTTTCTCTTCTCCATTTACTTTTGCGTGTGTGTGTGCGTGTTTTTCTGTGTAGATGAGAATCACCCACCAGAGAAAAAATCTAATACTTGTGTTCATTATTGATGTCATGTTTCTGTTCGTGCAATAAAGAGAACTTTTAAGGGATAGAAGAGGTATGAAAGATAAGAAATGAAGACGACCAAAGAAAGAAAGGAAAATACAGAAAGAACAGGGAAAGAGAAAAAAACGGAATGATGAAAGCTAGAGTGATAGATATAGAGATAGGAATAAACGGGGTGAAAAAGAGAATGATAAAGATAAATAAAGAAACGTGTGATAGAGTGAGCGAGAGAGAGAAATAAAAATGAGGTAAAAATGTCATAACCGGGAAATGGATTTCTTCAAATTTACAGGAGAAAGTACTTACAGAATTGAGTTTCTGTGTAATTTCGGAAGGTCGTGGAAGCGTTTTCTCGCATTTTTCAATGTATTTGGCCGGTAAATCATGTATTATTCTGTAATAATGTCCGTCCGATGCACGAAAGCTGTTGCTTGCATTTCCATCCATGTACTTGAACCGGATGTTGCGAGCACCTGATGAAGTGATCCCCCGGTAAGTGTTTCCAAACACACAGTTGTTTCACTATATTGCCCAACCTAAAGCAACCTAACCTAACCTTACCGTGATGGTGCGTGGGGCTATCGTGAATGGTATCTGGGGCTATGCGGGAATGGTTTTCGGGGCTATGCGATAATTTTTCTGTTAAGAAGGTTGAAACATTGCTTTGCCGTTTGAAACACAACGCTAGTCAAGATTTGCCCGCCATTTTGCGTGTTCAGAATGGGTTAGTACGAATATTAAAAAGTAGAGAATAAACGAATTGAAGCGATTTCCCGCATATGACAGTTTTACCAAGAATGAAATAAGGGATAAAGTATGTGTGTGTGCGAAAGAGAGAGGGAGAGAAATTGGGAGAAAGGAAAAGAAGCGAAAAGGGAGACGGAAATGAAAAAAAAACGAGGAATAGAGTGATAGAAATAGCAAAAACAACGGAGACAGTTCCACTAATATTTTTGAAATTGCTCTTGAAAGGAAGCGAGGTCACAAACTGATATTACGTCGGTGAAAACCAAGATTTTACATCGTCGCACCAGTGCCAAAACCACAAATGTGCTAAATCTTACATTTGAGATAAATCATTTTAATATTAAAGGTCACTGAAAAGAAGTTTTTACACTTGGGTATGTTTGTAACTTGTAAGTTAAAGTTGACAGGCATTTGTTTACTAGTCACCGCAGAAACCTTCACTTGTGTCCGAGTGAACCCGTGTTGCCATATTAGGCTATAGTTTCTCTCCCAAGTTCGTTGCTAAAACAATTCAACAACTTAAAATAATACGTTTCTGATTTCGCTGTGATACAAACACTTGGCCTACATTTTAGCCTAGGTACTTTATGATTACATGGCAAACAGCTGATTGTATCACCCACGCTAGCCTTGTCTTGAAAATTCGACGACAGCGCCACAGGTGTTCTCTCTTAGTAGAGCAGTAATTCGTTCCATAAGAATCTTCAACATGGTAACGCACATTCTCATATCAGGTGCATAATATTTTTCACATACCCTCGCACATTGAAACCGAATGAATTCATTCGCCCATCCATTTCAATAAGACTGTGAAAATGAAAGGGTGGGGTGAAACCAGACCACGCTAGAAGTTGATGATAATTGGGCGCTGGCTGAAAGCCCCACAAAACGGAAGAGCTCTTCATACGTCATATCCTTTTCGGCCTCTGTGACTGAGAGAAAGCATGCAAAAGGGCTAAGGGACGGCGAAAGGGCCAGAAATAAAAAGAACAAAGCTCGGGTTCCCCCAAAAAGCGCATAAATGCTTCGGGCTGTAAGGACGAAAACTCAGGAGAACGACATTAAAGTCTGCAACAAGGGCATTTTTTCCTACCGCTCTCCTTTTCTTTTAGAATCTCTGCCTAAATTTCTTTGAAGCCTTTGAGCCTTTTGTCTTTTTCAAGCCATTTCCATCCCCTAGTCCCTTGTCTATTCGTTGTCTTCCCAGATCCCGTGACCTTTGACACTGCGTGCCATCTGCCGGGCTCCTGTACAAGTACGAGAATGTGAACTGTAAGAAGGGCTTGACGCTTGAAAGCTATCCAGCTTTTCGAAGGAGGCGCCACGAAGCGTTTCGAATTCAGAAGAGTCTGTGTTCTTATATTCTGTTCCGGAACTCTCTGGAGCAAGGTCGCGTAAGGGGGTGGATCTAGTGGGCAGAGCGAATCAGTAAACGCTGGTGCGAAGAATAGAAACTGCAGTCGCTTTGCCCTCCACGCAATCCCATTCCCTCACGTGTTCATCGCTGGAGCAGTCTCGCATCGCTACTTGCGCAGAGACTTATTTTTTCGTTCTCTTGCTCCAGAGGTAGATGGAACAGAATAGTTTCGCGCATGTTTCTACCTACCACCCCCATCTTCGTGTTTGGATTCGTCCGTTGGAGCCAGCCGAGTCTTCAGCGGTCGAACACCAATACAGCATCGTTTCATGTCTCTTGAGCATCCGAATAGAAGCCAACATGAACAATATGCTGCTGAATTCCAGTTTCGCATTGTCGAAAGCTTTGTGCAACGCACGAGACAAACAATTGTTTCGAATTGACTGTTGCAATCAATAATACCTCGTCGTTGATGGCTTCGCAATTCGGTCTACACAGATTTTACATCAGCGGTTGACTGTGTTGGATTAATGGGGTGTAAATTGAGGGAATTGTTGGCATCTCTTGGATGTTTACACCCACACAATGCTCCATTCTTTCTTTTAGGGGGTGACGTAATCTCCTGGCTTTAATGGATGGTCCAACAATTGTACTGGCCGTTTCCTGAACATTACGTGAATATGGTACCCCTTGCGTCATATTTGTTGTCTTTCGCTAAATCTTATGTTTATGCGAGAATCAACTCTTCTATCTTTGGTTTTGTGAAAGCTTGGGCATTTCTGAATCGTCCTCTGTGTTTCTACGAGGGTAAGTCAGTAAATATGTCACAAACTGATGTGGAATAGCTGGAAATGGTAGTGAGTAGTTTCGAAAGTTGTCATTAGGTGGCAGCACAATCCAGCTTGGTGATGATCAGTTAGCAGTTGCTAGACAGCAGACGCACGCAAGGGCAGCTCAGTTTAAAAATGGCGACTGTACTCGAGAACTGTAAGCGGAGATGGTACGGGTGGAGGAGATGATTCGAGCTGACAGGCGAGTGACGATAGACAGCTTCTCATACTTTAGCCTACAGCATAATGCATGACCCTTTGAAATTCCGAAAAGTGTGCGCACGGTGGCGTCAAACGTTTCGTGTAAGATGAAGATGTTGAACGTGAGGTGCGACCGTTTCTAGGACAGGAGCCTTAAGACTTTTATGCAGCAGGTGTTTGGAGGACTGATAATGACATGGGCTAAGTGTATGAATGTTTGTGGAAATACGAGGGTTGATCATAATGTTCTGCCCCTGCCACACTTCCAGTTCTTGGAGGGAAAACAATGTTCGTGTGCTGCATAGTCTATATTAGGCACACCCGCCGAGTTTCTTTGATCTCATCCTTCTCGTTTTTGTTTTACATGTGACTGGAGTATCAGAAGTGTTATCAAATATTTGCTGAAAAAAAAAACTGTCACCAACAGACATTTAGGGGAGTCTGTCCCCTCATATGACATGGTTAAAAGATCTCAACAAATACCTGCGTGGGAAGAGTTTCAGTAGCGATTCTGAAGTTATGGATGCTGTAAACGTATGGTTTCAGGAGCAGTCGGAAGATTTTTTCGTGTCGGAATTGAAGCCCTAGAGCACCGATTGATAGAGTTCATTGAAGTTGCAGGGGACTATGTTGAAAAATAAGAAAAATCCCATTTTTACTGTTGGGGTTGTAAGGGGTGACTCCAAGAAGGCACCCAAATGTAAACTTACCCCCTACACCCTAGGCTGCATTTTTCAGGCTGACGGTCTTGCGCCTGGACCCACAGCCAGGACTGTGTTGGACTTGTGTCGTCCCACAAGGAAGGAAATAATATTACACTACTTATGAAGCGAGATGAGTGTATTATTAATGTATCATTAGTAGCTCAAATACCTGCGTGGGAAGAGTTTCAGTAGCGATTCTGAAGTTATGGATGCTGTAAACGTATGGTTTCAGGAGCAGTCGGAAGATTTTTTCGTACCGGAATTGAAGCCCTAGAGCACCGATTGATAGAGTTCATTGAAGTTGCAGGGGACTATGTTGAAAAATAAGAAAAATCCCATTTTTACTGTTGGGGTTGTAAGGGGTGACTCCAAGAAGGCACCCAAATGTAAACTTACCCCCTACACCCTAGGCTGCATTTTTCAGGCTGACGGTCTTGCGCCTGGACCCACAGCCAGGACTGTGTTGGACTTGTGTCGTCCCACAAGGAAGGAAATAATATTACACTACTTATGAAGCGAGATGAGTGTATTATTAATGTATCATTAGTAGCTCAAATACCTGCGTGGGAAGAGTTTCAGTAGCGATTCTGAAGTTATGGATGCTGTAAACGTATGGTTTCAGGAGCAGTCGGAAGATTTTTTCGTACCGGAATTGAAGCCCTAGAGCACCGATTGATAGAGTTCATTGAAGTTGCAGGGGACTATGTTGAAAAATAAGAAAAATCCCATTTTTACTGTTGGGGTTGTAAGGGGTGACTCCAAGAAGGCACCCAAATGTAAACTTACCCCCTACACCCTAGGCTGCATTTTTCAGGATGACGGTCTTGCGCCTGGACCCACAGCCAGGACTGTGTTGGACTTGTGTCGTCTCACAAGGAAGGAAATAATATTACACTACTTATGAAGCGAGATGAGTGTATTATTAATGTATCATTAGTCGCTCTCCAATTGTAGACTTAAACGGACGGGTCGTTCTAGAGTTCGCGGCCTGAAGGGTGCAGCGACTTGCAGCCAAAGCTGACAACCACCTGGAAAGATGCTTTGATTGATTGATTTAGTTTATTTTACTTCGCGTTTTGTGCCTCTTGGCTAATTTGCGAAGATGGGGATGAGTGATGAAATGATGAAATTGATGAATGTACATTCACAAACAACCAAGCCCGACCGGGATTCGAACCCGGGACCCTTAGCGTCGCAGCGCGATGTGCTAACTACTCGGCCACAGGATCGGGCTGGAAAGATGCGTTCGGGTTTCACAAGCGATAAGAGGAAATCCACTCGCTCCAGTGACTGTGAGAATTCAAAGCTTGTGAAAGAGGACTGCTCTCCGCAAAGCCTCCAAGAATTTTAACGGTTTGGCTTTTCGTGAGTAGAGCCGGAAGGATGAAGCGACTTGCAGCTCGAGCTGGCAACAACCTCTAAATATGGAATTTCGTTCGCGAAAACAGGGAAATGCCTTCCGACTGTGAAGGTGAGAAATCAAACGGTTTAGCCGAAGGGTGCGTTGACGGACAGGTCAGGGTCGGAAGGATGGAGCGGAGCGACTTGCAGCCCAAGCTGACAATCAATCACTTGGGGGTAATGGCGGGTAATAAATTCAGAATTCTGGATTCCAATCCAATTGAATTCGGTTTCGGATAATTTTGGATTCGGATAATTCCGTTTCGGATTATAATTTCCATCTCTACTTAAAATCGAGTGAATCATTGTGAATAACCCTGTATATTAAAACTGGACCAACGACATTCCAACGACTAAGAAGAAAGTTCCTCCAAAAACTTTCTCCACGACTCAGGTAACTTTCATTCTCCCGATCCTCACTTGTTTCCCGGCAACAACTCGCCATCTGGTGATAACGGCCATGCAAAGAGGGGGAGGGGGTGCGGCGGGGGCATAATAATTTCGCCCTGTTTATTGGCTCTCCTGCCGAAATGGCCTTCAGTGCAGAAGCAAGGTGAGAAGGAAAATATCATTCGCGCCCCCCTTGGGAAGGGAAGTTCTTGTGAAGCACCGCTCCAGGAATAGTTCCGTAAAGGATTTAGGCTCTTTTTCCTCTCAGTTTAAGAAAAACAAGTGAAGCTCTCTGGCCTCGTTTCATCCTTTTCGCACCTGCCGTCGCTCTTGAAGTTTATTCTTTGCGAGTTGCATGCACCATATGCCCGGTTGGAGGCCAGATGTATTTTAGTCGGCCAGAACCAGGAAGGACCATATATACAGGGTGAGTCACCTAAAATTACCACCGAAAATATTTCGTGAACAACAATAAATATTTAAAAACTACTGTCACAGATATAAAAGTATGAGACTCTCACAATACGTTCAACTACATAAGGAAGTATGATTTTCAACACAAACTTGCCATTATTAATGGAAACTCCATATTATTTTAGTGCAATTGAAAGTACGGAAAAAATAATTGAGAATGGCGTTTGTTACAATGTAATACGTCGAGTAGTTCTCAAGTAATTGTAACGTGAAGTTGACGCTTGCAACAAACATCTCAGAAGTGGGACTGTGCGATATTTCGATATATCGATGTAGATTCCATATTTTTTAAATATCGAAGCGTCAATATCGTATAAATATCAATATCGACATGCCGAATATAGACATATCGAAAATCAACGTATCGAATATCCGCCACTGCTAATGGATATTCAGAATTATATATCCATAAGTGGATGTAATGGATGTCCAATGGGTATCCATGGATCTCATCTGGAAATTTTGGATTTGTGCTCTACGGGGTCCTGATTGTACTCCTTTTCCGAAATATGCTAGACAGTAGCGAAAAGGGCAAGGAACGAGCTCGCCGCTAGTGCAAAAAACAATGACAGTTTCCACGCTTACAATCTTATAAACATTTACGCGTGTGCGTTCTGTTTGTTTGCGCTCACGGCGTGGCCGTTGCACGCGGATTGCAAGAACTCCTGTAGCGTCGCCACTAAATCATTCATTCCCGTTTCCCCTTGGCTCTGGCTGCCAGAGTGGATATTGTTAAAGCGCTCCCTCGCAAAATATCCGAAACGGATAATCATACGCGACGTTCCTCCGTCGGGAAACACATTCCTGCGTCCTGGCCGACGTCCAAAACCCCTCTGAGCCAACCAATCTTGCTTCGACGGCGCAAAAGGAACGGAAAGGCTAAATCAACGGTTTCTGGACACTCATTCCGCGAGCAAAGTTTCTGGAAACAAACACATGATAAATGCTTTTCTAAACTTTTTTCCTTGAAAATCATGCCTGAAAAATATAATAATTTCTTAAACAAATTTGAATCATTTTTTACAATTGTCCTCAGTGTGCAGGTCCAACACCGAAGTCGCCCGCTAGGATGGAACCCAGATCTCTGCTCGCACACAAGACGAAATTATTCTGCTTCGCAGGAACTCCTTGATTCTCTATTTTAAGTCCACTTTGTGTACATATAGGCTTACGTGGACTGGACCTACAGTTAAGTTGGATCCGATCCACTAAGTACCTCAATCGGGTATCGAACCTTAGACCCCTTGTTTACAAGGCTAGTACGTAAATACCACGCCATCGGTGAGTCCAACGATTTACATTGTTGCTGTTAGTTTTTGAATTATCAACATGCACACAATATATTATTTGTTTTAAGAAATGAAATACAGAAATCTACTTACGAATTCGTATATTACACTATTTATTTATTCATTAAACAAATGATGCCACAAAACATTGTTCCATTGAGGCATATCCAAGCGTCTCGGGTTCGAATCCCGCTCGGGCTTGGTTGTTTGTGAATGTCCATTCATCAATTTCATCATTTCATCACTCATCCACATCTTCGCAAATTAGCCAAGAGGCACAAAACTAAAATAAACTAAATCAATGAATCAATCAAACCATTGAGGCATACATACATTTTGTGCATTACCTATATTTGTGCATTACATATGTTTGTGCATAACACAAATTGTTTCACTAATTACTATATAGTCGAACCCCTCACTGCTTTCTCCACTGAGCCAATAGGGCTCTTTTGAATGATTGAAGTGACATATTGTTTATATCAACTCCCGAATCATTTTCTACCACTTCATTATAATTTTTACCCATTTTCCACATCGGAGATATCTTTACATAGTTGGTTCTACATTTTGGTAAATGAAAATACCCGGGTTTCGGTCTGGTTCTCATTTGAGGTACACGATATTGTAATGGAGGTACTACTAACCCCATAGAATCTATTTTGTTATTTGCAATTTTATATAGCTAGCGTAATCATCAAATTTAGATTAAACCTTTCTTCAATTTTTTCGATGTTAAATTGCGATACAAGCTCAGAGTACGGAGTGAATTTAGGGTATACATTGTACTTTAAATACCTCAAGAATTTGGATTGAATCATCTCCATTTCTCTGATATGTTTTTTGTCCAAAGGCTGCCATATTACCGATGCATATTCTCCGAGTGAGCGTATATATCCCATAATACATAATTAGAACAGTAACAGTGATAATGAAATGTCTTTCTTCTATCAAATATTTTTATCATTAATACAACTTAATTGTGAATGTTATAAAAAGATACATACAGGATGGAACCGAACTCTACCGACAAACTTTCACAGGTTGTTGAGGGATGTTGGCTGAGTACTTTGATACAAGGAGCACATGGTCCCCGGTACCTTATTGCTAGGGAACGGATTTCAAAGTGCAGTACCTTTCCAAAAATATAGCTGTTTCCATGCCGATCGTTTGAGATATGTATTTTAGGACATGGAATCAAGTAAAAGGAACACACTTTGTTGCACCTTTACGTCAGATTAGCGCATTTATCCCCTTTTTACTCCCTCTTTGATGCTTCAGCGTCTTATTCCTTCCTTTTCATTCATGTTTTGTTAAGAAAATTGGACAGAAAAATAAATGATTTTCACTCTTCTTGAGGAGTTACATAAAATCATATAGTGTCATTTTGTAGAGCAGAACGAGAACTATAAAATGGTATAATATAAATTATATATGGCTAATTACTAATTATGTTAGTTGCTACAGTGTTGAATAAAGGATGTTAATGTAACTTGTTTAGACCTGAATAAAAGCATTTTCTCAGCACCTTTTTGAAAACATTTTCAGAATGTTTTCTTCCCTTTCCCGACCATATACTTTCACCTTAAGATCCGTTCTCTACTTATTACAGAGTGATTGCATTTCTTTCGTTTGTAACACCATTGTGCATTTTTACAATGGAACGTGTCCTCCCACTGTTGCGAAAAACGTGCCGTTGATAATTTGCGAGCGTACGTGGTTTCAACTTGACGGGGCGGAGTCACACTACTTCGCAGTCACTGTTAGAGAACTAGAGAACATCTTGATAGGAAAAGTGTTAGTCTTAGATTTATTTCCTTTCATTTGCGAGCCATAAACTGTGCGCACTACATAACATTAGAATCTTTCTTCTACAATATATATAATATATATACAGGGTGTCATTTTAATGGCGCCCACGGCCCACGGAAACGTATAGAGGACATCAAAACAAAAAACTTTTCTCAGTAACATCTTTTCTCGTTGTTGCATCGTTTCGGCGCTACGGTCGTTCAAAAAACCTGTTTTGCCGCCTGAATGCTGGCAACCACACACAACATTTGATTGCATTTGTGACGTCATATCCCGTCGTGAAGCGATGCGTTCCAGGGTTGCCAGGAACACATATTCTGTGAAAAATGACATAGCTAAAATCAGCCACATTATGTACCGTAAAAGAAAACGAGAAAACACGTTCTGTAACCTAACAGGAAGTAAACAAACGATACCAAAAATGTTAGAAAGAAAATATAATTCAAGTGGAAGTGGTCATATCGAATTTTGTCTCAGCTTACATGTCAAATATTTGCAAATCTAGTTACCAATTTGGCATCTACAATTTAGTCTATCCACTTCGTCCTTCTGATACTACTTGTCTGTGACACACTGAACAGATGACAAAATATAAATGAAAGAACTCAAAATTCCAAAGGTAAGCAACACATAATCTCTTCTTCCATTGCCCGTTAAGGAGCAAAAACAAGCACGCTCTTTTTAACAGTTTACACAGAGCCAAAATACCATTTCCCATATCCATACCGTCCCTATTATCGTCTCCTTCACCTCGTACGATGTGGATATTATATAGTTTTGCCAGACAGAATGGTATTCAATTTTGAAATTTGTGTGTATGTTCAAGCTTCTGATCAGTGATAAAGTACAGTGAAGTGTAATATTACAATATATTTACGACCACAACTTACTATGACTTCGATTCAATGGTATTTCTGCTCACAAGTGTACTACATCGCAGATCTTTGACCAAAACTGCCATATACCCGGCGGTAAGGGTCACGAAGAAGAAGAAGAAGAAGAAGAACCAACACATAATTAGTATATTCAGGGCATTATGAGGCAAGTGACAAAAATGGTTGAAAATAAAAGGATATAAGTAGTAGTAAAACAAACTCTCAGACGACTGTGTTTATCTACGCACTAGATACACATGTAATAGTTTGCAACTGTGAACAGTGCAGTATATTCGCTACTGATTCATCATTTAGATCGTTACTGTGGTTGTACGTGTTTTAACCGTAATGTAACAATGTGAACCTCGGATTCTTTCGTTATCAGCACAAAAGTACCACAAGGCATCTGGACACAAACCTGTAGATATCAAACTTGCAACGAGATTTGCAAATGAAGGGCCAGGGGGAAAAACGATAAATGTTCATTCGAGACGATTTGCCAGGAAATGAAAAACAAGTATTTCTATTCATATATACGTGAATATATATCCAAAAATAATAATGCGTTTTTCAGGCACTTCTCACCGTTTCCCAATCAAGGCCGTTCTCAGTCTTATAGTACAGATTCAGAGCTATCAGATGGCGCTGCGATCTCAAAATGGGCGAAAAATCGACATTCATCGTTTTTTCCCCTGGGTCTCCAAATATAATTGACATGTAAGTGGGCGAAAACAGCCACATGTAAGCTGTAAGCCCAATAAAATTTATTGTTGTTAATATTTGACATGTAGGCTGAGACAAAATCAGATATTAACAGTTCATTTTGAATACGTTTTTTACCATTATTCATATCGTTGGTTCACTTCCCCCTTCCCCTGAGTTGACTGCTGATCTTCTGGCTGGTAATCTATGGTGTTCAGTTTACTAGGCGCGTTTCTCGCTTCGTTTTACAGCTAATAATGTGGTTGGTATTTTGTCATTTTTCGCCCATGTCCGTGTGCCGTATCGCCGCAGGAAATGACGTCACAGATACGATCAAATGTTGTGTTGGGTTGCCAGCATCCTGGCGGCAAAACGGTCTTTTTTGAACAGCTGTAGCGCCGAAACGATGCACCAACTTGAAAAATGTTACTGAAAAAAGTTGTTTGTTTTGATGTCTTCTATACGTTTCTGTGGTCCGTGGGCGCCATTAAAATGACACCCTGTATATATATATATAAAATGGATGTGTGTATATATATATATATATATATATATATATATATATATATATATATATATATATATATATATATATTGTTCCGGCATAACTCTCGAACGCCTGGAGCAATTTCAACCAAACTTGGTACACATATCACTTGCAATCTGGAGATAAATACTGTGGGGGTAAGACACCCCTGGCACCCCTAGGGGTAGGGTGGGAAGGGGTGACATGTAAAAATAATCGAGAACAACCGATATGAAATTCCGCACAGACAGACACCCGTGACTCTATGCAATCCCGCAAATCGATAGTGTTTCTCAGGTTGTCTAATATTCAGGCTGTGTTGCGAATGGAATCCAATAGTTTTCGTGACACTCACATTGCGGTTCAATTCCAAGTTCACCACCTATCGGCATGGGGTGAGAGGGGGTGAAAAATAAAATGCCACAAATGACCTAGATTAGTGTCGGATCCATAGTTTTTGGAGTCGCTTTGGATTACCGGGCAACGCCAGGTAATCAGCTACTGTGTGTGTGTGTGGGGGGGGGGGTGTGTGTGTACATACACACACACACACAAACACACACACAGTATTTCCTTTTATGCTGTCTCTTAGTCTACTCTGGCCCCTATGTACACATTTTTTCCCCTACCCTAACAGCTCATTCTTCTTCCAGTCTTTCTTCCTTTCTCCTCTCATCACTTCTCTTTTCCTTCACTTTCACCAAACATACTCCCACTGTCTCCAAATTTTCCACACTTGCTGCACTCTGTTCTAAAACTAATTTGAGCGCTCCTATACTACAGTACAGTTATTTAACAAACTAGTACGAGTTTTGTCCTATGTTTGTTTCTTTACTCATGTAATTTTTTGTATTGTTCGTACTATTCATGACATTAACAGAAAGTGATGAATAGATTATTCATTTTTCATTGTAATCTATCACGGTCCATTGAACATACGTAATGCAGATGTGATGCATTTAGTTCTCGGAGTGTACGTACGTGCAGTCACTTATGAGCCACTGCGAAAGTCTTCCCACCTATTTGCCTGCGAAGTGAGGCCATTGTCGAACTTTTTCCTCCATTAGTAAACTTGCTGGTGTGGTAAGCATGCACAGAGATATTGAATTTTTATTTTCCGAGAAATTTATGTGAGTTTTAGGCTGACACACGGCAAGAAACCACTTCTCTTCACAGGTGCTACTGTGTATAGGAGGCGCCATCTTTAAAATGACAAAAATGGCGTCTTCAAGCTCACATAATTAGTGTTGCAGCCTTGAGGTCATTTTGTAAATAATATAGTCGATACCTCATGTAAATTTTAGCTGTGTACAATCTGTCCCAAAATTTTAATTTGACTTTTAAGGTTTCATTTGCCTCCAGTTTGAATCACTCTGTATAACAATGTCTACATTTAACACTCAGGTATATTATAACAGTTAGCTTGTCTACAGCGAGGAAAAAGTTGTGAGAATTCGGCTAAGAGAGCGACACAAAGCAGTTACAAGCGATAATGGTATCCTTTTTTGCAAGTCGCTTGACACCAGTCTCTTTGTGCAGCTTTGTGTAACATAAATTTCGCGTTCTAGGAAACATAAATTTGATCCTTTTTATTGCGCAGCGCCACAGACACACCTGAAGCAACAAACACATCTCCCTCTGCTGGCAAAGAGCCATTGAACATACGTAATGCAGATATAACACATTAGCATCACATTACTCTGTAATAAGGTACCGGAGACTATGGGATCCTCATTTCAAAACACAGCGCCAACATTCCTGAACAACCTGTAAACGTTTGTCGGTAGAGTTCGGATTCACCCTGTATATTTAACGCATATATACTTGATAAGCTTTCATTGATAACGCCGAACGTCTTGCAATTTTACAACTGCATACATTTAACCGGTTCTCTCATTTCTATAAGATCGGTTCCCGCGCACGTAGAGTACTGGACTCACAATCCAACCACAGACGTTGCTAGGTTCGAGTCCTGGGGTAGGCATGGATGTTTCTTCGTGAGTACCCATTTCATGAATGTCATCCTCATCGTCTCAATAAAATAAATACAGTAAAACTTCGTTAATCCGGACCCCGATAAGCTAGACTTCGCTTAATCCGGTCAAGGCATTAACAGAATGCAAGGTTTTAAATGTGGTTAGAAGTCAACAAGAGAACTTCCCAAAGAAAAGACAGTCAACCACTGATGAAATTCTGTTTCCCGCAGACTTTGAACTGCACTGTATAGTGTATTTAGGCCTATTCCCTTTAAATACACCATAATAAACGTGTTTTGTTGCTATAAACGGAGTTTCAATACACTTTCTACTGTTATGTTAGGTTATTTCAGTTAATCTGGACTTTCGTTAAACCGGTCAACTTATCCCCTCTATTAGTTCGGATAACGAGGTTTTACTGTACTGGCAGAAAAGCGATGCAAAATAAAAAAATAACACTAACATAAAAAAATATTCCCGTACGAACTTGATTGTATCTTATTCTGCCATCATGAGACAACTTACTAGAGTTGACGAGCTGTAACGTTGCAGGTGAACCCTGCGGCTGCGAAATTGCAAAGGAAAGAGCTATATGCAGCCTTAGGCACTGCACGTCATTCTCCTCTTATACTCTGTCTCAGTTATCCCTGAAGTAAGGCCGCGCATAACGGCAGAGAAGGGGGGAATCCAGTGCACAGTACACGCTACTGCGAAGGCTGTTAACCGCTTTCTTCCCCTCCACACAATCCCATTATCTCTCACGTGATCATTGGTGGAGCCGTCTAGCGTCACTACTTGCGTAGAGACTTGTTTTCGTTAGCTTACTCCAGAGATAACCAGAACAGAGTATACTTTACAAGAGCTGTCAACCACCCAATCGGCGAGTAGGTAGCAAGTACGGAAATCTCTCTCTCTCTGTCTGTGGTGCGCGCGCACGCGGAGCAACCAAGGTCACCCGCAAAGATATTGCTCATCAACTCTAGTTATAGTCTCTAACTTGCATTTAGGCAAGAAAATTGCTGATTTCTTGTACACATCTTCACAGCAAACGTCCCTAAGGTTCATAAAAGTATAACCAGGAGAAAAAGAAATAGCTATGTTGCACAAAAGCGGAGATGCCAGCCGCGGAAAGAGCTAGAGTGGATTAAAGAAACAAAAACATGCATCATTCGTACGTGCGGTCGTCTTTAAAAATTCACCGTTCCACGTGCATATTCCACATCCCGACCAACTTCCGCGGAAAATGTAGCTCGCAGATGTTCAGAACTACGGAAGGGAGGGGGAAATAAAAGAAGGCGAACCAAGGGGGGAGGGGGAATCTAACACACACTCAGCGTCTGCACACAGAGCGAGGATGGAGAAAGAGACAGCTATAAACATTTCGGAAAGAGCCACCCTCCTGTTTGCGCTCCGAAACCTCTGGAGAAAGTTTGAGAGAAAGCTTGCCTTAACAACTTTCTCTCTTTTGCGCTAGGAAGCCGGACCAGAACATTCTCCAAAATCCAAGACTGTTTCTCTCCACTCTGGGTTTCCTGAAGAACACTGTTTTCTCCGAGATCCCAATCGTGTAGTCTCCAGGTCACCTGATTACGACCAGATAAATCCATCAATTTAAGGATTTAGAATTAGCAAAAGACTTGAAAGTAAAGTATCCACTTTGTTGAAATGGCACTTAGCCTAAAGTTACACTCCTATGGCATCTGAGTTTATTTTCTGTCAGAAGCAACATTGTAAATAAAGTTGCAACAGGATGTGACATCACACGAAGCTTCTGAGTGGTCAATGAAACTTAATTTGAAAAACAGTCTCTGTCTTTCCGCACCCAGGACAGACACATAGCTTAGTATCGACTGATCTTCGGTTAAGGACAATGAACGAACAATTCCAGAAAAAATGTCAAACTTGATGGTCAAAATTATGTATCAGTGGAGAGCCATGTGCGGGACATTGTTTTAAATAACATCTTTAGGTTGCGAATATACAATGCATGCGTTTCTAAACTCTAAAATTTGTCTGTAAAAATTACCTCAAGTACTAACTTACTAACTCTCTAGCCTTCTTAAACCTGAAGGTTCATGGCTGCAGCAACGCAAGCCTTCCATCTGTCCCTATCCTGGGCAAGATCAATCCAATCTTTCCCATCCTTACCGATTTCCTTTAGGTTCATCTCAACACTATCCCTCCATCTTCGTCTTGGCCTTCCTGCAGGTCTCTTACCATCAGGTTTCCCAACAATAAACTCTTCTTTCCTCTTCCATTCGTGCCACATGGCCTGCTTACCTAAGTCTTCTTGATTGAATATCTGGACAGGAATACAAATTGTGTAGTTCTACCATCTCCACTCACCTGTCTCCTCATTCCTTTTAAGTCCAAATATGTTCCTAAGGATTTAATTTTCAAATACTCTTAATTTACGATCCTCTTTGTGTACCTCATCAAGTAATATTCCACTAGGTTTGATTTAAAAAATCCATATTTATAAGTTTGCCAATTGTAAGTCTGTAGCCTTCAAATTAATTTATAGTGTTGGTAGAATACATTAGAACAAGTTTCGCTATGCAAGAAGCGAGACTACTACTTGTAAATTTCCTGGGTTATATATTTTTTTTTTGTTCATGAATCATATATAAAGAAATAGAATATAAATAGAACTGATTCTAAAGTGTCACTTTGTTACCTCTGGAATTACTGGAAGGTATATTTACGTAGCAAAAGGGCATGCTCTGCGGGGATTCAAAATTTTCTTATTTGATCTAGGGAGAACATCAGTTTTGATTTTATGTGACGTCGTTTGCAATAAATATCCACCACCTAGCGCTCGTTACATCTGCGCAAACTGCACGTTTGTTTTGAATCCAGAATGTCTTGCGTTAGTATCTCCCGCCCGCCCGCTTGAATAACTGCGCGTTTGTTTTGAATCCCGAATGTCTTGCCGCCCACCCGCCCGCTTGAATAACTGCGCGTTTGTTTTGAATCCCGAATGTCTTGCGTTAGTATCTCCCGCCCGCTCGCTTGAATAACTGCGCGTTTGTTTTGAATCCCGAATGTCTTGCGTTAGTATCTCCCGCCCGCCCGCTATAAATAACTGCACGTTTGTTTTGAATCCCGAATGTCTTACGTTAGTACCTCCCGCCCGCCCGCTTGTATTCCGTGCGCTTACAAGAACTGGACTCAATCATGGCTGTTCGAAGCCACAATGCAACAGTTTGTGACGTAGCTGAAACACACCTATAATGATAAGTCCGTAATATTTGGAATGCGTGTTGCATCCTTTGCAAGAGGACCACAGCCTCAACAAAAGACAGACTCCAAAAAATAGACGCAGGAGACACAAAATCCATACTGCGAGGTGAATGCCAGTGAAGCAGCCAACACCAGTAGCAGTCAGGGAAACAAAACTCCAGAACGAAAATCACTAAAAATCAGTCAATCAGTACTGCTAGTTTTACTAAGCTGTTGTGATTGAGCATAATATGCGTAGTCACGAGGAAGAACAAATTTGTTATAACACCATTAAGCCTTGTCTCCATGATACGAAAAACTCAATATGCTGACCAAGGCAAAAATTTATTTTATTATAAAACATAAACTAAACGTAACGTTTCAACCTTCTAGCAAGGTCTTCTTCAGACTCTGTACCAAGTACAAATGTAACAAGGTACAAAACAGGACGATATACATGCACAAACATTACTCCCCTCCAGACTATTAGAAAGTTGTTCTGGACCATTCTAGCAGGTGGCTTTTTATTGAACAAATATGTTCAATAATCTGTTGTTTATCACAATAGAGTTAGTCTTAGATTCCTCAGACGCCATGTTGTACATATGTTGAAAGGTTATTAAATCTCCCTAGCGTTTTACGTACAGAATGCATTTTATTGTGTCTATCCATGTATAATTTGTACCTAAGCATTCTAACCACTCGGAACGTTTTAACTATATTTTAACGGATTAACAAATGATAAATTTAATAACAAGAAAACAATCACAATCTGGTTATACAAACACATAATACCACTCTTCTTGAAAAAGGACATAAATTCGTAGGTATCCACCTGTATAATAAATTACCTGATCACATGAAAACAATGGAATCAAGTAACCAATTTAAGAGGGAATTAACAAAATTCTTATTACGACATTGTTTTCCTTCAAAAAATGAATTTCTAAGTTTGTAAATATTAAATTACATAAATTGTCAACAAAGAGAGTTCGATTGTACAGAAAATGGAATTATATTATTTATATTATCATGTCCGAAGTATTCACTATATGCTATTATTGTGCCTAAATGATCATTAATCAGTTATGTATATATACTGAATTCTTCCACTTTCTTCCGTGTTGCATAAGTTTCATATTTATTTTACATTTTATTTTTACACTAAAAAAATTTCTTCGCTTATTTTTGTGCTCGCTTTAAATATTGTATATAATTTCATTCCCATAGTGTATACTTCCTTTATTTCGATTTCCTTCATGTAGAATATGGCCGCGGTGGCTCAGTCGGTAACGCGTCTAACTACCATGCTAAAGGTCCCGGGTTCGATCCCCTGCCGGTTAAAATCCGGAGCTTTTCTAACGTTGGAAGCGGCCCCGGCGCCCACCCAGCGTCGAATAACATGGGTACCTGGGGGAAACCCTTGGGGGTAAAGGCGGTCAGGGGCGTGATGCTAATCACATCACCCCCACTCAAGATCCGGATCAAGAAAGTGTGGAGCGTTACTCACACACCCCCTATACGCCTTCATGGCGTGGTGCTAAGCACAGGGGAGCACTTTACCTTTTTTAGAAGTTCTTCAAATCAATGCTGTAATTCTTGTCTATAATGTCCATGGCTCTACTAGTCACTAACGGGCGAACATATTGAACACACCTCGTATATATAAGACACACAACCTGACACTAATATATTTTTTATTTTAAGCGCAGGATAATGCAGCAGCTGCATAATCAGAGAGGAACAATTGTACCAGATCATTAACAAAATTTCCCTACAAAGCAACCATAAAAATTCGTCAGTAACGACCTCTAGCCGTAACACACCCATCTGGCTTCCTGGGATCCAGGGCCAAAAAAAGAGGGAAAAATCAAATTTGATCACATTGTAAACCAGGAAACTACATCAGAAGTTTGAGATTAACTTGCTCAACACGCTGTAAATGATTTACATTTTATAATTACCTTCTTAGCCCCTGGGATATAACATCGCTTGATTTATCGCCGTATAACTAGTTGAAAGGATGGCTCAGGATAATGGGTTTGAGTCCCGGGAGGGTCACGTGCTCTCCTCTCTCCTCTTCGTATATTGTGCATTTAACTCGGCCCGCCTTCCTGAGAGAGCTGGGATTGGATACCCTGAGGGGAAATCCCTGAGAAAGATGTTACCCTCGAGATCCTAAAGGGGAGGGTATTGTTCTGCTGGCAGAGAAAACGTAAGGTATTTCGAGCATGTATATGACAAACTATGGGGACATAAGGCTACTCGTATCTTGTAGTAATAGTAGCAGCAGTAACAGTTCTCTTGCCTCTCCATTAGACTCCTATCAGTGTTGCCAGGGCGCTACAGGGTGATTCAAAAGTCCCTTAACACCCCCTACAAAATGCAAAGCAGTTTGTCCGGGTAAAGTTGGTCATGACAGGAACAGGTTAGGCCTAAGGGGAACAATATTGGTGTGTTCCAAGCAGCTGACGTGGCCGCCATGTTGAATTCAACTAAAAAGTTTTAAATGGGAAAAAGGGTGATGTTAATCAAGTTAGAATTTCACGGGAAATGCAATGGTGAAGGTTTTTTCAACCATTCTTTAATGAGGAACAGTTAAGATTGTAACAAATGTCTCATTTCCAGGTGTGAGAAAACAGTGCCAGAATGCTCAGATACTTTTGAACCACCCTGTATTTTTCTACCAAGTCTCTGGTAGACTGTGTTAGCATAACGCGGTAGCAGATGGACGGAATTGTTGATTTATTTTGCTTTATTTTAATTCGCTTTTCTGCCACTTTTGGCTAATCGCGGAGATGAAAATGAATTGAATCACAAACAGACAGCAAGAGCCCCACAGAGGATTATACTGACCATGGGTCCAGACGCCAGAGCCTCGCTAGTCTGCAAAATGCAGTACAGGGTGTACTACGTGGAAGGGACTTTCACATTTGGAATTGGAATATTCGTAAAAAAACACCCAGCAAGGATGCGTGATTGTGAGCATTGTAGTGGGGACATGGGATTCATTCATTGAAATTATTTCTTTCATTATTTTGTAATATGTTGATACACCAAAGTACCTGAATCCCTGTCATGGAAGCATTGTCGCTAGTTTTAAGTCACGGGGACGGCCGTACTGCTACGAGGTTCCATAAATATTGACGGCAGTATAAAACTGGTCATTTGTTTGTATACATAACATTTGATGCAATGAGAATCACTAGTATGCTACTGGCAACACTGCAACCAGGACAGAGAAGTAGTAGAGAGAAGGGTGAGAGAAGGAAAGAACTTGAGTCGCCTCCACTCACGTGTACTGCTCGGTTTAAATTTAACGTAGTTTGTTTTGTTTCGTCATGATGCTGTGCGCTAAGGAATGAAACAAAAGCATCCCCCCCCCCACATTGGTGACGATAGAATGTTTTCATAATGGGTTTAAGGTGAACGAGTAAAACGAAAATTAACATTGTTGCAGACTTGCAAAGAATAAGGTTTAGTAGGGCCTCCGAGATGGCGCAGTGGTAGCGTCGTTGCCTTGTAATCAAGGGGCGCCAGGTTCGATACCCGGTGAAGGCACATAGTGGTTCGTATTCCACTTTTATCTGTAGGTCCAGTCCCGATTAGCCTTACTGTGCATAAAGTGGACTTAAAACACCAACTCAATCAATAAGATTTAGTGACTTTTCGTTGTTCCATCGTCTCACAGCAACAGAAGCAAGTCTCATGAAATGTTTACTTATTGCTTACAATAGTTATATGATTTATATGGGCGTGGAATCAAATAAAGGATGCCTTGGTGGAAGCACATTACACGTGCCTCGAATACCACTTTAAACATTAGTGCGAGGTGCTTCCATCTGGAAACAAACCTACGACGCCTTGATACTAGCCCCGTCTAGTTCGCTGCACTTTTTGACACCAGGTGCAGTGCAGGTGCATCCCGTGTCAGACCGGTGCAAGGAAACTGTGTTGAACAAAATAGATGTTGTACACAAGAAAAACGGTAACACTGTTAAGCCTTGTTTCCATGTTAATAAAAACATTCAAATGGTGATCAAGGCAAAATGTACAGTATAAAAAAATATACAGTATAACGTAATGCTTCCACCCTCTACCAGGGTCTTCTTCAGACGATGATGCACACTAGAATGATGAAAATTACAAAACATCATCTTATACCGGGTGGTCCAAAAGTCCCGGAACGGTCACATATCGTGAGAAATACACATCGAATATGAAAACGAAAAAATACGTGTTTAATAAGTGAAAGAAAGCGATTCAATTATATCACACTTGATTCCCCACCCCAGCCCCCTGGGGGGGTGGGGCAACTGTGAAATTTTAAATGGAAACTCCCATTATGTATTGTAGAATCGGAAAGAGGACTTCATTCCGAGCCCAACGAGCTATCAACCATCCTCATAGCTCAATTAGGAACGGAGATATGGCGATTTTAAAGTCTGAAAGGGGTCGTCTACCATATACTCTATTGAAAGGTCTTGACGTGCAGATTCCGAATCTACAATCGCTTTGACACTAGCTCAATTAGGGGCAGAGCGTCCCTTTGAAATTTCCCTGGGTTTTTTGAAATTTTCACCTTTTTGGGGAGGGAGGGGGGCGAATCAAGTGTGATATCATTGAATAGCTTTCTTTCACTTATTCAACACTTTTTTTTCGTTTTCCGATTCGATGTGTATTTCTCACGATATGTGCCCGTTCCGGGACTTTTGAACCACCCGGTATATGCACACTCACAGACAGGGTCAATACACAAAACAACATGAAGTCACCAGTCCTTATCTTAGAACATTTCCTGTCACGAATTCCTGAGTGTGAAATCTCCGACAAATAATTATCTTTGCCACTACCTGACAGGTGACTGACAGGTATCTGGTGAGAGTCTGTGCCTTATCAATTCCTCCACTAATGGACCTAGACAGATTCCTTATCTCCTTGACTCCTTCCTTCTTCCCTTCTTTCTTCGTTATTCTTACTTCTTCTTTCCTCCTTCTTCTCTCTCATCCTTTCCACTCTTTCTAGCACTCCTCTCCAGGAGGAGGAATTCCTGACAGGAAATGTTCTAAGATAAGGACTGGTGCCTTCATGTTGTTTTGTGTATTGACCCTGTCTGGGAGTGTGTATATATTCATGTTTTGTAATTTTCATCATTCTAGTGTGAATCATCGTCTGAAGAAGACCCTGTTACAGGGTGGAAATGTTACCTTTTTAGTATATATATATCTTTTTATATACAATAAATTCTGCCTTGGTCAGTATTTTAATGTTTTATCAACATAGAAGCATGGCTTAACAGTGTTTACCTGACAGGTGATGGACAGGTACCTGGTGGGAGTCCGTGCCTCATCAATTCCTCTTTTATTTCTTCGTTTTTCTTCTTTCCTCCTTAATTTCCTTCATCCCTTCTACTCTTTCTAACACTCCTTTTCATTCTTTGTTGAAAGAGGCCAAGGAAATAGAGAAGACAGGAGAGGAAGAAATATTGAACTGAAATTGGGTACTGAAAATCAACAAGGAATGAAAAGGAGTGTTAGAAAGAGTGGAAAAGACGAAAGGAAGGAGGAAATAATAACGAAGAAATAAAAGAGGAGGGAAGTAGTCCAGGAGATAAGGATCTGTCCACGTCCAGACCTTCAGGAATTGATAAGGCACAAACTCTCATTAGGTACCTGTCAATCACCTGTCAGGAGGTTCCACACTCAGGAATTCCTGACAGGATGTCCTAAGATAAGGACTGGTGCGTTCGTGTTCTCTTTTGTATGGACCCTGTACTTGAAGTGTATATACGAGGCGCATCCAAAAAGTAAGTTTCCCTATTTTTTTCCCGTGAAAGTAAACATAATAAGCCGTGTAAATTGCGCATGCGCAGCAGATCTAAGACGTATCAATCATATGCCAAGAGGGCAGATCCCGCCCGGTGCCAGTAGCGAGGCAGCAGTGGTCTAAAGTGGAAGCTCGTATCCCTTCTCCCGCTGCATGCGAGGTACGGTCGGTGATAAAGTTCCTGAATGCACAAAGCATTGCGCCAATTGACATTCATCGTCAGCTCTGTGAGGTCTATGGGCCGAACATTATGAGTAAGCAGATGGTGCGTCGCTGGTGTCGGCAGTTTTCGGAAGGTCGTCAAAGTGTCCATGATGAAGAGCGCAGTGGGCGTCCGTCCCTCATCACTGATGATCTGGTTGAGCTGGTGCGGCAGCGCATCGTAGAGAACCGTCGCTTCACGATTACGGAGTTGAGTAGCCTTTTTCCGCAGATATCGCGATCCGTGTTGCATGAGATTGTCACGCAGCGCCTGCTGTTCAAAAAATTGTGTGCCAGGTGGGTGCCGAAAAACCTGACACCCGAACACAAAATGAAACGTTCAGGAGCAGCACTGACATTCCTGCAATGGTACCATGATGACGGCGATGATTTCCTCGACAGGATCGTCACGGGCGATGAGACGTGGATTTCGCACTTCACCCCGGAAACCAAGCAGCAGTCAATGCATTGGCGGCATAGTGGACCTCCAGTCAAGAAGAAATTCAAACAGACGCACAGCAGCTGTTTTGACGGAATTTGGCTGGGAGTTGTTTGATCATCCACCTTACAGTCCTGATCTGGCTCCCAGCGATTTTCACGTTTTCTTGCACCTCAAGAAATTCCTGTCCTCCGGTGAGCGTTTTGGCAACGACGAAGAGCTGAAGACGTCTGTCACACGCTGGTTTCATTCACAGGCGGCAGAGTTCTACGACAGTGGGATCCAAAAGTTGATACCACGATACGACAAGTGTCTCAATTCTGGTGGTTGCTATGTTGAAAAATAGCTGAACCTTTGCTGGTACGTGTTGCCAATAAATGGTTTCCTGAAACTGTGTTGGTTTTTTTTTTTTAAAAAAATAGGGAAACTTACTTTCTGGATGCGCCTCGTATAAGATAATGGTTGGATCTTTCATAAATTTATTGTGAATCTTCGTCTGAAGAAGACCCTGTTAGAGGGTGGAACCGTTACGTTTTTATTGTATTATGTCATTGGTTAACACGTACCACGTGATCATACACCACACTGTATACCGCTCCAGAACGTGGTGCAAACGTTGCATACACCAAATCAACGAAGTAGACGAGTTGGTGTTACACCGTGGAATCAACCAGACGCCGGAGTGCAGAGAGAGTCAAATAGTGCAGTGAACTAGATGGAGCCACTGACGCTATGCGGGAGACTTACATACATTCCTGCGATAGCTCTCCTACTGAGAAATGGAACGTTATGTCAATGCGAAAACGTATCAAAAACGATTGTCAGGCTATATATTACAACGACATCAACCATCTCAGTTGTACAACAAAGCTTGGGAAAATGAAACATGAAGGGAATCACATTACTTTAAGCATCTCCCGGTAGTAACAACAGAAGAACCATCAGAGGCCTGCACAAGACCTGGAGCAGACCCGTTCGCGAGACATCGCTCCTGAAATGCCATGCAACCTGCGCAACATCCTCGCTTGAGCAGCTTGTATGGCCACCTGCCCAGATCGTTCCTGGCAGGTATTGTAGACCCGCCGGGTACCCGCAGTCTTACGATACCTAGTAGGTCTCAGTTCGTTCTTTCCATCAACTGCAGACCCCTCCCTCTGCATGACGTAGTTGCTTCGAGTAGAAACTGCACCGGGCCCACACCGTTCTGCAGTGTTGCCAACTGCAATAGATTTTCACTACTTAAAAAAGGGAACTCAAAGCTTCGTAAGCCACATCACCAATGAAATGAGATTTACGAATGTTGCTACCCCCCCACACACACACACATATTGAAATAGGTTTTCCGTGGCACAGGATCCATAAGTATATGTCGTAAATAACCAATATACGTATATATAGTGATATAGGGCAGGACTGAAACATGTCACGTTCGACGCTGAGGTCGCGAGTCAAACAACACACTGTTCTACTGCGAACACCAGGGCCGTAGCCAGCCAGGGGCATTGCCGTTACCCTCGTTTGGGGGGGGGCAAGTACTTGGATAAACGTAACAACAACAACAATCACAATAATAGTAATAAAATAGCATGAAAGGCATTATAATCCTCATAAATCACGCAAAAAGGGGTTAGAAGTCGGTTCTCACGCATTTGTGTTGAAACAGAGGATTAGAAATATTTTTTTTCAACACATCAATTTCACATTAGCTAATAATGGAAAACAAGCACACAAACTATTTTTGAAAGAAAGAAAGTGCATGATAAATGCATTCCGAATGTACATACATATGGCATGTAAAATTTCCATCTACAATATTTTCTTTTCACATGGAGCGACGTATTACATAATTAATTCATCCAAACCGTAACAAACCAATATTAATAGCAAATAATATCACGGGCCGCCATAGCATTCTCTGTTTTAAAACTTTTCTCAGTTAGATCGTTCGGCGCTCAGGGCCGACTCCCGCTACCCCTTTGCTACGGCATTGAACTTGATGAGACTTGTACTTTAATGTTTGACCCCCACCCTGACCCCTCCGCTAGACAATTTCCGTCCAAGGTTGTGAGCAATGCACCCTGCCCCCTCTGGTTGCGCCACTGCGTGCCTGGTTAAGGCACCATGCAATGAAAAACAATTAGTTTTCAGTGAGGAGATTTTTGTTTGCTCGATCATTCATTTAGATAAATGAAACTGTAATATTGCGTGCATTTCCTGGCAATAAGATAAAAACTGCTTACGCTGAACTGAAATCGCTAAGTATATAAATTCTCCTTGGAGAAGAAGCTCCTCCTAGGACTTCGTAGGATTTAGTAGCTACGTAAGTAGGCAACACTGGCTGCAGCCGTCCACGTGGTGATGAAACACCTGGAGCGACACGCTGCCGGAGGGCTGTTTCCTTCCAGCAGGTTTTGCAGGCGCCCGGGTCTTGTTGAATGCCCAGGTACCTTGTAAGCGCAGAGCGCCTTGAAGACCAAGAACCCGGGTAAAGACGCAAGTCGACTCGTTGCCGTGGGCAGGCGAGCAGGTAAACCTGTTATTGCGTGCAAGCGGGCAGTGGGTAGGTAAAAGGCAAACTATGCTGGCCTCTAAGAACCATTCTTACAACCGGCCTCCAGCCCTTTCCTGCCTTTAAGAGCTGGAAGAAAGGGACGGAAGTAAGTAAGTGCTGCCCGGACTTCCACTTGTCCGGAAACGTAACATCCTGTGAATCGAAGGCGTGGAAAACCAAACACTTGAGATTTCCCAACAAAGGCACTCTCGCAGAAGGCAAGAAAACAAAACAAGCTTCATTAATGCTGGTCTACAGGGTAATTAAAAACAATTCGTTCGATTACCGATTATCCAGTCAGTGGACCTAAAATGGATGAGGAGACAGGTGAGTAAGAACTACAGTGTAGCCACTCTACGACCGTTATAAAATTCAAGTACAATTCTAGGTTTTCGAGGCGAACTTTCCAAAAATTGAACGGCAAAAAAAACAAAAACATAATTTAAGGTGAAGAGTTCACCTTAACCATCAACTACAGTTGTGACGTCACACGGACCGTAGCGTTCCTTTTGCTTGTTACCCCGCCAGAAGTTTTGACCTTGAGGCTACCTCTCTTCCAGTACCTTCCTCAACTTCAGTGTGCTGTGAAAGCGTGAAGGGAAGGGTTGCATTATCTGCTTCTGTGGTGTTCTATTTATATACTGCGGTCCCGCGGATGTCACGACTGTGATTGAGAGTTAAAATCACGGATGATTTATTACGATCAATAGACAAGAGAATTGCAGATGTGGCATATACTGAATGGAGGGACCCGTGGTTTTGAAGAATGAATGTTAAACAATAACTAAGGACTAAATTCAGCTGTGTGCAAATACTCAGTTAAGAGATATTTTGGATTGGTGTATTTGTTTTGCTTAAACTCACAATATAAACAAAATATTTTTGTGAGGGAAGTTAAAAATAATGTTTCGCTCTCAAAACTACTTAATTGTGTTCAGTGAATAACAAAGCATAAGACATGATTAAATTCACATAATTTAAAATATGTCTTGATATATTTATATTCCTTTTTTCATAGAGGTCCTGTGAACCGCACGACTGTGTTAGTGCCCAAAATGTTCACGACTGAGACTAAGGGTTAAGAGCAGCGATGTGCGTCTACGTGTAAACAACGATAGTCTACATTCTACACGTAGACTATTTTATACACTTAGATGACGTAATCTATGTAAACAACGCGGCGAAAGGTGATAACTTAGGAAAGAGCGTCATGAAATTAAAATAAAATTATACTGCGTATCAGTTGCTGATGTGTGAGGAGAACTTTTCATACTCTTTCTTCAAAATTCGAAAAATTTCTCACCTAGGAAAAACCTAATATAGGAAATATTCTAGTGTTTTATGAGAAAAAGACCACTCTTGCCTCACGACTGCCATCTGTTGTTGTTTTTTGCATACTATTTATCTTCTTCCATAGTTGATAATAGAAGACAAGAGAAATTTTATTGTAAATAGGATTATTTTCATTTCGTTAGGAACCAATATAGTTGAAAATGTCACTTTCCTTTCATGAAACCCTTGAAAATTAATTTTAATGCACTTTAGATTGTCTACGTAGTCTATGTAAACTACAACCCAATATAATCTACGCGTAGATTACGTGTAGACAACGCATGTAGACGTAAACATATAGTCTACGGCACATCACTGGTTAAGAGTCATTTCACATACTCAGATTCTAAATGGATCTACAAATACAAGTCACAAATATTACAGGATATACTAATTTACCAAAACTGTTAATTTTATAAGAATTTGAAACTAAAATTTACCTTTGCAACTTCAATATATTATTATCTCGCAGTAATTTTCAGTCGGTTAAATAGACTTTTCTGCAAAGGACACTAACAAAGTAAAGGAATTGCGAGAATTCTGTTTTATTTTCCACCCAGCTTTGTTTTCTTTTCATTCATCGAAAAAATGAAAGCTCAAGTGTTACAACTTGCTTCAGGACATTAATAAATTCAATGGAACTTTAATAATAAAAGTTGCAATTTTTAACGTCTACAGAGAAAAATTCACGCAGAACTCCCGAAGCCAATAAATCACGCATAATTCCCGGAATACAATGAATTCCAGGTGAGTAGCCATCTTTAACTACATATGTATTCCTGTCCAGATATTATTAGGATCATTAAATCAAGAAGACAGGCGGGCAGGCCATATGGCACGAATGGGAGAGGAAAGAAGAGTTTACAGGGTTCTTGTTTGGAAACCTGATGGTAAGAGACCTGTAGGAAGGCCAAGATGAAGATGGAGGGAAAACGTTGAGATGGACCTCAAGAAAATCGGTAATGATGTAAAAGATTAGATTGATCTTGCCAAGGATAGAAGGCTTGTATTGCTGCATCCATAAACCTTCGGGTTAAAGAATGCTAGATAATACGTGTGAGAATGTCAGTTATTAACAGTTTGTAGTTACTTTTAAACGCAGTCATAAATAACAGTTATTTTTTAAGGAGTTCTAAGCAGCTACTTTTAAAATTAACTGCAAAAGAAGTAACGTTACCAGCCCTTAGTTTACAACACTTAAATTGTAAACGTGGAAATTTGTAATATGGATGAGAGCTGAATTTGGCAACCTTGTGTCTTCTCTGTATACTAAGGTGAAATGTGTTTCGTTGACTCGCCTAAGGCAAGGAAGTCAGGTTTCGCTGCATGATAACTTTAGAACACCCACGTTATATTCTAATTAGTAATGTTTAATGTAAAATGGAACAAAACAATGAAGTCGTAAAGACTGATTTCACTTCTTCATTTTACTCAGATTTTCTGTCACTTTTGGCTAATCGCGAAGATGAGGATGAATAGTGATAAGTTGAAATGGGTGAAAGGACAACGTACAACACCAGCCCCAGCAAGGACGCCAGAGCCTCGTTGGCTTGCACAAATGCAGCTTAGCAGGGTTGAATTTTGGGGTGCCTTTAGAAAAGGTCACCCTATATAATCCAGATACCATCCTTACGAGTCATCGACGATCACACAACACTCATTCATTATTTCAGATTCGATTGTTGCAATCAATGTTTTCCACGTAAATTTCATCACGTTTAGTAAAAAATGTTTGCATTCAGATGTTTCATTTGTCTTGAGCTTGCAAAGCTCCTATGCCAATTACCATAAATTGCCAGGGGGGATGAAAAAAAGCACAGGTTCTCTGCTCTGAAAAACACGTCATTTAATTTGTTAAACACACAGCTGTGAGCAATGAATGAATTTGAATGCAAATTGGATGTATTTTTAGAAGTTATATTGCAATTTAGTCGCCACGCAAACGGGTATCTCGGACTAAAAGAGGTTTACGCTTGTCGCTCCGAGTACGACATATCAAGCGTTTCCAAGTGAAAGTCATTAGTCAGTTTGCAATGAATCGTAGCTGGAAAAAAAGGTCATTATAATATGACGCCTCTAAAGCGAGACACGCTACACTGATATTGATGTGTGGCAAGACTCTTGTGTAAAAGTAAAGTGCTCCCCTGTGCTTTGCACCACGCCATGAAGGCGTATAGGGAGTGTGGAGTTAGGGTCCCACACTTTCTAGATCACGGCCGAAGTTGAGGGTGATGTGATCAGCACCACGCCCCTGGCCGCCTTTACCCCCCAGAGTTTCCTCCAGGTTCCCACTTTATATGACCTTGGGTGGACGCCGTAGCCGCTTGAACAAGTGGAAAAATTCCCGGTTCTCTCCCCTCCGGGGAACGAACCCGGGTCTCTCGCTGGGTAGTCAGACGCTCTAACGACTGAGCTACCGCGGCACATATGTACACCAGAGAAATGGTTTTACAATTTCCGTTTGCCAAAGTAGAAGTCCTGTTTATGCACAGATAGGCTAATCAGGATTGAACCTAGAGTTTGAAACGGGATCGAAAGCACTTTAACCACACCGGAGGTGAGGACGTTACCACTACGCCATCAGGAGGCTATTAGTAGTAGCATTGTTCTTTGCCATTCAATGCATTGCAGTTAATGTTAGATATATCGTGCATATAAATACATATTTGAGAAGGTAGTACGTATTTAATCTTTTCACAAATATTATTACATATAATGAGCGATATTTTTGTCCCACGAAGATTAAAATTAATTCCACTTTGTCTAATTTTCAGGCTTCTATTGCCATCTACTTATGAGTACAATAGTGGACTGGTTGCATTTACTGCATGTCAGTCTCTTGGACCGCATTAAACGTTCCACTGTCTACCAACTGAGCTAGCACTGGCCTCACCCGATTTTCTGCTCTTGCCGTTTTACTTGTGTGGAAATTGCCTCAGACAGTGCTACGAACGGGATCTGTTGCCTTTTATACAATGATGACGTCGACAGTTCCCACAATCTCCAGCGTAAAGCTATGGTGTCTTGATTTGGCATGCCTAAGTAATTTCAACATAGCACGTCCCTTCTGTGTGCCAAATCATGTAAAGGGGGTTCAAATTTCAATGTACTTCTAATTGTATCTGTTTTTCTCTTTTTTGTAGGAGAATCAGCAAGAAGTTGTGTGAGTTGGGTAGGAGGGACCTTGTGGTGAGTGAAAATGCAACGCTACATCATTGAACAACGTGCATTCATAGTGAAACAGTATTACAAATGTGGGGAAAGCTGTGCAGAAGTTGGTCGTAAATTCCGTACCAAATATGGAAGACAAAGTTGTCCGTCAAATTTGCAAATCAAGAGAATTTGTGCCAAATTTGAATAAAGTGGTTCAGTGAGGGATGAAGTTAGTCCAGTACACCGTCGTCGTGGTCGCTCCCAGGAGAATATCAGCCGTGAGTGCAAGTGTTCAAGAGGACCCAAACACATCAATTCCTCGCCGTTCACAGCAATTGGACATTAAAAAAACCACCTTATTCAACATTTTACACAAAGATTTGCATTTAAAGGCGTACAAAATACAGTTAACAAAAGAGTTGAAACCAAATGATCACACACTACGTCGTGAATTCGTGGATTGGGACCTAGGGCAAAGAGAGGACAATGGCGAATTTTTCAACAAAAATCATCTTTACCGACGAAGCCCATTTCCACCTGGGTGGATATGTGAACAAACAAAACTGCCGGATATGGGGTACAGAAAATCCACGAGGAGTATTCCAGAAACCAATGCATCCACAAGAGGTAACAGTGTGGTGTGGGTTGTGGGCAGAGGGTGTGATTGGTCCACATTTCTTTGAAGATGGTGCTAGTGTCAATGGAACTCGATATCGAGCGATGATTACACACTTTTTGTGGAATGCATTGGAATCCATGGATGTCGCCACCACGTGGTTCCAACAGTACGACCGCAACAATTGATCTCTTGCGTGAAAATTTTGGTGGGCACATAATTTCACGCAGGGGGGATATCAACTGGCCACCTAGATCATGTGATCTGACACCCCTAGATTTTATTTCTGTTAGGTTATTTGAAAGAACAAGTGTATGCCAACAACCCACAAACAATGCAGGACCTTAAAGACAACATTATCGCTGCTACCGCAGCAATAGACGTGCGTTTAAGTGCAAATGTCATTGAAAATTTTGATAAAAGACTGATTGCTTGTCGCAAGTCCAGAGGTGGTCACTTGTCTGACATCATCTTCCATTGTTGACCGAACATGTGTTTTTTTTTTCATTCCAATATTAAAGCTTTCACTTTTCTACTCTTTTGTGCGTTTCTTTAGCAAATTAAAAGTAACATTGAAATTTGAACACCCTTTACAACACCTTTGATTTTATGATAATATTTACACAAATATTATCATAAAAATTGAAATTTTGTTTGTGTAATAATAAATAATAATAACCCGTGACGCAACAGTGAGGGCCAGTGACTTCTAAATTGGTTACAAGATGGTCGCAAAGCTTCATTTGTTTTTGCTAAAAAAATTAAAGTAAATATACTTTATTCCAGCATTCGCTTATAAAATTAAGTGAGCTGATATACAGTGAAATACATAGAAATTTGTACTTTCAACTCCGTAACTGCAAAGAGGAAGAGAGGGATATTTTCCTTTTTAATATTTATGTTGTGCTATCGATTTCTGTGAGAATATGGATTCACTGTGATATCAGTCTCAATACATTTCGCTCAAAAGCATAAAATATAATTTACGAATTTATATATTTTAAATAACAAATACGAATAAGAAAATTAGAAACAGTAACACAAAACTTTGTACATAACGACCTTACACTTTATCACAGCTGGTGGCGACATCTATTTTACTTGACAAGAGATAACGGAGTTCCCCCCCCCCCCCTGCCCTCTAGTTGCAGATAAATACGAAAGCAAGTGTACCAGGTCATAAATCACTTTTGCCAGATAAAATCTAGGGTAACCTGAGTCGTATACAACTGTAGGGGATTAAGTGCTCTGTGCAGTTAACTACATTGTTTACTTTATCCACCCATCGTGTAATTACCGAGAGGAACTTCTTCGCCTGGATGAACTAACTCATAAGCACTCTTCAGAATATTGCAGTTCTCCTGTAACAGCATGGAAAGGGACGCTCTTAGTGCCAGCCACATTTAAAGAATGATCCGCCTTATTTCTCTTTTTGCATTTTGATCTAACACAAACTAATCTGCTTATATACAGGCTTAAAAGACAAGCTCTCTGCTAGGTCAAGGCTGCTGCAGCGTGGTGCTCATCACATCACCTCCACAATGACGGAAATCGTAAATTTTTAATTTCCACAGAGGAATTAAAAAATATGGTTGCTTTATTAGAAATGCTAATGTTTCCATTGAAGAATTAAAGAAACATGCTTGCTTCATGAGTAATGTTACTATTTCCACTGAGAAATTTAAAAAAATATATATGCTTGCTTTATGAGTACTGTTAATGTTTCCACTGAAGAATTAAAATATGACTCCTTCATGAGTAATGTTCATGTTTCCACTGAAGAATTAAAAAGTATGCTTGCTTCATGAGTAATGTTAATGTCTTTACTGAGAAATTAAAAATATATGCTTGCTTCATGAGCAATTGCAATGTTTCAACTGAAGAATTAAAGAAACATGCTTGCTTCATGAGTAATGTTACTATTTCCACTGAGAAATTAAAAAAATATATATGCTTGCTTTATGAGTACTGTTAATGTTTCCACTGAAGAATTAAAATATGATTCCTTCATGAGTAATGTTCATGTTTCCACTGAATAATTAAAAAAGTATGCTTGCTTCATGAGTAATGTTAATGTCTTTACTGAGAAATTAAAAATATATGCTTGTTCATGAGCAATTGCAATGTTTCAACTGAAGAATTAAAGAAACATGCTTATTTCATGAGTAATATTACTGTTTCCACTGAGAAATTAAAAAAATATATGCTTGCTTTATGAGTACTATTAATGTTTCCACTGAAGAATAAAAATATGATTCCTTCATGGGTAATGTTCATGTTTCCACTGAAGAATTTAAAAAATATGCTTGCTTCATGAGTAATGTTACTATTTCCACTGAGAAATTAAAAAAATATATATGCTTGCTTTATGAGTACTGTTAATGTTTCCACTGAAGAATTAAAATATGATTCCTTCATGAGTAATATTCATGTTTCCACTGAATAATTAAAAAAGTATGCTTGCTTCATGAGTAATGTTAATGTCTTTACTGAGAAATTAAAAATATATGCTTGTTCATGAGCAATTGCAATGTTTCAACTGAAGAATTAAAGAAACATGCTTATTTCATGAGTAATATTACTGTTTCCACTGAGAAATTAAAAAAATATATGCTTGCTTTATGAGTACTATTAATGTTTCCACTGAAGAATAAAAATATGATTCCTTCATGGGTAATGTTCATGTTTCCACTGAAGAATTTAAAAAATATGCTTGCTTCATGAGTAATGTTAATGTCTTTACTGAGAAATTAAAAGTATATGCTTGCTTCATGAGCAATTGCAATGTTTCCACTGAAGAATTAAAAAGTATACTTGCTTCATAAGTAATGTTAATGTTTCCACTGAGGAATTAAAAATATATGCTTGCTTTAAGAGTACTGTTAATGTTTCCACTGAAGAATTAAAATATTATACCTTCATGAGTAATGTTAATGTTTCCACTGAAGAATTAAAATAATATGCTTGCTTCATGAGTAATGTTAATGTCTTTACTGAGAAATTAAAAAGATATGCTTGTTTCATGAGCAATGGCAATGTTTCCACTGAAGAATTAAAAATATATGCTTGCTTCATGAGCAATGGCAATGTTCTCACTGAAGAATTAAAAAGTATGCTTGCTTCATGAGTAATGTTAATGTTTCCACTGAAGAATTTAAAAAAATGCTTGCGTCATGAATAATGTTAATGTTTCCAGCGATATATTTTTTTTAAAATGTCTGCTTTATGAGTACTGTTAATGTTCTCACCGAGGAATAAAGAAATATGCTTGCTTCATGAGTAATATTAATGTTTCCACAGAAGAATTAAACAAATATGCTTGTTTCATGAATAATGTTCATGTTTCCACTGAACAATTAAAAAATATACTTGCTTCATGGGTAATGTTCATGTTTCCACTGAAGAATTTTAAAAATATGCTTGCTTCATGAAGACTTTTCAAATTTTGATTTCCAAGGTAAGTAAGTACAGAGGTTATTTTTGCAGCACTCTTCGGCTGTTTATTTTCTGATTACATGCATTTAAGCACGTGGTATTGCGTGGAAATATAACATTATGTTAGACATAAGTTATGTGACGTGAGATACTACATCAGATAACCTGACGCAATCGAATCTCACACATGAGGAGGGGTTCAAAACACACGCAAAAACAGGATTCCGATTCTTCAGCTCTGGTTGAAGCAGTTAACCTGTTCCTTATATGGTTTATCTTTGAAAATGGATACTCATTTTCAGTTCTTAACATAGAAAACGACACTGTAGTTTCGTTAATTCTACATTTTGATACTTCGGCATTTTATTCTAGGTGTATTTTAACATGACATTTTAGTTCTTATACAATTTTTTATTATTAAATATATTTTTTTTATATATCGTTACACTGGAATTTCTAACATGCAGAACATTCATTTTCTTTTGAAAGAGAAAGCGATACACACATACTGAGAGGGAAAGAAAGAAAGAGAGAGAGAGAGAGTGAAAGAGATGCGCTGAAATAGAGAGAGAGGGAAAGACTAGGAATGGATAAAAAGAGAAGATTGTAAGAGAAATAATGCAATATATACATCTAAAGAAAATCGTATCGTTTTGGATTTTAGAAATCAAAACCCCAAAACTGTTCATGAAGCATTACAAAGAATATATATTTTTTAATTTCTCCGTGGAAGCATTAACTATACTTACGGCCAGGGGTAGAAAAAAGCTAAACCTAATAAGGTGGCAGCCATTTTTTCTCAGAGGCCAGCTCTTTTATGGGGTGGTCATGAATTCAACTAAGATAAAGCTCCACATTTTGAAATATGATCTTAAAACATTAAAATTTGTTAATTAATAGAAGATTGGATTAAAAGTAGTGAATTCTTAATCCGCAGTGGCTTTCTCGAAGAAGGCTCAACGGGTAACAACATGAGTGACAATGCAATATATTCTAATACATGGCACACTCAACCATATCGCTGCATATTTTACAATTCGGCTAACAACAGTGCAATATTTTATAATGACATAATACTATTCTGATTTAATGATACACATGATAGAACTTTAAAAAACACAAAGTGTACTCGTTATGTAAAAGTAATGTAAATTTACATAAGCGAACGCAAAATATTTAAAAATATATTCAGTGCTAATATTTTCTTAGCAGTGAATTTGAAAATTCAGGTGGCAGGCAAAATTTTTCGGGCGCCATGGAAAACGGGCCCCTTGTTTATTTATCCTTGCTTACGGAAATATTTTATTGTTGAATATTAAAGCTAATATAACAATAAAACATTAGGGAGGAGAGATTGAGTAGAAACAACAAAGATAGAGGAAAGACGAAAGATTGATTGATTGATTGATTTGATGTTTTAAGTCCACGTTATGCACACCAACCTACAGTTTAAAGTTGGATCCGAACCCCTATGTGTCTCCACCGGGTATCGAACCCGGAAAGAAGAAAGAGTATCCACGAAAGAGAAATAGACACAAGAGAGAAAGAAAGTAATAGAAATAAAGACAGAGAGAGAGAGAGAGAGAGAGAGAGAGAAAGTGAAACAGCTGAAATCGAACCCATACTTCAAAAGTTTTATGGGCGTGAGCAGGGGAGCGTTCCTGGGGTAGAGAATTTAGTGCCCCTACAGGGGGGCAGGTATTGGATTTATCGGAGGCAGCTGAACGTGTGATCTCTTGGAGGCGATTGAAACGTTTGCTCCGTTGTATTGGAAAAGCGTTTTCCTACAGGTCTTGGCCTTGGCATACAAAAGTATAAGGAGACATGGACATTAAGCAAGTAACTTCATGTAGTGAAAGAAAGCTTCGAAATGGTTTTATCTTAATGTCACAGGTTGATTATGATTAGGTCTCGGAAGTTGAGGAAAAATCCTTTTCTCTCCTAGTGTGTGAAGACGAGGCCCAACGTAATATATGTTCATTTTGGGTCATTGTAGGCCAGAAAAAGGTGGGTTTTATTTGTCCTTTTTTTGCCTTTTTCGGCGTTTTTTTGGCTTATTGGTCCTTTTCTAGCCTTTGTTTAAGGTATTAACGGCTTTGTTTTTGCAACTTCACCTTCTTTCGACTACGTGTTTACTGCCCATTCTCGATTCGAATCATCATAAGTTCATCACCTCTTAAATATCCTTTGTGTAGTAAGGAAATAAAAAAAATGGAGAAATAAATATATTTGAACCGATCCTGAAACGAGAGAAAAACATTTTTGGGTCGCGCTGTAAGTGGCAACTTTCTCTTGTTATGAAGCTTTCAGCACGGTGTACACGACAAGACAGCACACGCCTGCAAAGATCTCAAGGTGCCGCGCAGACGAAGGGAATGGGGAGGTTAAAACTGAAGTTATTAATTAATTTGGATCACATTTATACGTCATTTTTACCGTTTTTAGGTCCTTCTTTTTGATATTTTTAGGTCTTTTTTTTGGCGATTTATAGTTCTTCAACTTCCGAGTCCTAATTATGATCATCCGCAAGGTACACTCACCGACAATAAAAATGGGACACCCAGATAAGGAAATACTCAGTTCCCTGCAAGGCGTTGTGTGTGTTGGTAGAAGTTGACATTGAAAATTTGCTATTAAACCCTATTTACCGCCTTAGAGGTAGGCAACACTCGTAAGTTCTTGCATGGAAGTTAGTATTTCAGGAACTAGGTTTCCCATTTATTTTGCTGGTGACTGTACACTCAGCTTTGTACTAATCACGTTTATGTCACATCCTCAAGTTGAGGATACTAAATGGATTGATTTGGTGTTTTAAGTCCACTTTATGCACAATAAGGCTAATCGGAACTGTACCTACAGTTTAAAGTGGGATCCGAACCACTATGTGCCTCCACCGGGTATCGAACCCTGGACCCCTTGATTACAAGGCGATGACGCCTCATTCGTCTAAAGAATTAGATATTTACCGATGTACACAAATGCTGCACGGTATAATTATATTGAAGTACATTTTCCGCAAATAGGGTAACCATAACAAGAAGAGAGACAACTCAAATGTATCTTCATTGGGAATAGAACTTGGAGCTCCTTCATCACAGAAGGCCGAGCGTTGAGCGGTCGATTAGAGATTTCGCCAACGAAGCTACCGGGTTCCAGTCCGTCATGGGTGTTGCAGAAAAAAACAATAAGTAAGACAAAAATTAAAGTAACAAAAATAAATGTGCAAATAGTAAATCAACAAAGAATTCACAAATATTAAAACAAAAATATACAAACAGTAAAACAACAAACGATGAAGATACAAAAAGTAAAACAACAAAGAATAAAGATATGAAAAGTAAAACAACAGAAAATGAAGATACGAAAAATTAAAACAACAGAAAATGAAAATACGAAAAGTTAAACAACAGAAAATAAAGATACGAAAAGCAAGACAAGAGAAAATGAAGATACGAAAAGGAAGACAACAGAAAATAAAGATACGAAAAGCAAGACAACAGAAAATAAAGATACGAAAAGTGAAACAACAGAAAATAAAGATACGAAAAGCAAGACAACAGAAAATTAACATACCAAAAGTGAAACAACAGATAATAAAGATACCAAAAGCAAAACAACAGAAAATAAACATACCAAAAGTGAAACAACAGATAATAAAGATACCAAAAGTGAAACAACAGATAATAAAGATACCAAAAGTGAAACAACAGAAAATAAAGATACCAAAAGTAGAACAACAGAAAATAAAGATACGAAAAGCAAGACAAGAGAAAATGAAGATACGAAAAGGAAGACAACAGAAAATAAAGATACGAAAAGCAAGACAACAGAAAATAAAGATACCAAAAGCAAAACAACCGAAAATAAAGACACGAAAAGCAAAACAACAGAAAATAAAGATACGAAAAACAAAACAACAGAAAATAAAGATACGAAAAGAAAAACAACAGAAAGTCAAGATACGAAAAGTAAAACAATAGAAAATTAAGGTCAAAATTAAAATAACAAAGAGAAAGATACAAGAAGTAGAACAAGAAAAACTACAAATAAATAAAACAAAGAAAATATGTAAATATACAAGAAGTAAAGCAACAAAAATATAAAAAAATAAATAACTAAAATATAAAAAGAAATATCGAAAATGGAAAAATAAATACCGAAAATACAAAAAGTAAAAATACAAATACGAAAAAATAAATGTTAGAATAGCTCATAAAAACCACTGTGCATACAAAACGGGATACGCCGACCGAAGGCTATGCACTTCCCCCTCCAAACTATAGACATACGGCTGCGGTTACTGCGTGGTAACCCCCTCCTCCCAGCACATATGCACTTCGTCGCCGCAGACGGCAATCTCAATAAAGCCCGTGCTTTACCGTCACCATCACGTCGTAGGGACATGCATACTCATCCATATATCACACATTACTGGAGATCGAGGGCAAGGGAGACGGAAGCGTCTGGCGGGAGTTTTTGATGTCTGCTCCCGAGACGAGGAGTTTTCCACCAGTTTATATCCCGCTCAGATTTCGTAACGCGACGCTTTCGGATCGATCTGCTTGGGACAAATTAGACTCAATTAATTTACTACCGGGAAAGGGGATGCTGTGACCTCATTCGCCATCTCTTGACCAATGGGGTGAAACGACCCACCTGCATTTTCCGTTCCTCATTTGGCGATCCTTCATGGTGGTTGGAGAGTCAGGGAACAGGACACAAACAAGTCAGGGAATGATTGATTATCGAATTTAATCATCGAACAGGTAGCAGTCTACATTCAGAATTTGAAGCGGCTCAAAGTTGGTACAAAATCGTAACGCAATGCTAAAACTAAGTTGGGATCGAACCAAGAACCTTAAATCTTCGATTGGGTGATGTACTTATTCATGATTCATCTTTCAGATGGTTATCACTCGCTAAAGTATGATGTATGCGAGAGGTTACATTCAAAGGAATGGCAAAAGAATTCATATGTGCAATAATTGCATTCTGTACGCTCCATGACTGAACCGATATGGATATTGATAAGAAGAGGATAATACTTGCCTCACAAATAGATGAAGGTTATTTCCACGCTTGTCCTCTCAATTGTCACTTGTCTGACCTTCCTGTCAGAATTCAATCTGTTCACGCACCATTATCCAATAATCGCTTCCCACTTTCCTCTCTCATATTCTCGCGAACTGTTCTCGCTCCCTCACGATTCCAACGCTCATTCCCTAGCCGTCTCTCAAGTCATTAACCTAACGTTTGCCTAATTGCTTATTCCGCATTCCTTTCTCTGCTTCCTGATATGTTAAGAATAACATAACATTTGTAAATTCTTACCCAATACCTTGGGCATGATACGAAACAGCGCACTACAACGCAAAGAGTCCCGGGTTCGAATACCGGCATGGCCATTGATGTTGTTTGTTAGTGTCCCTTCATCAATTCCATAATATCGTCACTCCTCATCTTCGCGATCAGCCAAAAGTGGCAGAAATGCGAAGCATTTTTGAACCAAATCAACAACAATAATTACGTAGATCTACAAAGATGACTGTTTTTTTCTGCCACTTCCAATCGCGACGATGAGGATGGTGTGATGATTAGATGAAAATGATGCAGGAACACTCATAAAGAACGCTCAGTCAGGGACTCGAACTCTGAAATTTTGGTGGCGAGTTCACTACTTAATCCGCTCGATACGAAGAGGAGAAAAACCAAAGAAAATAAATCGATCACTGATTGACTGATTTGCTTATTTCGTATTTCTGTACTTTTGGCTAATCGCGAAGATGAGGATGAGTGGTGATATTATGAAATTGATGAAGGAACCTTTGTCCGGGTACCTATAAATAAACCAGAACGTCATATCCTCAGAATTACAGTTCCTCCTTTTTGTGTGCTGAGCACTTTATTTCAATTTTATTTGATTACATTACTTTACATCATATTTGCATGTATTGCATTATAAATTGCATATTGGTCACTTTCATTCATTGTGTCCATTTTACTGGATTGTATAGTTAGGTTACTAGTTGCTCCAATTTATTGGTGTTTTAAGTCCACTTTATGCACAGTAAGGCTAATCGGGACTGGACCTTCAGTTTAAAGTGGAATCCGTCGCAGGTGTTCCGTATAGGATACCGAATTAGAAAATTAAATAAAAATAGGGAAAATATCATGAAAATAGTTATATTTCACATATATGTAAGCAGTAACATCTCCCATTTACGTATGAAAGACAATGTCAGGCATATGTCCACCCCTACTGAGTCTGCATGCATTTATACGAACCACAAAATTATTGATAACCCTCTCGCAGATGTCTGTCCCGATGCCTCCAGTCAGCCGTATGATATGCGCCTTCAGTTCCAAGAGGGTTCGTGGTTCGTTGGCGTACACCTGTGATTTCACAAACCCCCATAAGAAGAAATCGCAGGGTGTAGGATCACTCTCCACCTGCCAAAACCCACACCACACAGTCGTTCTCAGCGGATGGATGGATTTCACGCTCCTGGATCAATCGAGGATTATCGGAAGAAAACCACAAGAAGCGAGTCAGAACAATTGAGGCTACATTAATCGGCATGACAACAGATGCCAACGTTGGTAAGAACAGGTCTGCCAACCTCAAAACAAAACAATAGCACTCGATTCAAATTCGGCGTCCTATACGAAACACCCTTCACTTTACATATAATTTGGAAGCTTTAGTATTAACATTTTGTTCGGATTTCCCGACCAATATTTTCAGTATATTGGTGAAAGTAATGACAAGAGAGAAAACAAATAAAAATATTCGCGGTAGCTCAGTCGTTATGGCGTCTGACTACCATGCGAGAAACCCGGGTTCGAACCCCGGCGGGGGAGAACTAGGATTTTTGTCCACCTGTTCAAGCGGCTCCGGCGCCCACCCAGCGTCGTATAAAGTGAGTACCTGGAGGAAACTCTGGGGGGTAAAGGCGGCCAGGGGCGTGGTGCTGATCACATCACCCAACCTTCGGTCGTGATCAAGAAAGTGTGAGGCTGTAATTCCACACCCTTTATAGGCCTTCATGGCGTGGTGCATAGCACAGGGGAGCACTTTACCTTCTTTACCTTTCAAGAAAGAATATATCAAACATGAAATAAATGTTATTATATTAAATAAGGAAAAACAAAGATTATTAACTCTTATGTTAGGTTGCACATTATATTGAAATTCTGTTGTGCTCTATTCAAGTTTAATAGTAAATTATACAGCGTGTCCAAAAGCCCTGCTACCATTACAATGAAACATAGCTCCTGAAATATATGAGATAAAGACATGCGGTTTTTTGCAACGTGTTCTACAGCTCTCAAAGTTTTAATAAGTAGTGGTATTTATTATTTTTATTTTAATTTTTATTGTTTTTTTTGCAGATTATGTCGTGAGCGACAATGACGGCAGCACAGGAGAAGGCACAATATGTGTGTTGGTATACTAACGGGGCGCATGTGGAAGTGTTGTAATTGTAAATAAAACTTTGAGAGCTGTAGAACACGTTGCAAAAAACCGCATGTCTTTATCTCATATAGTTTAGGAATTAAGTTTCATTGTAACGGTAGCAGGACTTTGTAGACATGCTGTATATCGATATATATTACATAAGAAATGAAATATCAAAAGTTAGTAAGTGTGTGTGTTTAGCAGGGACACTAACAAGGAACACCCAAGCCAAGGCCGGGATTCGAACCCGGGACCCCTGTGTAACCACTCCGCCACGGGGGCCTCCTCAAATCGATCACTCAATAGTATTACACCCTTATCTTAATGGCTAACGTTAGAAGTGTGAACCTCGACTTAGTGTAACATGAGCAAATAAAATCTTTGATGTCTGCCGACAATCACTTGCCTGATGTAACAACCTCTCTCTGATTTCCGTTCACGTGACATGCTCGGTTCATGATTAATGAATTCCAATCTTGTGCGCCAGGAGACCGTCATGTGGACACCTGATGACGTAGGGCTGTCCCCACGTTATCAGTCTCTGGCAGGAGAGGCGTTATCTGTGCGTTACTCCCATATGTACCCACTGAACTGAAAGAGGATGAACAGGGTTCATTCCGAGATAGGAAATTCTGTCTGTGGGGCAAGAAGTTGCATGTGGAACGAAGATCTACGTGATGTACACCGCCTGTTGTCATATTTAATGTAGGCAGAGCGTGTGTCATTGAACCCACGTGTCTTAGTCAAAAGAGGAAAATAACGGAAAGAATAAAGAGAGAGGAAGTGAAGAAGAGGAACGGGAAGAGAAAATTTGAAAGACAAAATTTGGAAAAGAAAAATATACAGGTTGCAGCAGCATTCGTAGCGTAATTTAAAGTTGGAACCACATATGACAAAATCATTTTTGTACAGAAAAGATTGTCATTTACCAGTTACTGTTTCAATATGATCCCTGGCAAACGAGTACAGTGGCGCACCACACATTCTTTCAAAGGGGGGCGGACGCTGTCCATTGTTGGTTCTAGCATGTTTGTCGGGATACTGGTAACGACATCTTTGATGCGATACTTCAGTTCCAACATCGTGGCAGGATGTGTTTGCAACACTCTTGCGTAAGAACATGCCATAAGAAGTCAAAAGAGTACAAATCTGGGGACAGAGCTAGCCACGGGATGTCACCATGACGGGAAATCACTTTCCATCGCAAGAAATCCATGCACACACTTTCATTCATTGTTTAATGTTGGCGTCCACACCGCACAGAGTAACAACAAACATCTGAAGCACAGTATACTGTAAATGGCAATTCATGCACAGTATAATTACACTGTTGCCAGCATGTTTGTCATTTCTTACTGAAATTACACTATGAACGCAGTAGCACCCTGTATATAACAACTTTTATATAATACTACCTGATTGCCCGCCGTTGCGGGTATTTATTTATCCCAATCTTGTATTAGACAGGGATATAATGAATTCTAACTATAGTGTAAAATGAATTTGGAGTTGAACGGCATTGGGAGTGTCACTATTCATCTTAGCGACCCCGAAAACTATCGATTCCACAATAATATCGGTCGTTTTCGATTATTTTTATGTCCCACCTTCCTGCACCCACCCCTAGGGGTATCAGGAGTGTCTTACCACCACAGTATTTCTTTCGAGATTGCAAGTGATACGTACACCAAGTTTGGTTGAAATCGCTCCAGGCGTTCGAGAGTTATGCCGGGACAAACACACACACACACACATACATCCATTTTTATATACAAGAAGATTTAATACTATTTACGAAAGTGTTCTGGGTGCTTGACTCACCACCTATCACTCTCCTCCTAGGCATGGGTAGCTCGCGTAACGCCTGGATACATGGAGTGTTCGCGACTGACTGGTAGTCTCTATATACTACAGGGTGACCCAAAAGTAGGTATACAGTAATACAACTGTCGGCCTGGCATTGTTGTTTGTAAGTTCATTATCCACTTAACCATCTCTACTTTACATTTTATAAATTGATTTTTGTAGCTAACTGGGACTAAAAACATACCAAAAAAATTGTTCATTAAATGTTGATGAATAAAGTCACTGGTACTGTATACCTACTTTTGGGCCACCCTGTATATCCCGGGAATGTCTGGAGCAAGCAAACGAAAACAAGTCCTGTGGGCACGTAGGGACTCGAGAGGACTAGACCAATGAACGCGTGAGGGGGTGAGAGTGCATGGAGGGGAAAATGCGGCTGCAGTTACCAGCTCTTATGAGCAGTCTGTATGGCTTCGCTTCGCCCACTTGCTCTCTCCCATTCTGTACAGTTACGCGCGACCTTGCCCCACAGATTCCATGGACAGAGTATAGAGAAGTGCCAAGGAAACGGGTTCTCTCAAGAGCGGGTCACTTGCTCGCTGCGTGAGTTTTACCGTCAGCGTCAAAGTACAAGTCTAAATGCCAAACTACTATCGACTAAATAGGACAACGTTGTTACGCCCACACTTGACGCACGCACGCACGCACATCAAGATTACCCGACGTGGACCGCTTCCTCACGCAATGGACTTGAGACAACGGGACAGCATTGCGTGCGTTTCAGTATCTCGCCTCTAGGGAGTTCATTCTGAGATGAATTCGTAATGCAGAACCCATCCCTTTACATGGCTTTCAATTTCGATCAGCGTTTTACTAGATGGTGAAACTGCGTCTGTTCCAATGCTGATCAAGTGTTGATTTGCTAATAGTAGATTTAGTCTCTTCTCAGGCCAAAACGAGCTGCACTTTTTTACTCACTCTGTACTCATGCGTCTGGTTGGTTACACGGTCCTACATCGACTCGTCTACTTTATTGATTTGGTGTTAAGTAGTGTATTTGATGTATGCACAGTTTGCACCACGTTCTGGAGCGGTGTGGTGTATGTTGACGTGGTGCGTTCTAACTAATCCAATGAACGTTTAAAGCAGCAGTCAGGCATTTGTTGAACCTTCTCAACTTGAACACCTGCACCACACCTAGAGTCAAAAAGCGTAGCGCACTAGAACATTGTGTGACACCACAGTGCCCTCATCACCACCCAGTTCCTGCAGGAGCACAGAATCCATCGCAGCCATTGCCAGCTTATTCGCCCGACCTCAACCGCATCGAAAGTTTATTTTAGTTTATTTTACTTCGCGTTTTGTGCCTCTTGGCTAATTTGCGAAGATGGGGATGAGTGATGAAATTATGAAATTGATGAATGGACATTCACAAACAACCAAGCCCGACCGGGATTCGAACCCGGGACCCTTGAAGCCACCATACATGAATGGGACCGTATTCTTCAGGAAACACTGGAGAGAGAACCTGGTTCTAAGTATGCCACGTTATGTAGAGAGGTGCTTAAGTGCTCGGGGAAACCTACTGGTACCTGAAGAACAGGAAACATATATATCATTGCTCAGAGTTTATTTTTAAGTCCAGTTTATGCACAGATAGGCTAATCGGAAATGGACTTACAGTTTAAAGTGTGATCGGAACCACTATGTGCCTCCACCGGGTATTGAACCCGGGGCCCCTATTTACAAGGTAAGAACGTTACCACTTCGCCATTCAGAAGGTTATATGTTCCATTCCATATGCAATTATGCTCCTCGAATAATGCATCGTTGTGAATTCAATTACTTCCTACAACGTAATATATGAAATCAGTTCACGTAAAGAACATATAAAACCTTTTTAGAGCACGCATCATCTCCTATAGACCCGTTGGGTGAGAAGAGTCAAGGCAAGGACTTTTCCTGCTCCCCCAAAAATAGGCAATCGTTAGGCTGGAGAGTTCGATGAACAAACAGATCTCTCACTACGCATTGGTTAAATAAATCTATGAAATGAGGGAACGAGTTTACAATACCGGACCACTCTCCAATTTCTATGAAAGTTCGCCTACTCATTAACTATGAACTCCTAATCACGAATCTGCATGTAATAATTGGCGGTCAAGTATGGAAATCGAGAAAAAAAACGAAATAAGCTATGTTTTCTTAACGTAACGTAACCCTACCATAAGAACAATAGCTCCACGGAAGATGCCATTTTCCCAACAAAGAAATCAACAGGCAAGACAAGGTATAGTTCTCTTAGCTAAAATATTAATTTTTCTTTGTATTTATGCTAATGGAACCTAACCTAACAGGCCTAACCTAACCTCGTAGGCATTCCTCGTCTGACGTCAGAAAGATTGTTGTGCGTAAAGGAAGACCATTAACAAATTCCGAAAGAAGGATGGTTCCGAATTACTGTGTATGGACAATCACCCTGGTAAATCGCAAGGTTATTTTACAAGTTCTGCACGTAAATGTACAATTTTAACAAGTGACCGCCAAATATGAACTACAGATACGTCATCAGGACATCGAAATTAGTAAGTAGGCGAAAATTTATAGAAATTGGAGAGTGGTCCGGTATTGTAAACTCATGCCGAAATGAGGATATAAATAATTACAACTCTCTTCATTACAAAATATAGTGATATTGTCAGTCTTCACCCACCCCTCGTCAAGAGTCCGAACATTTACTGATAATACTAAGCTGCTCAACGTATTTCAATTTATTTAGTGTTTACAATAATGCATACTTGCTACAATAGCGCACAGATATGTTAAGTCTTTTTAGTAGATCCATCAGCACCCTCTAGCGTCATTTTTTAAAGCTTCATTCGCTTCCAAATCAAGACCGTTCATATTTGTGTTGCACTATTAATAAGCACAAATATTAACCTCAATGTTATACTTGGCTAACTTGAAACGTATTTTTCATAGAACCATTAAGAAGAATAGCATTGGAATACTTTTCTAGAAAACATGTATTGTTAAGCATGATGTCAAGACCTCTCATAAAAAAAGTTCCGGTACAGTTTTTAACGGGGATGACGTGAATCTGTCATTCGTAAGTCCCGCTTTACGTCATCCCATTACATTAAGTGAAAATATTCCCACCTGGGAAATTTCGCATCCATAAAAATCCCCTTGAGGTTATTTGCCTCATTTACAATTTATATGGATAGATGTCTCCCCAGTCTCTTTTCACCTTTTCCTTTTTTCTTCGCTAGCAACGCAAGTATTGCAAACACAGTTCGTCACATTCCACTCAAGGTTCAACGTCGTATTTGTATTTTATTCTCAACTGGGGCAAGCCTTTATATTGAATTGTGTGCAACCTTATATCGTAAGTTGAGACTTGTGAACTTTTCGGCATGCATTTCAAAGGTTACATGTTGCTATTTTGAACTTAATTTGTTTCTTGCAACAACGAGGCACGTCACGAAAACATTAGTAAGGAATTGTGCATTGGATATATTTTCGTGAACCAACCTTTATTTTATAGAAAAAATCTTGCGATAGACATTTTTTGTGGTAATCGTCACGCCCAGTTGTTTTAATTTCGTGGTACCATTTTTATATATATATATATATATATATATATATATATATATATATATATATATTGCATGACCAGTATTAATTTCGAAATAATTATGTAAGAAGTTTTTGATGTCAGTATGAACTGGAGATTGAACTTTGGCATTGAACCTTGAAACAACTAGATCCGATACACTTGCTGCAGTTTCCGCACGAGCACGTGTCAACCAGGAAGTAACGGCGAAATCTATTACGTAACCGCAACGCTTAAATTTGACCGCATCAATTTGACGACTTGGAAGTTACGAACAGTCTGGCTAATTTGCAACTAGAACATTCAAAGGTATGTAAGAATGCGTGTGTTTATAGTGAATTGAACTTATGTAACAAAACTCAAATTCATACTTGCCTATTTACTGCAAAAAGGGGGATATTTTCTGAATGGCACATACTTTACTATTCACCCGGATTCTTCTGAGAGTCGTGCCCATTTATCGCTGTTAAAAATTGTGAACCTTAATATATCGATGATTTGCGGAAGTGATTTTTGCTTTACTAAAAGACGTGATAACAGATGGGGATTTTGAATGCATCATGTGTATAAAATAAATATCATGAGTGAGAAATAGATATGTACTTGTGCGTGTACTAAGTAATAGTGTAGAACAGCGTCGCAACAGTAACCCAAAGTGCAACCGATTTCACGTATGACCTAAGATTGCAATTCTGCGAATATTCATTCAACCTCAAGACATCGTAATGAAAGTCCCTTTTTACTTGCAACAACAAAAACGAGACGAATAATAACTAGCAGCGTATCTAGAATTTCATGAGCATCTAATTCTCTTAAAATGCAGGCAGAAATTTAAATTTTTAATAATTACAATTTTACCTATTTTATAAATTAGTAAAACTCGTGTATTGAATGTTGAAACGCTAAAAATTTTAAATGAAGTAAATTTTATCTGCAATATTGCTGAAGGTAATAAAGGCGTATTTTTAATTGAATTGTTGTTTTTGATGATAATTTATTCTGTCTAAAAAAAAATGCCAAAAAATGAGAATTGTCTGTTTCGAACTTAAACTGGAATTTTATTGTGAAAGCTTGTTAAAAGGTAGAACGGAATATTGAATGCATGTTGCTACAACTAAATGGTTAAATAAACGTGTATAGTTAAATGTGATACCTTTTTTTCATTGGTGTGAGTCATGATTGGCGATGGAATTGATATAAAGGTTTGTTGTATAACTTACCGAATTTTGGAAGGGTAATGAAGGGTGCGGTTATACGTCACGTATTTCTCAAACTGTTGTTATTGTGGGAATTATTCCGTATACGTATCGGTGAACCCCGTAACAAGTAAAAAATTGTAATTGTGGTTCCTCGATTTTATTTGTCCACTCAAATTTATACCTCTGCGCGTATTGGTCTCTTCGTTCTATGCTTCCATTTTTAGGGACATCGAGGAACGGCGTTACAAGTTTGAAAGACAGACACACATTTGCCACAAACTTATTAAGTCCGGAATCCTTACCGCCATAATCTGGTAGTTTCTACATCATCATCGGTTGTTAAGACACATGCTGTCACAGACCAGGGTTGTTAAAGCTCCAGAAATCCATAAATTCTAATTGGTTCTATTGGGTTCCGTAACAGGATATGAACTTTTATTTTCTCACACACAATTAAAATTCAGACGAAGTTGTGCATTGTTTCATTTCAATACGGAACTTATAACCCTATATAAATTGATCCGGAAAAATGGTTCCTGGACCGAATTTAAATACTTTACAGATAAAAAGGTTCTTTACGGTCCAGAACCCATTTACGCTTGCTGATTTTCTCTCCTGGACCGGAATCGAATTTATTTACAAGTCTTGGACCTTTATCAAGTCTGTCGCAGACGCTCGTACGGGAACAGTTTTGTAGGGGCATCTAAGTGTGGAAAGAGATGGAAGTATCTTTGTGCCAAGTCCGGGTTATAAGAGGGGTGCTTCCAGATTTCCCATCCAAATGACGTGAGAAGCGGTAAAGTCTTGGACAAGCACCTATCTCTTTGGCGGAATGGTTAGCAGAGCGCGCCAGGAATCCCGGTCTCATCAAAGCATCACATCCTCATCGTCGCGATTCGGAAAAAGTGGCAGAAAATCAACGTAAGATAACCTAATTCAATTAATCTTCGATAAGCGGCTACATATGCTTGCGTCACTGTCTGTCACTGTCACTTACATAAATACTCTATCCCTTGAGTGAGCGATCGAAAGCAAGTCTCTGCGCAAATGGTGAAGCGAGATGGCTCCACCAATGAAAACGTGAGAGGAAAAGGGATTGTGTGGACGGAGAAGCGACTGCAGTGTACTGCTTCGCTCTGGCCTCCCCTTCTCCACCGTTATGCGCGGCCTTGCTCCAAAGATTCCCGGAATAGAGTATAGTAGTGCCAGTACAGAAGTGTGACGTAAGAAGTATGACCATAATAAATCTGTTGACGGCTGTGCCTAACACAAATCCACGTACTGGTAAATCTCTTGTCTAGTCTTACGGCCGGCGGCCCTCATGCTGGCAAGGGAAGTGGGGAGCGGGGAATACGCCGCAGACCAATCAGAAAACTGCGATGGCGCCGAGAGTTACGACGTTGCGGGAGGAGGTGCTGCGCGAACTTCGTTCTTCAGGTTGCTGCTCTCTTATCGCGATGGATTGGTCGCTTTCTCGCTCCCACTTCCATTGCCTGCTTGTAGGCCGCCCGTCGAAAGACGAGACATCGCAAGTGAATCTGGTCGATTGAGTGGAACCTGGACAGCCACGTGGCGATTACTTCCCATCAGCCTTTGCGAGAAAGAGAAGCGTAAATGCTACAAAGGCCACCAGGTGTACACAGAGCGGTCGCCTGTAGCAGGGCATAAAAAATTCATCCCTTCCCCCACACCCCCGTTCTCAGCCGCAAACCCTCGTGTAATTTCCCTTCTCGCAGAATGAAAGGACAGATTTTCTGCTGCTTTGGACCAAACTTATTCCGAATTCCTTTTATGGTTCGTTAAAGACCAAGTCGCGGGGAATCCGTTGCATGCGATAGGATGGGATCTTTCCCTTCGTGTTCGTACGGAACAATTAAGGGTGCCCCGAGGAATAATGGGTGAGGGTAACAAAGAAAACTGTAAAGAATGGAAACCAACGTTCTGGCCACAATGGTTTAGGGGTTAGCTCTGCTGGCATCGCTGTTTGTATTGTGTTTGTATTTCTTATACAGGGTGTCTCTTAAGTAATAGCGTAAAGTGGCACAGGTGAAAGTTCACGATAATGGAAGCATAAAAGTCTCAGTAAATAGTGGTCCGCAAGCGAGCCCTTTTCGAGATAATCGCGAATGTGTGACTACAAGTCGCCACTGACTTCATTGTTTGTAAACCTCGTCCTAGTTGGTGAAATGCTAATAATACAGTAAGAAAAGTCATTGGAGATCTCATTGCTAGGCTATGTACTGATTGTATCCATCATGTTTGATTCCAACGCCATCTCTCGGGAACATTATCTGCTTTGTAAACAAAGAGCAAATCTCGGAACGCGCAAGGAGTTAAGCACTCGGTGTTTACAAAATTCAATCAATGGCGGATTCTGACCACACATTTGCACACATTATTAGCATTTCACCAACTAGGACGACGTTTACAAATAATGAAGTCAGTGGCGGCTTGTAATCACACATTCGCGATTATCTCGAAAACGGCTCGTTTGCAGACCCATGTTTACCGAGACTTTTTTGCTTCTATTATCGTGTACTTTCACCTGTCAGTTTGCGCTATGGCTTTTGAGACACCCTGTATATAGCGTTGCTTTTATGCAACTTCTGGCTAATCGCGACGAAGAATGATGAGACCCAAGCGAGACTCGAACTCGGGACACCGAGCCGTTTGTTCGTAATGTGATTTACAAAAAGATCTCCTCTTATTAATTATTATGATTGCTGTTAAGGGACCCCAAAGACTGTGCAAGAATCATGGCAAAAAAATATAATTTTTGAAAACAGAAATATTAAAGAGTAGCACGTTCTGAACACCAGAAAACCTTTTTTGAATTGGTGCATGTGAAAAACAGAAGTTTAACTAATTAATAACCTCTATTTCTAATCTTTATTGCATTATGGCCTATTACTTCCGTCTGAGACTAGACAGACAATAAACTCTCACTTACATGAAACGTACTATGCTTCTATGTATATGTCAGTTACAATTGACATGGAATTTGAAACAACCTTTATGGACACCCTGTATTCGGAGGGCGTTTGTGACAAATATTCCAATGCTTGATTGATTGATTTGGATTATTTTACTTCGCCTTTTGTGCCACATTTGGCTAATTGCGAAGATGGGGATGTATGATGACATGATGAAATTGAAACGTGGACACTCGCAAACATCCATGACCAGGCCAGGATTCGAACCCGGGACCCTTGGCGTCGTAGTGCGATGTGCTAACCACTCCGCCATGGAGGTCGGCAAAAATTCCAATGCGCGTGCGCAGGTTAAAAGATTCCGGTGTTTTTCACGTTCATTTGTTATTGTGTTCATCATAAGAACGACTCAAATATGCTGGCACGGCGTACAGCCAGAGAAAAGCACAATATGTGTATCTGTGTGCGTGCGTGCGTGTGTAAGCTAACCCTATAACCGCATTATATTCTCTTGTACATATTTCGGTGGCCCTGAACCCCATCACGCGCTCCAAAAGCCTTTCTGAATGCAGAAACCAAGAGAACCAAGCAGAATGGGTGGAAAATTACTTTTTTTTCTTTTGCAATTTCATCTTTGATTCGAATGCGCCCACACGTCTGCACTGATATCATATCGACATTCCCCTCCGCTTCGTCCAGAGAGGTCATCGCTCCCTGACAGAAGTAAACGTTTCGAAAACATGTTATTTACGGCTAGCTCGGTGGACGTGTCATTTGGGATACACATGAAAACGATAATTCAAAATGTGGAAACGAAGAATTCGCTCCCTTGTTCCAGTCTAAGTGCACGGGGCGAGAAGGAAGGGGAGGGGGGGAGTGGAAAAGCAATTTGTATTCTAGTCATTATACGGTTTCGACAGACGCACTTTGAAGTGCTTTTTTGTAATGTCTGTTGCTAAGGTACAAGGTGAATGCACTCGCTGTAGAAAGCAGGGCGAATTGGTAATTGCCAACGTTTCTCTTAGTTTAATATATTACACCAACTGCTGTTCTTTCCGTTTAAACAAAACGATTGGAGGAAAGTTGATGTATAGTTTGTGCGCGTTACTCGTAACCATCGGCGCCAGTGCGCATGCGCCAACTGGGCGAGTCTATTAGCCAAATAGGGGTGGCGACTGTTCCACTTCCAGTGGGTTTGTCACGAGATTTAACAGACATCACAACACTCACAAGAAAAATAAAGATATTGAACAACTGAAGGCTGCTGGTAACTGCAGTCTCTTTCCCACCCTTCAAGCAATACCGTTCACTATCGCGTGTTCATTGGTGGAGCCATTTCGCGTCACTACTTGCGTAGAGCCTTGTTTTCATGCGCTTGTTCCAGAAATAGGACGTGGTATAGTTCCGGTGATACACAAAATCCAATATGCGTCTAAATGTTGACACTGAAATGCATAAACTGCTAATAATGCACTTTTTGATGAATGATTCAAAATACAGAGATATGTCCACATTGAAAACGTGAGACATTATCTTTAAAAGAAATAGACGTTCAACTGTGTCAACTGGTCCACAGAACGTGAATCAACTGTGATGTGATGCAATTTGAGTTCTGTGTTTAGCGTGTCTGAGCACGAAATGGGATGAAAAGAAACTCTGAACTCTTGATACATCAACCTTTCTAGAATAATACGAGATGCATCAACCTTTCTAGAATAATACGAGATGCATCAACCTTTCTAGAATATTACCAGAAGCATCAACCTTCCTAGAATAATACTAGAAGCATCAACCTTCCTAGAATAATACCAGAAGCATCAACCTTCCTAGAATAATACCAGAAGCATCAACCTTCCCAGAATAGCACCAGAAGCATCAACCTTCCTAGAATAATACCAGAAGCATCAACCTTCCCAGAATAGCACCAGAAGCATCAACCTTCCTAGAATAGCACCAGAAGCATCAACCTTCCTAGATTAGTACCAGAAGCATCAACCTTTCTAGAATAGTACCAGAAGCATCAACCTTTCTAGAATAGTACCAGAAGCATCAACCTTCTCTAGATTAGTACCAGAAGAATCAACCTTTCTAGAATAGTACCAGAAGCATCAACCTTTCTAGAATAGTACAAGAAGCATCAACCTTTCTAGAATAGTACCAGAAGCATCAACCTTTCTAGAATAGTACCAGAAACATCAACCTTTCTAAAATAATACCAGAAGGGGGAAAACTTTCGGTCGCAGATTATGTAAATCGAAAGTGACTCCGGAAGAAACTCGTAATGTACCCCTGCGCCCCTCCTCCTCCAAATCCTCAGTTTCTTGCCAACATTTGCTCCAGAAGCCCATTCCCCCTCTAAACAACCCGCTCGCCTCTGACTCTCCACCGTAAAACACATCCATACATTTTCCCGATCCGACCGCACGAGATAAACTTGCAAACAAAGCAGAATCTTTGCGAGGAATCACATTGTGTTTGCGTGTGTGTGTGGACGTCCGGTTTCCGGTCCAGCAACTTGTTGAATCTTTCTTTTACGGATGGGGGAAGAAGAAGAGGGAAAAAAAGGGAAAGATAATATTGAAAAGGCGAGGAGAAATCGCTACGCTGGGGGACAAGAACTGACCATAATTCAAACAAAAGATGGTCCGTTCCCGTCTCCTCCATTTTAAGAATGTGTTCCGCCAAGAGATAAGGGTCACTGGAACTGTCTTCTTCCTTTACCATGTTCATGGATTTATGTTTTCGCATTCCAATATGTAACTGCCAGGCAGAGTGTATTGAAAATATATATGCACATATATTTTTTCGTGCAAGATGGACAGTCACTGGCAAAAAAATGACACTTAGATGCTGAAATTTATTTATTTTCTCCTCGAACTTGTGCATTATAAGTTTCATCCTTTCAATCCTACTCACGTCCTGATTTACGTCCCCATTCAGTGGTGGAGATTAGAGGGGGCGTTGATGCAATTGTCCCCCCACTTTTTGTCTCCGCACTATGGCCTCTTAATGATTGTCTATAAGAGAAAGTAAACTGTCCTTGTTTCCCCAGTTTGGCAGCCAATCGCAGACACTGTCCGCATTACTTACTTCCTCACTTCAATCATCACTTATATCCGCACTCACTTGCGTCCTTACTTCCGTCCTCACAAACTAAAACAGTTTCTACTTTAACTACGACGCTCGGGGTCCCGGGTTCGAATCCCGGCCTGGGCGTGGATGTTTGTGAGTGTGCATTCACTCATCTCAATCTTCGCAAATTAGCCAAAAGTGGTACAAAAAGCGAAGTAAAATAAAGTAAATCAAAATCAAGTTTCGACTTTAAGGCATAAATGTAGCCTGTAATCATGGCCTAATGAATTAGTGAAATGCAAATTGGAGACAATGGTTCTGAAACAAGAAAATGTTTCGGACATCACTGAATGCTAAACCTAACCTGACCTAACATATCGTGACTCATGTTCTTAGGGCGTAAGAAAGGCAGGACGTAAGTGATAGAACGTAATTGGTTAGGTTGGGTTGAATATTCAGGAAAGAATGTCCGAGTTTAAGGTTCTAAGGTCGGGAATAAGTCACGACTGAAAGCTGGACTTAAATCAGTACTGAAAGTAGGACTTAAATCAGTACTGAAAGCAGGACTTAAATCAGTACTGAAAGCAGGACTTAAATCAGTACTGAAAGCAAGACTTAAATCAGTACTGAACGCAAGACTTAAATCAGTACTGAAAGTAGGACTTAAATCAGTACTGAAAGCAGGACTTAAATCAGTACTGAAAGCAGGACCTAAATCAGTACTGAAAGTAGGACTTAAATCAGTACTGAAAGCAGGACTTAAATCAGTACTGAAAGCAAGACTTAAATCAGTACTGAACGCAAGACTTAAATCAGTACTGAAAGCAGGACTTAAATCAGTACTGAAAGCAGGACTTAAATCAGTACTAAAAGCAGGACTTAAATCAGTACTGAAAGCAGGACTTAAATCAGTACTGAACGCAAGACTTAAATCAGTACTGAAAGCAGGACTTAAATCAGTACTGAAAGCAGGACTTAAATCAGTACTGAAAGCAGGACTTAAATCAGCACTGAAAGCAGGACTTCAATCAGGACTAAAATCAAGGCGTTAGTCATGATTGAAATCAAGACGTAAGTCATGATTGAAATCAAGACGTAAGTCATGATTGAAATCAAGACGTAAGTCATGATTGAAATAAACAGGTAAGTCATGATTGAAATCAAGACGTAAGTCATGATTGAAATCAAGACGTAAGTCATGATTGAAATCAAGACGTAAGTCATGATTGAAATAAACAGGTAAGTCATGATTGAAATCAAGACGTAAGTCATTATTGAAATAAACAGGTAAGTCATGATTGAAATCAAGACGTAAGTCATGATTGAAATAAACACGTAAGTCATGATTGAAATGAACACGTAAGTCATGATTGAAATCAAGGCGTTAGTCATGATTGAAATCAAGGCGTTAGTCATGATTGAAATCAAGACGTAAGTCATGATTGAAATAAACACGTAAGTCATGATTGAAATAAACAGGTAAGTCATGATTGAAATCAAGACGTAAGTCATTATTGAAATAAACAGGTAAGTCATGATTGAAATCAAGACGTAAGTCATGATTGAAATAAACACGTAAGTCATGATTGAAATGAACACGTAAGTCATGATTGAAATCAAGGCGTTAGTCATGATTGAAATCAAGGCGTTAGTCATGATTGAAATCAAGACGTAAGTCATGATTGAAATAAACACGTAAGTCATGATTGAAATAAACAGGTAAGTCATGATTGAAATCAAGACGTAAGTCATTATTGAAATAAACAGGTAAGTCATGATTGAAATCAAGACGTAAGTCATGATTGAAATAAACACGTAAGTCATGATTGAAATAAACAGGTAAGTCATGATTGAAATCAAGACGTAAGTCATTATTGAAATAAACAGGTAAGTCATGATTGAAATCAAGACGTAAGTCATGATTGAAATAAACAGGTAAGTCATGATTGAAATCAAGACGTAAGTCATGATTGAAATAAACAGGTAAGTCATGATTGAAATCAAGACGTAAGTCATGATTGAAATAAACAGGTAAGTCATGATTGAAATCAAGACGTAAGTCATTATTGAAATAAACAGGTAAGTCATGATTGAAATCAAGACGTAAGTCATGATTGAAATAAACAGGTAAGTCATGATTGAAATCAAGACGTAAGTCATGATTGAAATCAAGACCTAAGTCAGGACTGAACTTTTATTAGCATCCAGACATTGCAAACAAAGCACGACAATGCACTTGTGGCAAATTCCGCTGAAAGAAGCAAAGTGATTTGGTTCGAACGGATGGTCGCTGAAATTCGGCCGAGTACGTCAGAATAGATTGGTTCCAACGTGAATGCCCACGCTTATTTCCATTGGTTGGGTTGTTTGTTCTACCCTTTTCTGCAGTGTACGCCAGTGTGCAAGTTCGACCGAAACCTGATCCAAAGTGACCATACCCCTAGCTGGAACAACATCATGTAGGCAGAAATACAATTCAACTCTTGCGGAACGTGACGTCAGCAATCAAAACACCCACATCTAGCTTGTGCATCATGAACTGTGCGGTAAATTCACGAACTTCGCAACATGACAACCATATTACACGCTGGAACATCAGAACGTCACGTGTGTATTAAAATGGCAGGATTTTCTGCCAGTTCGAACGTGACTGCCAGCCAACCAATGAAAACGCGACCTTCGTGTCAATTATGCATGGCGCTCCGCTGTAATCTGTGTTTCGCACGAGCCACAACACTCATTCATGGCCCACACGCAACTTGTTTACACAAACTAGTGTTGAGTGAGACGTGCAATTATCGAAATGAGCACTGATGTTTATTCTGTGTCGCGGTTTGCTTACTCTTAGTGGAAAATTCAGGGGCGGTGCCAATACAGCACACCAATGTCCGGGGAAATATCAAATGGATGTCTTTTTGATATTTGTGACGACGTTCTGGATGTCCAACAGATATCCAGGAAAAATCCAGCAGATATCCACTTGTCGAAAGTTTTTGGATGTCGTACAGATATCGAGCGGATAACCATTCCACATTAGGGCATCACCGATGGCGCAGTGGTAGCGTCATCGCCTTGTAATCAAGGGGTCTCGGGTTCGATACCCGGTTGAGGCACATAGTGGTTCGTATCCCACTTTAAACTGTAGGTCCAGTCCCGATTAGCCTTACTGTGCATAAAGTGGACGTAAAACACCAAATCAAATCCATTGCATGTCCCTTGGGTATCTATGTGTCCATCAAGGGACATTCATAGGTTATCCGGGAAGCGATTTTTTTTTCCAGTCAATTTGTGAATGCGGGTTCATTTCTTGCTCTCTGATTGGCTGTTGGAAAGTTCCGGTGCTCTGATTGTGAGAATATCTTATTTCCTATTTTCAGCGCAAATTTGCTGGTTTCTAATCTAATATAACCTAACCTAATGTAACGTACAACGCAAATAAGATATTCTCACAATCAGAGCACCGTAACTTTCCAACAGCCAATCAGAGAGCAAGAAATGAACCCGCATTCACAAGTTGACTGGAAAGAGAAAAAGCGCATCCGAGAAGGTTATTTCATGGATATACTCTGGACCATTTTTGGGTGTTTTCTTGGACACCAGTGGTAATTGGTTCACGTGAACGGGCGTTATATGGTTCATGTTTCATTCAAACCATTAAAACGGTAGAAACTCGTTTATGTCAATGCCTTAATAGTTTTTCTTTGGCAATTCAGAAATTTTAATAGAAAGAAGTAGGTACTGGGCACCGACAAAGCAAACCGGTTAAAAATGGTATTATAAGATGACATTATATGCATCGTTTTTCTTATTAAGAATTTTCAATATCTATTCTACAGTGCCTTTCACTGTCGAGTTGGCCGTGGAACAGCGTCTAGGGTGCCGGGCAGTAAGCGCGCCTCTGCCGGCATTTGGAACAATAATAATATATACGAGGGTCATCCAGAAAATAAAGACAGTTTGGTTATACAAAATGAAAAACGCAATATTTATTGGAAAAAAGCAATTCTGTTACATACCTGAAGCTTCCTTCACTTCTCTACATAATCACCTCCTACATTTAAACATTTGTCGTATCTGGGCACGAGCTTCAGAATTCCCATGTTGTACTCTTTTGTCGCCAGTTCATTAAACCTGGTGGTCACTGCATTCTCCAACTCTTCATCACTTCCAAAACGTTTACGGCCCAGAAACTCTTTCAGCTTAGGGAAAAGGTGGAAATCGCTAGGAGCAAGGTCCGGACTATAGGGTGGATGCTCAAAAATTTCCAATCCGAATTGATCCAGCAATTCTTGAGTTGCACAAGCAGTGTGAGGGCAGGCATTGTCGTGTAGAAGCACATTTCCTCCAGAAAGCATTCCTCGCCTCCTGTTTTGGATGGCTCGCCGTAGTTTTCTTAGAGTCTCACAATAACGATTTGCATTGATCGTATTGCCTTGTGGCATAAACTCCACCAAAAGAACACCATTACGATCCCAAAAGACGGTTGCCATGTCCTTAATGAATTGGCGGCAGAAAAGTATAACATGGGAATTCTGAAGCTAGTGCCCAGATACGACAAATGTTTAAATGTAGGAGGTGATTATGTAGAGAAGTGAAGGAAGCTTCTGGTATGTAATATAATTTTTTTTCTCAATAAATATTGTGTTTTTCATTTTGTATAACCAAACGGTCTTTATTTTCTGGGTGACCCTCGTATATATTAAATACTTCTATTATTACTAATAATATAATTTGTATATTTATATTATAATTAATATTGTATTGTCTTTACATGAATAGGTAGAAAGACCATATAAGAAAAGATATATCAGTACGTATTCATTATCTAGCATACGTGTAGCCGTGGTAGCTCAGTCGTGCGAGAGACCCGTGTTCGATACCCGGCGGGGGAGAGCCAGGATTTTTTCCACCTGTTCAAGGGGCTCCGGCGCCCACCCAGCGTCCTATAAAGTGGGTACCTGGAGGAAACTCTGGGGAGTAAAGGCGGCCAGGGGCGTGGTGCTGATCACATTACCCCGACCTTAGCCTTCATGGTGTGGTGCATAGCACAGGGGAGAACTTTATCTTTTTTTACGTGTAATTTAGAGCCCTGAAATTTGTATAAAAACAACTGTGTTGGCAAGGAGATTAAAGTAAAAAAGGTAAAAGAATTGAATATACCGGGTGTCCCAAAGGTCGCTTGACCGAGAAATAAATATTTGTATTTGAAAACAATACTTGTGTTATTAAATCAACAGGAATTTAATAAATAAATACAAATATTTATTTGTCGGTCAAGCGACTTTTGGGATACCCGATATATTGAATGACAAAAAAGAATGTTAAATTTAATTCTTGAAAAACAAAGTTCGTGATTAATACTTTATGCATAATACTATAATTAGTGGTGTGCATAAATCTTATTTGATATTGTCAATTCAAAGCCTTCAAGTAAGTTCGACGGAAATTAGAAATACCTCGATTATACAACAAACGCTAAACAAGCATATTTTCATTATTCTTTTTTGTACTTGGTAAATTTTTGGGGATCTAGAGGACCCGTTTCCCCCTTCGGCTCCAAAATTCCCGTTGCTGGGAAAATTCCCTGCTGAAGAATCACCACCAGAGCGCGCTGATAGCATCTTAGTCTGCTGAGCAAAAGCCTCCAACCAACTACTAACTTCTCGCCAGCGTGGATTTGATAGGCTACATAACCATTACTGCATTCATTAACCCACTCAACGATCTTCGGGTTATTCATCAGCGATGGATCATTGAATCTCCGACATCATCCCTTCCCCAAACCCTCCCAGAGCCTTTGAAAATCTTGGGAGCTTTCCGATGGAAAAGAGGATGGAGAAGCAATATGTACCTCATCAACAAAAGCGACTAGAAAGGTCAAAGAAACGAACGCCTTTGAAACAGATTATTGCTATGTTCCTCCCCCTCCAACCGCCCTCTCCCCATCTCTACAGAAGGTTCTTGGAATCCGGTATTGTTCAAATACCTTCTGATTGGCTCATCAGGGGATATTTTCCGTTCTAAATCACAAAATTTGTAACAGGAAATTCACAAAGTAGAGAAACTCTGCTTAGTAAAATTAAAGATCTTTGCGTTATTGAGTATCCTATCGATGTACACTCTCTTACAGGAATATATGGAGCAAAGCCACGCATAAAGGTAGACATGGGGTGAATGTGAGTGGGCGGAGCGATGCAGTGCGCACTGCTGCAATCGGCTGGTAGTTGCAGTCTCATTTTCCCCCTTCATGCCCCACCCTTTCCCTCTCAGGCGTTCATTAGTCGAGCCCCCTGGAGTCACTAGTTGCGCAGAGAGTAGTTTTTGTTCACTTGATCCACAGATTCTTGGAGCAGAGTGTAGATGTTCAAATGTTATGCCCATTTGTGGAAACTGCGATGTAAAAGTAATTTAATGTTCATCTCGTTGAAAGATTAAAATAAATATAATTTTAAAGTTATTACATTCATATTTTGTGTTTCTGCTCATACTCGCAAAAATAACAGTAGGAGGACGTGCGGATAAATCCATGACTAAGCAGAAATCTGACACATCCGGTGTAATTGAACACCAGAATCTAGACGACATCCGGTGTGATTGAACTCCGTTGACCTTGACGACATCCAGTGATGAGCGGAAGTATCATCACCGGATGTCGTCAAGGTCAAAGGAGTTCAATCACACCGGATGTGTCAGATTTCTGCTTAGTCATGGATTTATCCGCACGCCCTCCTACCACAACTTTTGAGTTCGAGTTTTAAGTCCACTTTATGTACGGATGGTCTGATCGGTACTGGACCTACAGTTTAAAGTAGGATCCGAACCAGCATGTGCTCCTAAAGGTGTATCGATAACGAAACCTATTGATTAAAATGCAACGAAGTTACGACTGAAATCAGTAAGGTAAAAAATAACTTTCAAATCGAATCTTTAGTTGGAAGGAGGCTTAATACTAAGTCGTACTAAACTACTTATGATGTCGGGCTGGAAACGTAGGCCAATCGGCATCGTTTGGAGGTAGCCAATTGGAAAGGCAAATTGCAGCTGCGTCAGCAAATAATGTGGTTCTTTTGACATCAATAAGCCTGTCCTATTCTCATTTGCCGCCATGAAGTAGGCAAGGTTTTTGCGTTTCGTCTCTCTAGAGACATCTATGGCATATAATAAGAAGCTTAAAAGTGACGTCATGTCTCAGTAACACAGCTCCAGCACTGCATAGAACCGCTGCTTAATCACCTTGGTTATCGATAATTGCAAGGCTTCACAAACATAATGAAATAGGTACCAAGTGAAAGATACAAGGAAAAGGAATTTCCTGCTGGTTTAAACTCTCCACAGTGCTACGCTTAGAAATGCAACTGTTTTGCTGAATTGTTTCAGGACAAATTACACAATGTTCGTTTCTCGTCCGTTGTAGTTCTGTCGAGATTTCGAGAAACGTTCTAAGTGCGGAAATCGACAAGGAAATTTGATTTTCAGAATGCCCCCTCCCCACCATACTTCTATTCTGAACGTGTATCCAAAAACAAGTTGGTTTCAGGAACAAAGAAAATAGACATTTTTACGAGACCAGAATACTTCTAGTCCTGTGTAAACAACCCGATGAAAACACTTGTGCTTCTGAAAACTCGCCAATGGTGGCAGCACAATCGCATTTGTTTTGCAGAAATTAATTAATGCTGAAATTATCGTCGCCGGGTTGTACTAATGCAGTTGTAGTGTTGCCAAACTTGCCAACTATTCACTTCGAATCAAGTTTCCTTAAGCTAGATTGAAAGTACGTAGAAGGGTGGCTAATCGAGACTGGAACTACAGTTGAAAGTGGAATACCTCCACCGGGTATCGCACCCGGGTCCTCTTGATTAAAAGGCGACAAGGTTAGCACTAAGCCATCGGGGAGGCCCCGTTATGTTGTTTTACTATGCTATTAAATATTGATTATGCATTTTTAAAATTCACTAAAATTCGTTTCCGACAAATGATTTTTTAGTGCTGTAAACCAGTTGATGGTAAATTATGGATACATGAGATTGCAACACTGTAAATTGCCCGCCAACCGGAGGAAGGGGGTGGAAAATGCTGCTGCCATTTTAACGTAGCAAACGTGCACAAACGGTCGATAAATCTCGCGAAACTAAATTAACTGAAAATAATCAGGTCTCTGGATCTTCAATTCTCCATTCTATGGATCCAACGTCCCCCCCCATCCCCTCAGAACCTCCTCCCTTAAAATAGAAGCGGGAAACAGTTCGAGACACTTCTTCTCAACGAAACTTAGTTTTCGCAGCACAGAAATGTTTATCTGACTCTTTGCATCGACGTAGTTGTGACCGAAATCGTCCGCCTGCGCACAATAGCTGCGCAGTGAACCGTAACAACGGACGGGTAAAATAAGACGTGGTCGAACTTCGTTACCGATCTCTCACCTAGTAAGAAATGCAGAACGCATTCGCAGCTCGAAGAGCAACGATTTTCTGCTAACGGAACGGCGATAAGTGAGGAAGGTTGTTTCGAAATGGAAGATTACAGTGTTGCCAAATGTAGATACTTCCTCTAGCCTCAGGCACGGCTCTCTCTTTCCCTCCCGTGTTGCTTTACCTGATCTGTGTCCTTTCCGATCATTATCCTGCTTCTTTGACATTTCCTTCTGCCGATCTCCTTGGTGGAGTGGTTAGCACACTGCGAATAGACCACAATCCCAGACTAGGAATGGATGTTTTTTATGACTGTCCCTTCATTATCCAAAGATAAAAAAACCCACACCCCTGCTTTCTTACTGGCGAATGAATTTTCAAAATAACACTCGAATCCTGATACATGTCCCAGCGTCTTGACCAAGAAAGTGTTTCCAAATTAAGCATCGTTTCAGCACAAACAAACAATAAGTTGCGTTGTCGTGAAAGAAAGCTAATTTAGTGTTCCGTCGCACTACTCGAACTCCGTGGGGACATGGACGTCCGCAGGTTTTTTTCCGGCGAAAGGCAAGGAAGGTATTTTTTTCCCAGGGGGAACAAACAAGGCACATTTTTCCCAAAAATAGTGTTGTTCCCTAAAAAAAACATTGCTTAAATTTGAATTTATGGTGTTCATGAAAATTAACACATATTATTGTGGCTAAAATGAAATTATAAGTGTGAAATACATAATTTTTGGTTGACTTTCATTTTCCAGGGGGGGAGGCACGATCCCCTTGCGCCCCCCTTCCGGACGTGGATAAGATAGGAGGATTCATTTCCGTTTCGCCCATTCCCCTTTCGCTCAGTACCAAAGAACTTGTTTTATTGGCCCAAGTGTGATAACCCGTGCCGTTTCGCCCAGAGGGAAATGTGAAAGTAAAAATTCCCAATCGTGTAGAACCACTGTTATAAGTTCACTTGTATGGATAGTTTTAAAGTTAAATACGAACCATTGTGCTTATCGTAAGTGGTTCTTTTTACGCTTTTTTTTTTCAATTTAATTTTTCTTTTTCAGGGAAAAATTCGCTAAAGCTAAATTAACCAACGAGGAGTATTCGAGAATGCCTAATTTCAATGGCGTTAAACACAGCCTTTATAACGTGCGAGGAAGACATCCGCCTGCAATACCTACAACAGTAGAAGATTTGCCTTACCTAACCTCACTGGCTAATACAGTAGAACCTTGATAAGACGAACTTCAACCACTCAAATAAAATATTGATAAGACGAATTTTTGTACAGTTTACGGGATGCCGTTCGAGCTCAATAACTCGAAGGTAGAGTATGAAAAACCTCTATGAGTCGAAGTTAAAGTCGAATCACCTCTATATCTCTAAGTTTTAGTCGCAGAGAAATCAATAAGTGGAAGTGTAGGGTGCGTACGCACAATGTCAATGATGCTACATACGAGGTGTGGCTAGAAAAAAACCGGACTGTTGCTACAAAATCTTTTATTGGTTATTTTGTACAATACGAACATTATCACCTTCAAAGTACTCCCCTGCACTATCGATACACCGCTCCATACGAATCTTCCATTGCTGGAAATCATTTTCTGAAACCATGTTCATGACCTCCGTCGCTTTTGTTTTCACAGATTCTACGGTCGTAAATCTGGTTCCTTTCAGTGCTGATTTGACCCTTGGGAGTAAAAAAAAAAAAAGGCGCACGGAGCAAGATCCGGCGAATAGAGTGGATGCTCTAAGCCTTGACTGACAATGCCGCGTGGGCAGAAGCATTGCCCTGATGAAGAATCCATGACTTGCTTTCCGCAAATCAGGTCGTCGTGTTCTTACTCGCTCACGAAGGGTCGTCAGCGCCGTAATGAAATAATGTTGGTTGACAGTTTGACCTTCGGGTACCCAATTCATCGACATTTGCAATGTTGGAATCCGTTTTTGACGTGCAAGGCCGTCCAGGGCGCGAGTCGTCCCCTCAAAGACTTGAGTGCGTGATAAACACTCATCATAAAAACTCGAAGTCGGCGATTTTGGTCCTCAATAACTCGAACCTTGGTAAGTGGAAATCCTTGATATCTCGAACTTCTTTCCCCCCTTCAAGTTCGAGTTATCGAGGTTCCACTGTACTATTAAACAATGCGACAAGGCTCTGCTTTGGAAGCCACACCTGATTATTTGGCTTTTTACTTTCACATTTCCGTTCACCTTCAAACCATCTTTTAAAAATTCCCTCTGGGCGAAACGGAACTTCCGTTCTGGCACGTGTTATCACTTGGGCCAATAAAACAAGTTTTTCGGTACTGGGTGAAACGGGAACACACGGATCGGAGGCATGGATGACTTGTCCTGGAACAAAGTCCTTCATTTCTTCGGATATATCTTTCGCTTTGTCCAAAGAACCACGAAAGAAGTAAAAGAAGAACTCTGATTCAGAGCTAAATGTAGCGGACGAGAAGCGTGGGGCGGGGGTGAAAAATATGATCTCCAACTTTTCCATTCGCCTTACTTTACCAGCAGTTTCTCTTGTAGGGGAGCCTGGGGCAGGTGGGTGCGAAACAGGTACGTGGTGGAGCTGTCGGGAAGACGACGGCCTGTCCTGCAGACATACCATCGCGCGGTCAGTGATGTCTTTGAATCCGTTTCAAATAATATTACACAAGTCCAATACGTGATTGATTTGCTTTATTTTACTTTGCATTTTGTGCCACTTTTGGCTAATTTGCGAAGATGGGGATGAGTGACGACATGATGAAATTGATGAATATACAATCACAAACATCCAGGCCTGGATTCGAACCCGGGACCCCGTAGCGTGATGTGCCAACCACTCTGCCACGGGGATCGGCAATAGTCCAATACAAATTGTAGGGCAGACTGTATACAGCTCAAATTTACATAAGGTATCAATTGTTAATTACAAAAAGGCCTCACGACTGAAACACTATTCAAGTGAGCTTCATACCGGCATTTTTGTTATTTTAAAGATGGCGCCTCCTCTACACACATGCCACATGCACCAGTGAAGAGAAATAGTTTCTTGCCCTCTGCCAGCCTAAAACTTATTGAATTTTCATTTGCCGAGAAATTTCTCTATCTCTGTTCATGCTTACCACACACCATAAAAGCGAGGCTGAGAAGGGACACTCAGCACATATAGGGATAAAACACAGGACAACAAACAGCCCTACAGAAGATTGTACTGGCCGTAGGTACAGACGCCAGAGCCTCGTTAGTGTGTACTATTGCAGTTACAGGGGTTTACTAAGTGCAAGTGAGGTTCATTTTTGGGATCTCTCTCAGACAGTGATGTGCGTCTACGCGTAATCAGCGATAGTCTACATTCAACACGTAGACTATTTTATACACGTAATCTATGTAAACAACATGGCGAAAGGTGATAACTTATCAAAGGGCGCTGTGGAATTAAAATAAAATTATACCACGTATCAGTTGGCAATGTGTGATGAGAACCCTTCATACTCTTCCCTGCAAATTCGAACAATTTCTCACATAGGAAAAACCTAACATAGGAAATATTCTAGTGTTTTATGGGGAAAGACCACTTTTGCCTCACGACTGCCATCTGTTGTAGTTTTTTGTCTTTTTTTTTCATACGATATATCTTCATTCATAGTTCATGACAGAAGAAAAGATAAAGTTTGTTGTAAATAGGATTCTTTTCATTTCGTTAGGAACCAATATAATTGAAAATGTCACTTTCATTTCATGAAAGCTCTGAAAATTAATTTTAATGTACTTTAGATTGCCTACGTAGTCTATGTAAATTACAAGCCATTGTAATCTACGCGTAGATTACGTGTAGACAACGCATGTAGTCGTAAACTTATAGTGTACGGCACATCAATGCTCTCAGGACAACCTTACAAGTCTTGCACTGTTACGAATCAGATGACGGTAGGTTTCCCAATGCGCGTACGCGATCGACGATGCCTCCTGAATTGCTCTCACTCCGTTCCGCCCCTCTTAAGAACTACAGTACCGCTGCTCGCTCTGCATTCCCTGTATACGCGAACGAGAGGCTTTCCACTTTATAAACGCAACCGACGAAGCCTCGTTCTCCTTCCCGTCCCACTTGCAACGATACAGTACCGTTGCTAGTTCTCTATACGTGCATACGAGACCGCTCCTTCACAATACGACTGGTTACCCAGTCTGGCACCAGTACACACAAGAAGAGCAGGAAATCGGTTCATTGCATAAGAATTCAGTACAGAACGAGAGTTTCTTCTTTAAAAATTTAACCCCCACTCTTTTTACCCGCAGATTAAGTGCACGAAACGATCTCCTACCCCGAGCCTTGGACAACCCTTACGGAGAGATCTCACATCCAATTCAGCGCCTCTCCATAGAAAATTTAGACCTCTGCGAAATGAGAGATGATACTCGATGCTTGGGGCGGGCGACAATGAGAGGGTGAAACGAGAAGGAAGGGGGGAGGGATTGTAACGTTCTCTCCAGATACCGGGCCTTCAATCAGCTGACACCAGCTCTCCGCTTTTGCCATGGCAACGCATCAAAAGCTGGCGTTGTTACACATCAGTACGTCCATCAAGTGGAATCGCCTCCATGTAGGGACGCTCCGTGTTGAGGACATTATATCGAGGGAAGGGGGTGGGAGGATTTGAGTAATGGGTGGGGGCTGCTTTTCGCTGGGATATTATATTGCCTTTATTGCCACGTTCTTGGGTCATCCAGATTGCTGGCTCTTCTCCCAACCACCTCCGCATCTGTATGGCTGAAGATGTCACAATGTCAGGAGCGTGCTCGAACATGTCAACACTTTAACCGTTGCTTGGAGATTGCTTGACGTAATGGATGACATAAAAATGACAGTAAGAGTCGACATGTTCACATCTTTCATGGGGATGCAGTAGCAGTGTAATTGGCATTGTTATAATAACAAGTTGTCATAGTTATGAATGTTACTTTTCTGAAGTAATTGAGTTGCAGTTAATACTTTTGAGATGTTCAGATGTAGCGTAGTTAAAGTTGCCGCTACTGTAAAATGTAAATCCGTTACAGTTACTGCTACCGTAAAAAGTAATTTAGTTACATTTATTCTTTTCGAAATGTAACTCCATTACAGTTACCACAGTTTTAAAAGATTTTCAGCTACAGTTTTATTTTCGAAATGTAACTCCGTTACAGTTAAAAAAAGTACAGTTATTATTTTCGAAATGTAACTCCATTACAGTTACCACAATTTTAAAAGTTATTCAGCCACAGTTTTATTTTCGAAATGTAACTCCGTTACAGTAAAATCTACTGTAAAAAGTAATTCAGTTACAGTTATTCTTTTCGAAATGTAACTCCATTACAGTTACCACAATTTTAACAGTTATTCAGCCAGAGTTTATATTTTCAAAATTTGACTCCGTTACAGTAAATGCTACTGTAAAGATAATTCAGTGTTACAGTTATTATTTTCGAAATGTAACTCCATTACAGTTACCACAATTTTAAAAGTTATTCAGCTACAGATTTTTTATTTTCGAAATGTAACTCCGTTACAGTTAAAGCTACTGTAAAAAGTAATTCAGTTACAGTTATTATTTTCGAAATGTAACTCCATTACAGTTATCGTTACTGTAAAAAGTAATTCAGTTACAGTTATTCTATTCGAAATTTAACTCTTACACTTTCCGCTACTTAAAAAAAAAGTTCTCTTAGGCGTGCAGAATGTTTTTCGCTGTTCCCTTCTTGAGGCGTGGCAGGCAGAGTGAGATGAGGTAAGAGAAAACAAGCCTTGCGCTATCAAGTCCAGCACTGGTGTTTGGCGCTCCTCGTCCCGTCCCTCCCGCCGAGAAGTCCTAGTCTTAACTCGGCTTCGAATTGGACACAGCCGTCTAACGCATGGTCAATTGCTGCAAGGGCTGGACCCTTAAATGTGTAGTGTAGTCTTACCTTCTTAAGGTTGTGTGTTTGTCCTGAGCAGGTATCTTTTCAACCTTGCACTTTAAAACTTTTCCCAAGGAGCGTTTTACATCCCTTTTCTTCCCCCATAGGTAAGAATTGTAGATAAGGGGTTATTTCCCCATACAGACGGAAGGGTGTAAATTGGTCAGACGTACTGACGTACACAAAACGTTTAAATCAATCAATCAATCCGAGACTGTGTTAAGCAAGAACAATTGTACACTATAATAATCACATCTTGCTGTTGTTCCCCCAAAGGAAATTATTCAAAAATAATCGAAATTAAAAAATAAATCGATACAATCTCAATAGCTAAAGCCTCGCTTTGAGAGCGATCTATCTGACACAAATAAACAGACAGATCCTTCTCATAGTACTGAAAAAAACAACTAATTTTTGTTGTGTACTCACCAGGCACATGCTCCTGCAAAACTCACTAAACACCCAATCACTGCAATAATTCTCCTTTCTCTTATCCATATCTCTCCCATACATTAACCACTGCATTTATTTCAATATAAACAAATATTAAAAATAGCACAACTCCAATGTTGCCAAATTGTTTTTTTCTCACAAATCAAAATAACAAAACAAAAAAATATCAAACTTTTGCAAACATAGCATAGCTACAAAAAACAATAATTTTTACACACACACAAAACATAAAACCAACAACACAAAAAACACAATAAATTATTTCAAACTAACAATTCATACAAATCAATTAAAACAACATGCTTCGCATATATATTTACTCCACAAAATTCATATATCCTTAAAAACCACATATAAAAAAACATAAAATCAAACAAACTCATCAATCAAATAAAAATCAGCACTTCACTGTGTCAATATATTATGCTGACAGCCTCAAATCGCTGTATGTATGACGCAGTCTCGGCTGAAAATATATAACAAAACTCACAAAACATAAATAAAATAAACAATTTGACAACATTGAAGTTGTTGTGCTATTTTTAAATGGGATTGATTACAACAATAAATAAAAATATAAAGGTGAACGAGAAAGTAAGGAAATTATATTTTTACGTAGACTCGCACAGTGTTGAAAATCACGAATCATCTTGTAGATACAAGAAAAGTAAAGTAGGGTCGTAAAATTTACGATGGGTTACGGAACACGTTTCTCCAAGTAAGGGTTACTGTGCATCAGTGTTACTGTGCTGTGTATCCTTTCCCCATAAAGGAAAATGTTTCGGTCTGTGGGAATGGCCCACATCAAGTCCTAGTCTGGGAGATGATTCATGAAAAGCATTTGCGCATTATTGCAACAGCCTGCATAAGAAAGCACACACGGGGGTGTACCTTGGACAAGACCCCTTTCAGAACCAAAACCAAAGTTTCTCCTCCACCCCCCCCCCCCTAGCCAGTTCCAAAACAACCACCACTGATTAACATCTTCGGTCAAACTCAGGTAAACCTCATTAAATGAGGTTTCAAGGCAAAAACCCACCCCGTGCAGCCGAGGGCCGATATCTGATGCTTCATTAGTCAGCTTCCAGAAGACGAGCGAGGTGGCAACGCCGCAATTTGGTTTCCCATTCTAATTGAATGCTTTGCTATAATGCGCGGGATATAGCATTTGACTTGCATGTTACTTGCAGCTTCGTTAACTGTACACTGGGAGATCTGAGAAGAACTAAGTTCATGAGGGTTTGAAAAACTCTCGTCTCTATTTATTTACTTATTTATTTTTAATTTCTAACACACAGGCACATGCCCAATTACAGTGTTCACAGAGTAAACAAGAAAGTAATACAAAATACAAAAATAATATTACATCAAGTGAGAAATATGACATTTCAATCTACAACATACTTATAAACATGACTGATTTCCTGTATTGCTTGATTTGATAGTTTATGTAATATTTGTATACAAGTTATACAGAGGTAATCAGCTTATATACATGTAAATAGTAGTAGTAGTAGTGCAATAGAGATATTGAGTAATAAGTTGCACATATAAGAGACACAATGATAAACATACGACAGTGAAATTGAATCAGTATTTTATATGAAATAAGGTTAAACAAAAATATAGATAATGCCTGATTTAGGGTGAGATTATGAACATAACCATCTTCATTGTGTCCTGTTTGTATAGGCTACAGTGTTCAGAAAATACAATGACATTTAAATCTGAAAAGATCGATACTTGGGTTATTACTATACACTGAGTTGAACAACTTTGCATATTCTCCTCAGGGGTTCCATTTCAACCATGTTGGTTCTTCCATGCGAGATTTTAAAGAGATTATTTCTGGGTCTTAAAATAGCGTTTGGAACATAAAAGTATAATTGTGAGAGTAGAGCTGGAGAATCTATTTTTCCGTTTACAAGTTTGGATAAGAAAGTCAGTTGATGCATTTGTCTTCTTTTTCAGAGCGAGGGAACAATCAATTCACGCAACGTGTTGAACTTCGGATATTCACCACCGAGTTTAAATAAGAGGTACCTCAAAAATTTATTTTGAAGTTTCTCTAGCGGTTAGCCTTGTTGCAAGATCTTTGATTGAAGTTTGGTGAAGGTTGTTTCAAAGATCACTTCGTATGAAGAAGGTAACAGGGATGCGAACGAAACTGTTGGATAGAGTCCTAGCTGAGATGTGGTTGTACTGTGAGAAATACAATGGTGAGTTTGGGTTTGGCATTAAGTCAGAGAGGGAAAAGATGCAGAGACAGGAAAAAAGTAGGAAAGAAAGGGAATGAGAGAAAGAAAAATAGATAAAGACAAAAATAAAAGGGGAGAAGGAAGGAAAGAAAAAGAGAGAGAGAGAGAGAAAGAGAGAGGTGGGAACGAGGGAGAGAAAAGATACGGAGAAAGGTAGGAAAGGAAAAATATGGAAAGAGAAAATGATAAAGACCAAAGGGAAGAAAGACAATGGAAAAATAAAATGAACACAGAGAACGGAGAAAACGACGAAATAAAAGATAAAATGAGAGAGAAAGAAAAGGCAGAGGGAACGAATTAACGAGGTTTTACTGTGTTAGAACATTCGAAAATGCTATCTGATTTCTATGATGAAAGACAAGTGTTTAGGAAACAACGTGTCCTCAGTTTTATCTGCTGGTCGTATGAGGCGCTGCAGTCGAAGTGCAGTTCGAAAGGTTTTCGCTTCCAGTCCAAAGCTTCAAGACTGAACTACGAGACTATTCACGAATAATGTTAGCTTCAAGTGCGGTCTTGCACCTTTCGGACACGGCCAGATAACTTGGAATTTACTCCTTTTATGCCCGTTTGCACCAACGTCGATTTACTCGCGAGTAAGGGTAATCTCAGAGTTAACCCACGAATCAGCTGATTATCTGTTGCACCAACAGAAACGCCGGGTAAGCTGGGAGTAAAAGCGCAGTTAACCCACACGCAGCGGAGTAATGGCTGCCATCCGCAACCGGTAATGTATCACTTTGATATGATCCTCCCGAACCTCATCAAAGATTCGGTCATATTTAATATTATTCTTAATTATTTTACTTTTTATATTCACTATGAAAACGTTATGAAAGATGAGATATTTAATAGTTGAACTAATGACCTAATTCTGTCATTCGAGAAGTTTAGAGTTTGTTATTTGCAAGCTTCTTAAAAGCAAAATCTTTCATTGTTGACAATTAGTCAAAAATATGTGTTCTCAGTTTTAGAATCAAACTATTATGAAAGCCATAAGAGCTAAATTTCAGTTGGAGTTATTAGTAATATAAGCCTTATGGACATTGGGAAGAAGTTTTTAAGAATGTGACAACTTTATGGTAGAGAATATTATAGAAACTTTAAGGATCATAACTGTTGTTTTAGACATAGAAAAATGAACCTTATGGAACATACTGTTTAATCTTTAGAATATTGCCATTATACACAAATTAGTTCTGCATATCACAGCTGCAGCTATGTTTATCTTTTGTGTCACGGGAGGCGCTCTGCTTGACATGTAAGGGTATAAATACAGCTTCGGAACCTAATTCGGGGGCATTTTCATCACCGACTCCGATGGATTAACATCTTAAATACTCAGCTCCCTTTATGGGAGGGTTCAAGAACTCAGTCTTCGTTCCCAAATTAGCTTAGAGACATAGTTATTCTGTCGTATGGGTAGGTTCGCCCTGTAGACATGCTAACATGTCACCATACGAAAGAATAAGTTCATTTCAACTTTATTTTTAAGTTTTCTGAAATTTTAAATAAAATCTTAGCAAAATAATGTTAAATTTCGACTCAGAACTTACTGTTATTCTGACGCATGGTTAGGTTCGCCCTGTGGACATGCTAACATGTCACCATGCGTGAGAATAAGTTAATTTACGATTTCTTTCAACTTTGTGATAATTGAGTTTGATTTCTTCGAAACATATACGTAATATATTTTCAATTTTTGCATAAAGCAACAGGACTTAATGTTATTCTGCCGTATGAGTAGGTTCGCCATGTGGGCATGCTAACATGCCATCATACGGAAGAATAAGTTCAGATTATTTCGTCTCCATGATTATTATTTATTGATTAGGTTATTCATTATTGATATCTGGCATGGTTAGGTTTCGCCCTGTGAACATGCTAACATGTTGCCATACCCGATATCAAGTCGATGTCTCTAATATTTTACGAATTATAGCAGTTTGTATTTCTGCATATATCTTGAAGCCAGACCATAATGTCCAATTTATATTAAAAATCGGAGTCAATACTTAAAATCTTCGCCAGTCACGTCAAAGTTATGCTTCATTATGTCAAGGAGCGTTCATAAAGTTCCAAGCAAGCGCCTGGTCGTCTTTATATAACTGATATGACAGCTTGATCCATATTATGTAAATAGACTGCAAAAGTCGCGTAGATTTAATTATAAGAAAGAAATCTGTTCTGTCCTTTATTTATGGAGATCTGTAACTAAGATGTAAATTTATAAAAGTATCTTGAAAATAAACCATCTTCAGGAAAATAATTGCCCATAAAGAAGCCTGCTGAAGACGCAGACCTTTCTTCGGAAACAGATGTTATTCATTTATAAAATCTCCCTTTTCCATAGCCTGTCAAATGATTTAGTACATAACAGTCGAAGCTTCATATCCCACGTATTTCTACTACTATACCCGTACCTGAGAGGGGTGAGAGTATCCCATTAGCCCACTGAGTTTTAGCCGAGGTGAAGAAACAGATGACATAGGATATTGAAAGGTGATTGAAGGAAACAGGAAGGTGAAGATGAGGATGGACGCTTTGTCTTCGTGATTTTTTTTAATGTAATAGCTGCGATTGTATAGTTTTTCGAAGGCGATTTATGCTCGAGGACGCTGACGTCAGAGGGTGGCCTAAAGGTTCGAGAGAGGAACCGCCACGAAGCCTAGTTCAGTATGAGAGCAGCCTAAAGTGTCGCGATGGATGTTTCCGTTCACTTTCTTCGTCTCCTTCGAAGTTTAGAGCTGGCGATCGAGCGCAGGTCTCTCCCCAGCCATGCAGCTAAGCAATGATGATTTCAAAAGGATGGTATTTGTTTTATTTTGATTTTGAGCTTTTTCCCTCATCAGTTGTTATGTTTTCCTTCCCAATTTTGCGTAACGCTATGCGTCGCTCTTCATAGTCATTCACATGTTGATATGTGCTGATAGGAATATTGGCGGCCCTGAACGGAATCTTTCAACTTCAAAATTTCAAAACTAAATAAACGTAAAATGGGAGGTAATAGACTCAAACTGCGTATAAAAAAAGCGAGAAATATACAGGGTGTTTCCGGGCTGATGATACAAACTTTCAGGGATGATGGAGAAGGGCAGATGTATCAATTTGAGATAACAAACTCTTGTCCGGAGACGACTTAGACGAAAGTTATAAACGAAAATCGGTGTATGAAGATGTAATACTTTTATTACCTGCATAAGTTTCACAGCTGCTACATTCACAATAGTTGTTCAAAGTGGCATCCCCCAGCTTCGCTGCAGGCATGACATCGTCGCACAAAGTTCTACCGTACCCGTTGGAACAACCCCGGTGTCGTTCGAACAATGTCACAAGCAGCGAGAATTCTTGCCAGGAGATACTCTTCAGTCTACGGGTACGCCAGAACTTTATGCGACGATGTCATGCCTGAAGCGAAGCTGGAGGACACCACTTTGAACAACTGTTGTGAATGTAGCAGCTTGTGAAACTTGCGCAGGTAATAAAAGTATTACATCTCCATACACCGATTTTCTCTTATAACTTTCGACTAAGTCGTTTCCGGACCAGGCCTCCTTATCTGAAATTTGTACATGTGCCCTTCTCCATCACCCAAGACAGTTTGTATCATCAGCCCGGAAACACACTGTAAATATGTTATTAAATATATACTTTGGCAGATGTTTACCGTGCACATTCTGCAGTACAGAGTTTGTAAAATTGAACGTGCAATACAAATGTAAACACACACCCACAAACCTGTAGCGATGTAAACATTAGCTATGAAACGATTGTGAATGCTACGTGGAGATACATGTATATACTATATATCGAAAGCTACTACACATATAACTGTAACACTACTTACAACGATTGCAAGTTGCACTAATATATCAAAATTTATTCACGTAAATATGTTTTCCCCATCTTTATTCTGTGCTTGAAATTTTCTCGTGCCCGTTGCTTGTCACTGTTTAGGATACTAATGTACCTTTACTTACTTTCCTTGTTTCCTACCACACCACGTGTAGAACCGCGCCTTCTCGAAAGAGGTAACCAATCACGTACTTCCATCTGTATGACGTTTAGGCACTTGCTAAGAGGCTAGCTACCCTCGTCGGGTTAATCCAGAGTTTCGTGACTCGCTATGGTCTTCGCACCAGTGTTGCCACATGAAGGGAAATTTCCCTTTTGCAGGGAAATTTAGACCGAAATTTTATCAAAAAGGGAAATGGGAATTTCGATTAAAAATACCACAATTTCAGGGAAATTTTATGACATCTGACTCTACATTATAACAGTATATGTTAAGTTCCAGTTTCATATGCACATTTTTATGTTTTTCTGTTCCTTCTTATTTCTGATCCCTTGAATACAAGCCTGTATCTACTTACTGTATATTTCTTTTAAGTTTATTGTACGTCGTTTTTCTGTAACTTCGGATAATTGTAACGATGAGAATTAACGATTTAATGGATTCCTGAGCAGGATTCAAAGCTGGAGCATCTGACCAGGAAACGGCGAAGCTGACATGTACGTATGTGAACATTTTGTTTCATTTTTTTTTCACACGAGCATGGACCAACGTAAATACTACTACTACAACTACTAGCACTGCTAATAATAATAATTATTATTATTATTATTTTATTTATTTAGGTGTAAGGAAAAATGGTTCAAAAGGGGAAATTTTGCCCTCAGATTGTGGCAACACTGCTTCGCACTTGCCATATTGGTGCAACAGAAGATGATCGTTACTCGAGGATTACCCTGACCCACGGATCTTTTTACTCGCGAGTTAGTTCAATGTTGGTGCAAACGGGCATTAGGGAGTGTTTCTCTTGCTCATGCTGGGGTGAGCGTAGATCTGTAATTGAAACCTTACCTGACTCTTGCGTGGGAAGGTTTCAGTTGCACAATGTTGTAGGCTACAACGTGATTATTCTTGTGCTTGCACGGTAGGCTACAGTCACATGCTACGCCTTAGCGTTAGCTGACAGGGAGCAATGACCCCTCTAGTGTCTGGCCGGAGCAGCAAGTGCGTGGCTTTAATGTGTCATACCACGACATCTGTTGGCATTATGATGCTCTATAATGCTTACGTTAGAGCGAAAATTGAATACGCAAGCTTAGTGTGGCACCCTGTAACCCAACAAATTCAAATTAAATTCTTAACACACCTAAAGTACAAACTAGATGGTATTTACCCTCAAATGGAATCCCGTGAGAGCCTTCTCACATATTGTAACTTTACTCTCAACAACAGACGCATCATGCATCAGCTCATTTTCCTCCACAAAATTTTAAATCATCTCATTGAAGCTCCTTTCGCCCTGTCACAGCTCGACTTCTACGTTCCCTCAAGCAAATTACGACCAAGAAGGCAACTCTTCAGCCTCCGTCGTAATAGAACCAACGCTCTGGCAATATCCCCAATTTGGAATATGTGTAAAACATTAAATTATACCATCAAAAGTGAAAACAGTGTGGACTATTTTGCCCGATCGCAATTTTCAAAAGGAATATACTAAAATTACATAAATTTCGATAGAACCTAAGACTTGCATGTTTGTTAAATGTTTTCTGTCTATATACTAAATTGATCAATAATCTTATCACAAAATTAGTATATAATGAACGCCATAAATGGGTAATATACCTGTGGCGTTCAATGTCTGAAAGAAAGAAAGAAATTATCAAACACTACACCCACAACAAACCAGCCACGCTGCTTAACAATTGAATATATTACATTTCGCTCTGCAGAATTACACGCGGGATATAAATTCATTTTCTATTTGTAAGCAATGCTTACGACGCTCAACACACGTCACGCACTTGGTCATTGATTTATCAAAGCTAAATTAGATTTCCATAAAGGCCGACAAAGGGAAGCAAATCATCTACATACATTCGAATCATTCAATACGAAAGTGCACAGGACAAAAACAGAATAGCAATGGTAAACAATGCAATTGTTAATGCACATCTCGCTGTTGGCCACATTTCACATCGACGATTACAACAGTACTGTGCAGACAGTGGACTATGTCCTGTACACAGTAATAATACTAGATGTTAAATTCAGCATGCACGGATTATTGAAAGACCATGTCCACATTCAACACAGACCAATTGGCGTAGATAATCCAATTAAGGGACTCGTGATGAGTTTCCAAAAGCAAAATAAAACAAAGGAGGGTTGAAGTGTATTTGAAAATTGGTTTCGGGATGGACACAAAGTCATGGAGACAAAGAAAAAGGGAAGACGAAAGGAGAAGACAGGTAGGAGATAAAAAGATACAGAGAAAGTAGGAAAGGTGAAGAATGAGAAAGAAAAAAAATAAAAGGGGAGAGGGAGGGAAAGAAATAAAGTAGAAGGGGAAGAGACAGCAAAGAGAAGTGCCGATAATTCGTGATTTCCAACCATACTAGTATTGTAGTAGGTTCAGGCCTATTTCAACAATGAAATTTCATACAAAATCTACGTCTGCCATCGACAAACGTAACTTTTTGGACCCGATCTTCGTGGCGGAGTGGTTAGCACAGCGCGCTACGATGTCAGTGGCTCCGAGTTCGAATCCCGACCTGGGCATGGGTGATCTTTGATTTGATTTGCTTTACTTTACTTCGCTTTTGGTGCCACTTTTTGGCTAATTTGCGAAGATGGAGATGAGTGATGATATGTTGAAATTGATGAATGGACACTCACAAACATCCATGTCCAGGACGGGATTCCAACCCGGGAAGCCAGGTGGCTGTTCTTTGAAAGTGTTCCTTCATCACTATCATCATATCACCAGTAATCCTTAGCCAAAAGTGGAAGAAAAGCGACGCTAAATTACAAAAATGAAATCAAATTAAATGTAACTTTTGGATGAATTGTTGTTGTTCTAAGTGCATTTTATGCACAAATAGGTTAATCGGGACTGAACCTACAGTTTAAAGTGGAACCATAAGGTTCAACCCTTAGGATTGAAAATTCCACGACAGTATCAGAGTGTATTTTCTTCGGTGAATGTTAAACACCGCTCATACTTGTTTCGTACTCGTGGACACTTCTGAGTTGTAAGAATCCTAATCAGTGGAATAATTAAAACCCACAAATGTCCAATACCGTACACACAAATTCTCAGCCCAATGTGTTGGCATTGGACACGGTAGCTGCAGGCAGAAAAAGAACTCAACAGGTATCCGGAAGTGAAGGCATTGGTTGCTATTACATGCTAATGTCACGATTGGCCCTATCAGCGATCTCCCCGTCATAAGCTAATGCGACATCCGATTAGTGGGTCGATCGCGTGACAAAGGAGAGAAACGTCGGTGAACACACGACAGACCTTTGCGTAAAAAAAAAAAAAGAACTTGTAATGAAAGCACGCCCGGTAAAACCTTTCTAAACACATTGCTTAAATGGTTTTCCGTTGCTCCATGAACTAAGGATGGTTTCAAGAGGTGGCAGCACGAGTCTCGTCTCGTCTCGTTTTAGGCTGTCTCTATCAAAAAGCTCGTATGTTAATTCCTTGGCGAGAATATGGCTAGACTCTACTTTACGTCCTTGTTGCCTTTTGGTGGTAACCGATGGGAGTTAACAACACTGCTTCTTTGCGTTCGCGGTGCGTTGTGCGTGTGAATGGTGCATGAAGAAGAATAGGTTCCAAAAACTAGTAGATAGTGTAAAATAAGTTTATCCCAGTAATAATTTAGTGCATCGTTCAAAACCGTGCTTGCAGACAGCCGGCATCTATTCGGGTAAGTACCTTTTTCTTTTTACACTTTCTGTTCACGAGATCCCCACTAACCATTTACGGGTAGCCCCACGAACCATTCACGATAGCTCCACAAACCATTCACGTTAGCCCCAAAAACCATTCACGTTAGCTCCAAAAACCATTCACGATAGCCCCACGAACCATTGACGGGGACGAGGTATGAATACGAGGTTAGGTTAGGCCTCTTAGGTTAGGTTTCAGTAACACTCATTTCACCCCTAAATATGTGCTTCATCATCGAAAAATTTCCTCAGTACGTTCAATCACGCATATCCGGACAACATCGGTTTCTATCGATTTCCTCCTCCAGGTAATTTTTCCTCGCCTTGGGATTTACGTTGTTGAATTCCTAATACAATAAGCTTTCCAACGACAAATGACACGTATTCCTTACGAAAAGTACGTAAAGTAGAGTCTTACCGAGAATATTAAAGGTTCACAAAGCTGCCAGGGGTGCCGTATGAATAAATGAATGATTTGGCTTATTTTACTACTCTTTTCTGCCACTTTCCATTAATCGCGGAGATGAGGTTGATATGATGAAACTCAAGATAAGACTCGCAAAGAATCCTGCGTTCAGAGTCCACAAAAAGTGCTCCCATACCACAAGTAACAATTTGGAGCCTTTCACAATCGACTGTGTGGCCTTACAGTCCATGCAAAATGTATTTAGTAATTTGTTTGCATAACTTAGAAACTCTCTCAGTTGCTGAGCCAACTTTCAAGATATACCGTGCAACATATCTTTCACAATAACCTCACCAGACCAAATCATTCATTGTCGGAAACCCTGTATGAATATACAGGGTGTCGCAAAACTCTTTCAACAACGCTTGGGTGCAGGTAGATATCATAAAAACAAGTAATTTTTCCCTATAAAGTTCATCTCGAAAGCGCTTAGTTTCTGCGCTATAAGCGCATAAAATTTATCCTGTACCTATGCAACCCATCACAGCAAACGCTTCCTCTGACATAACTACCAGGGGCGCGTGGCAGGGTTGCCACTAGCTTTCCTCGTTAAGAGAGACGATTTCAAAACAACAACTTAGGAGTCTGGCCTGAGCAAAATCCAAAAGATTAATGGTTTTTGTTCGAATGTCAAATGTTCGAAACGAGGCAGAAAGCACATCATGTTTACATTTGTTCGTTCGTGGATTTCCCCTATCTCACGAGTCCCTTGCAATTGTTGATATTGCATGATAGACGAAACACTCCGTGGTGATGTGGTTAGCACAGCTCGCTACGGTGCCAGATGTCTCGGGTTTAAATCCTGGCCTAGACATTGGTGTCATTTGTTATTTCATCATATCATCCTCATCTTCGCGATTAGCCAAAGGTGGCAGAAAAGCGAATTAAACTAATCAAATCAATCAATCAATTATGGAGATATTTTAGAATGAGTAGCTAATCTTGAATTTCAGTCTGCTCATTATTTGTCTTGGTCAGTTTATAAATACTGTCAATGCTTTTTTACAACATCGCAAGTACCATTAATGTTTTGGATTTTGCTCACGCAAGACTCCCAAGTTGTTGTTTTCAAGTCGTCTCTCTTAACGAGGAACGCTGGTGGCAACCCTGCCACGGGCCCTTGGTAGTTATGTCAGAGGAAGCGTTTGCTGTGATGGGTTGCATACGTACAGGATAGATTTTAAGCGCTTATAGCGCAGAAACTAAGCGCTTTCGAGGTGAACTTTATAGGGAAAAGTTACATGTTTTTATGATATCTACCAGCACCCAAGCGTTGTTGAAAGAGTTTTGCGACACCCTGTATATAACTATCAAATCCTACAATTTTGGAGAACATAAATACATGAAGCGAGAGAGAAGTAGCAAAATACAGCTAGAAAAGGGTACGTATAATAAAAATGCAATAAACACCTAGAAAAATGAGAAAATATACTAGCGAGAAACGTAGAACCAAGGTTTTACTGTATTTCCAATTTTGAGAGTGAAATTGATAAAAACCGACTTTACATTCGTGTTAATCGAAATTCAATGAGAACGAACAGGAAAGAAACCTTGAAACTTCCTCTCCTCTCCTCCCGCTGCACGTGCGAGACTACGGGTTCGAACATGAGGCAATAATCCTTAACTCGGAGTTGTCCAACTATCGGCAAACAACTGGGAGGAACGCTGATCGATGCTTCCTCCACGGCGTTGCATCAGAGTCCTCTGGGAACCATTACGGGCGGCGGCGCACTCCGAGGGGGGAAGCAAATTCTCAAAAGATTGATTCCTTGCAGCGTCGTTTGCACACAGACCAATAACGGCGACGTTGGTCGCGAAACAAAAGAAGGCGACTACGTTGGACAGTGCGACAACAAGCAGCTGTAAATGTGGAACGATAGTAGCACAGTAACGGTGGGGTACACACACACACACACACACACAATATTTATAAATGCATATATATGTGTGTGTTCCAGTTTTGAAACGCACGGCCATGGAATTAGGCGGGTGGCGGAAGTTGGCGCTGTTGCGCACAACCCCGTGTGTTCGAAAGATCTCGTTGTAGAGTTGGTCCTTGCAATCCATCTGATACAAACCGACAGTATTTTCTCCAAAGGTACTCACTCGTAGCTCTCCAATTTCCTCACGATGGTGGGTTGCCACCGGTCCTATATACAGGCCGAGAACCCAAAGACTAAACCCAGGCGGACTCGAACCCACGCCGTCCCGCAGTCGGAGCCCAAAGCACAGCGCCTTAGCTCGCACGGCCAAGGAGCAGGACAAGGTTATAATAACAACATTAATAATAGTTTGGCACCAATATTATTTATAGTTATTAATAGTTGGTAATAATTATTAGTTATTAAGTTTAATAATAATAATCTTCAAATTTATCAGGGGGTTAGGACCAAGTGTCTTAGAAATAATAATATAAATGTTTTAATTAATACGTTAATGTAATGTATTAGTCCATTCATAAAATGTAAATAAATTAATATTCTATTATTATTACATGAATAGGTAAAAAGACGGTGGAAGAATAGAGACATAACAGGGCGTATACATTAGATTACGTGTAGTTATGATCGCTAAAGTTTGTACGAAAACAACTGCCCTGGCAAGGGAATTAATGTCAAATAGATCAAGAAATGAATATTTGTTTAATAACAAAAAAGGATGTTAGATCCAGTTGGATATTAATTAAATTAATATTTTATGCATATTATTATAATTAGTGGTGTGCACAAATCTTCTTTGGTACTGCCATTCAAAGTCATATGATCCCAATCTAATTCTTGCCTACAAATTCAAACAAGTGTATTTCTGGAGGGGACCTGGCTCCTGGACGCCCCCCATAAAATGCGCCCATGTTTGTACCTTGTTATGGGATACATGTTCCTGTCCAACATGCCCCTGCTTGGAAACAGCATTTATGATAAATTACAAAAACATGAAAGCGGGCTTCTACCCTTCTAATAGAAATATGTAGATATGACCAACCCTCCCGACCGCACGCTGGGGGCTTAGGGGGCATAACACAGCCTCCCACGCGGAAAACGCGTGTACCTAATCATGAAAGCAATCGGCGGGATACATATCTCCCATCACTCGACTGCAATTTAATTTCGGCCTCCAGTCAGCTGCGATGGAATTATGGGAAATGCAAACAAATGAGCTGCGCTCGGCAATTACACGGAACCATTATTCTGTGATAATACAAGAAGGTTTAGCTTATTACGGGCAATCACCGGCGGTGTTGTTTCTGGACATCCATGTGATTTAAATCTCTGTTCGGCATATACGTCATGGCCGAGAGCGGTGTTGCGATTGGTTGTCACTTGCCGCCTAATCCTGCCTCATTGTAAAGTTAAATGCGTCCTTGATCGAGGTGCGCTGTTTTGTCGTCGTGGTCTGTTTCTGTGTGGGAACACGAACGTGTCACTTTCAAACTTTCTATGTTCGCACCAAAATTGTCTAAAAAAAAAGGTGTCAGTTTCAGATTGTCTCTGTTCACACTAAAATTGCCTTTAAAAAATATGTCAGCCTCAGATTGTCCCTGTTCACACTAAAATTGCCTTAGAAAATGTGCCAGTCTCCGATTGTCTCTGTTCACACTAAAATTGCCTTTGAAAAATATGTCAGCCTCAGATTGTCTCTGTTCACACTAAAATTGCCTTTGGAAAATGTGTCGGTCTCCCATTTTCTCTGTTCACACTAAAATTGCCCTTAAGAGAATGTGTCAGTTTCAGAGTTTGTCTGTTCACACTAAAATTACCCATGAAATACCTAACAGGGTTTCTCAATTTATTTTGAAAAATGTGTCAGTTTCATAATTCCTCTGTTCACACCAAAATTGCAAAAAAACGTGACAGAGTTTATCTGTGCAGCATGCCACAATGCATGGTTGATTTTCAAGAAACTGGATTGCAAAAATGTGACATATTGTGACTTCCGACGATCACTGGTGGAATCATACAGCCGTTTACATGGAAACCCTCCTTACAGAAGTCCCCAAATTGGTTCTGAGTCCTTGCGTGTAACAAATGAAGTCAGATAAGACATCAACATTGCAGAACATGTGCAGGTAGAGTGTTCTCAAAAGAAGATGTGCACATTGCCACAAGAGGACACGGATAATGTGTATGAGGTGCGGTGTAGCATTACATACACTGTTGGTATGCACATGCATGAACAGGAAAAGTGTAATGTCAAGTTCTGACATTGGTAATATCATCTGTGTTACATAAAAATGAGAAGGGAGGTGTAAAACAAAGTTGTTCCATGGTATAAGTTTCACGTTATCTTCATTTTGGTACCTTGAATGCCCAATGTCACCTACAGGTGACACCCCTGTATTTTCGAGCAGGATAATAAAATCTTTATTTTTTCTTCATTATATTCCATTTTGATGCAAAACCAATAAATCTTGTTAATATGATCACAAAACTCACAGAAATAAAGTCATGGGCTTTCTCGGGTTAAATTGCCGATTTGGTAAGCCTACGTAATGGCTTCTCAAGGAACAGCAATCTCGCTGATATTCACCTACATAACACTCTGGTTTATTTATTAACAGAAATGGTTCTCTGTCGTTGCAGACATTTTTGTTATCGTACGTCGCTTCCCTGCCTCTTGTCGGTAATCGCGATGATGATGATTAAAATGCATGAACTAATGATGCATCATAATACACACAGAAATGCATAAAAGTTTACCTTTATCGGCTGCTGCACTTGAAACGAACCTGAGAGTTTAACGTTTTATATTTGTAAGAAGTTAAAATTTTTAAAATGTTTCTTACTTCAAATAATGTGCAAGTTGTCACAGACAACTATAGTTAGATTGATACAGTTGTGATTTGAGCTTGCGTATATGTTTATAAATACGTCATAATCTGTTCGTGTTGACGTCACTTTCTCATCTCAGAAGAGGAAGTGAACCCACCTGAATATTTTTCACCTGACGACAGACTCAGTTAGAAAACAGATGAAGGTGAGAAATCAACAGAAACGTGGTAACGGTTAATGGAATGCCCGAATAGTGTAATTGGAAATTGTTTTCGTTTCATTCTAGCTATACTCGGAAATAATAATTAAGTACAGAAACGTTCGTGTATTTACGTTTGTCTTGTCCAACGTTAATTCTATATGCAAGTGTGTTTAGTGATTGTGATGTGATTTAATATGCTATAGAATGTTCCTCTTCAGGCAGAAACGTAAGCAAATCTGTACCTTGCTTGTAAGTCCACATACGATAGGAAATATAAGTGAGTATAAAACTGCGTTTAACATTGAATACTGTGTTGTGTTTCTTTTCTGCCCAGCAAGCCCTGATGATTTGCAAAGATTCTCATGTTCCCGACTAAAGGAGTAGCGGACTAACTTTCTGACGACAGGTGTCCAATCGGGGGACGTTGCACACTAAACCATTTCAAAGATACGAGATTTACACGTTTCACTGTGTCAGTTGATAGACCTAAAGGGCATTAACCTTGAATTCATGCATATCCAGACTCTGAAGCCAGTTAACGATGTGAAGTCAGCACCCAATAACTGCATCCAGCATGCAACACTAGCGACATCTGGTTCGAACAGAACCGGGTTTAATTACAGCGCCATTTGTATTCGCTGCAAGTGAACCAAGGTGGCGACAACATCTAGGGAGCAAATCATTCTAGAGCTGTGCACAAAATTATCGTTATCGCGTTCCCTGGCGAGAATCGGATTACAAATTACGGAATTTTCATGCGTATGAACCGTTTCATTCCCAGGCGTCCGTCCCGAAGCGTGGCTTTTAAGCGAAAGCGTGGATCACGTGACAGAGTAACGAGACACACAAAAATGTAATTAAATCAATTAATTCTGTTCAAATTCTGGTACATTGCAGATGCCGACGGCAAATATAAATATATCAATATTTAATTGGGCGTGTTTTTGTTAGAAATGACATTGCTGGTGTGATCCAAATACCATCGCAAATTTTATTGGTTAAGATACCACGAGGCAAACAGTTGCTCTGACTTCGTATAATTCTTACGGATGTATTATGGACATAATCCCTCTCCACGCCCCTCCCTTGTTGATTTGTTTATTTCACGTGGATTTTCTAGAACCTTTGGCTAATCGCAAAGATCAGGATGAAGTGTTGTAAGGTGAAATGAATGAGTTCGTTTAAGTGTGTTTTGTCAGTCCGCTTCATGCACAGAAAGGCTAATCCAGGCTGAACCTGCAGTGGTGCGTACTGACAGGCAGCTATTTTACAAGGAAAACTTTTTCTGAATATTTGCATTTATATTTAGTCAATTGTTTTTTAATGCTTTATAAATTAATACTTCGTACTTAGATTTCAATAAATTCTTAAATGAAGTAGGGCTTGGAAGTTGAGGAAATATCCTTTTTTTCCCCTAGTGTCCGAAGACGAGGCCCAACATAATATATGTTCGTTTTGGGTCATTGTAGGCCAGAAAAAGGTGGGTTTTATTTGTCCTTTTTTGCCTTTTTCGGCGTTTTTTTGGCTTATTGGTCCTTTTTTAGTCCTTTTTAGGTCTTAACGGCTTTTTTGTTTGCAACTTCACCTTCTTTCGACTACGTTTTTACTGTCCATTCTCAATTCGAATCATCATCAGTTCATCACCTCTTAAACGACCTTTCTGTAGTAAAGAAATAAAAAAAGAAATATATTTTAACCATCCCTGAAATGTGAGAAAAATATTTTTGGACGACTGAAATAGGATCCGAAGTCCTATTTTTGTAACCCTAGTGTGGTTAAGTCAAATATGATTCTTCAAATATAATTATTCAAATTATGTTAATCTAAAAAAATATATAATGTCTGGAAGAAGATGCATTTCATTCATATTGCTTTTTCGCACTGTGTGTTCCATACCACCAGAATTTTGAATTTTTTTATTCATTAAATATGTAATTAAAACTGAAGTTTTTAATTAATTTGGACCACATTTATACGTCCTTTTTTCCGTTTTTATGTCCTTTTTTATAGGTTTTTTTTGGCAATTTATAGGTCTTCAACTTCCTAGTCCTCATCAGTATGGAAACAGCCTCGTATGTCAACCGAAAGAACGCGAGAACCAAACACGCGTATGGGGTGGACACGTGTCTCCAGCGAACACTATTTAAGCGATTTGCACATCAAAGAGCTTTCCGTGACAATATATCACCGCGTCAGCATGTTACGGCGTTGGAACACGCTGTTTGCACGGAATGCATCGCACATACTAGCAGGCACCTTCCGTCAAAGCACAACAAAATGAACAATAGTTTTCATTCGCTCGATGTAACATATGAACAACAGTGTACCCATTATATAATCATATCTGCATTCGTGTCCACGGAGGTCCATATGTGTGCATGTGTGTGGACCAACATACATACACGCACGCATATGGACAAGTTTACATAGCGTGTAGGGGTCATCAAGGCATGAAACTTTTCGCAGCAACAATTTGTCTCTCCAATGGTGTACTGGCAAGTATATCGGCTTGTTAGCAAGGGGTTCCATGTTCGATACCAGGTGTAGGCATTTGTATGTACGCATAAATAGGTTCTGATACTATTGTACAATTCCGACTAGGCTTTCTTTGCATAAAGTGAACTGAAAGCAATATTTTTTAGAAAAGTAAAGTGCGCCCCTGTGCTTCGCATCACGCTATGAAGGCGTATAGGGGGTTTGAAGTTAGGGCCCCACACTTTCTTGATCACGGTCGAAGCTGGGGATGATGCGATCAGTACCATGCACCTTCCCGCCTTTACCCCCCAGATTTTCCTCCAGGTACCCACTTTATACGACGCTGGGTGGGCGCCGGAGCCGCTTGGATAGGTGGAAAGCAATCTTAGACTTTCATAATTGGCTTGTTGGAGTCTCGTTTCGACTCTGTGCATCATAAGACTGATCTCAGAGGTCTATACCAGAATTTCGTCAGCGTTTAATCTCAGTGGTGTCAAAATAACACAAATATTTGTGAACAACATCAATTTAACACAGCCAAGGTTTAACGTTGACCAAATTTTGGTGTGAAAATCCTGGCAACATTGAGTCGCTTGAACACAGTTCTCTTTTTAGTATGACCTTTCTAGAACTATTTAATTCTCTTAGTTTTTAAGTCCACTTTATGCACATATAGGTTAATCGGGAAAGGACCTACAGTTTATAGTCTGATCCAAACCACTGTGCAATATGCCTCCACCAGGTATCAAACCCTTGAATTATAAGGCGACGAAGGAAAAAATATGTAATTCTGTATGTATGCAACCAGTTAACACTTAATCATGGTTGCCACTGCCATTATTTTCTTCCCATCAACAGACAATTCGTGCAACCAATCAAAAGCATGGATCACACTCGGGGAAGTCAATAGTTTTGGACAAAACGTATGAAATGATAGCAACCCCCTGCGTCAATACAGTTATTGGTATTTTGGTCTACAATGCCAAATTACAATAATCTCAAAGTTGCAGTGCATGACGCAACGCGTCACTCATCCTTCACTTTTGGCTAATCGCGACGATAAGGAATGAGGATTAGTGACACAAAGGAACACCGATCCATGGAAATAATGTTCAATTCATTAGTATTCTCACAGAATATCCAAAACAAAACAAGGAAACGACTTCGCCCCAAAAATTGAGTGAAAAATCAGAAATGAGATCAGAATGTTATTTATTTCATGTTCTATCACCAAATCAAAAGAATTAATGCTTTCATAAGTTTTGAAATCTCAAAAAATTAGACTTTTGTTTCAGAAATCACAGAGCGCAAACTTCGTCATTAAATTTCCTCTTTAATCTCAGACATTTTCCTTGAATAAAGTGCGCAGAAGCTAATAACAAAATTAGGGATGGGTCGATATGAAATTTTGGCCGATACCGCTAGAGTAACGATATAAAATTTTCCGATAACCGATATTCTACCGATCCGATATAAAATTACGTAGAAATGGTCCTTGAAGAAGCTGAAAGGTTCATTGACCTCCTTAATAAATGTTTGTTTCAAGGTGACTGCAGTGAAAAAGAAATTGCATATTTAGACATTTAGTTTTTAGAAAGTACAGCATTAAATTATCAGATATTTATCAATATATCGGATCGGTAAAATAATCGATAATTTTACCGATAAACCGATATGCCTATATCAGCCAATACCGATTGAGTACCGATAAATCAGTCCCATTCCTAAACAAAATAAGATAATTATATAAGCAAGAATTATCATATATTAACACCAAGAAGTGTGAAAAACTAAAGAAAAACAGCCAACTGGATAATCTCTGGTGCGATGGATGGAATAGAAGAGTTTCTGCTTCTTAAAAGGTATGCAAACCGCAAATATCGAATTCATAGCAGGTTACATGCAATAAAGGATCGCTGGATGTGGAACTTATGCTCACTGGTGTACACCGGATAATATATTCATCCAGCGCACGATCATATCGTGGAAGGAGCCGACGTTAGATGGAAAAGGTCGCAAAAACGTGACGACGTGGTTCATCCCTGTGGTCGATGCCGTATTGATTGTTATCTGAGGAGCAGGAATCAAATCCGGGTCTCCGGCACGGAAGGTCCGGCATTTTACCGCTGACCGGAATTCATGAATTGTGTTTCGTTTTTTTTTCTTTGCATATTCTTAACCGCAAACTGACACTATGTTTATGTAGAGAAGTGGTACAATTTTATCAATAAAATTGTAAATATAAAAAAATATAAAATCTGTTTAAACAAGCTGATGAAAACTAGTATGCTCCTTTCGTTACAAAAACCCTAGCGCTTCGAGAGAGTATCACGGGGGTATCATATTTTGAGCGCAAAGGCGTGCGCCCACTTCTGATTAGGGGGACAAAAGCCTTGATCAAACATTTTCGGAAGGGGAAAACAAAAAGTATCTCCTATCTCACTCTTTTAAAGTATTGATGTACACAAAACAGTGGTGTATCTAGAATAGGGCCGGACCCGCGAAAATTCCATTCCAGTGTACATGTGATGTAATTTTAAGCTTAATTATTTGAATATGATTTTAAAATTTTGGGTGGGTCAGCACTTGGGTTATTTTGCACCCGTCGCATTATACGGGATCCAGCCCCTTGCCGTTACAAATAACAACTCTAACGTTACATAACTAAAATCTTAAAATATTCTGACTTCCGTTAAAAGCTTAGGCTGTTAACGGGCACTCAACACACATAAGGACAAAAAACAGGACAACACACAGAATTATACTGGCCAGGGTCGCCGAAAGCAAGTGTTAGGTAATAATCAAAATCTAATTATTGATAACAACTCGTTTGAACCAGTTTCCAAATTCAAATACTTAGGAGTAATATTAACAAATGAAAATTATATTAAAGAGTAAAGAGGAAATAAAAAGTAGGCTTAATTCAGGAAATGCATGTTACTTCTCTCTTCATAAACTTTTGTCTTCTCGTTTAATATCTAAGAAACTAAAAGTTAAAATATACAAAACAGTAATTTTGCCTGTAGTATTATATGGATGTGAAACTTGGTCCCTTACATTGAAAGAGGAACATAAATTGAGAGTATTTGAAAATAAGATCCTTAGGAAAATATTTGGACCTAAAAGGGATGAGGAGACAGTTGAGTGGAGAAGGTTACATAATTTAGAACTACATAATTTGTATTCATGTCCAGATATTATTAGAATAATGAAATCAAAAAGACTTAGGTGGGCAGGCCATGTGGCACGAATGGGAGAGGAAAGAGGAGTTTACAGGATTCTTGTTGGGAAACCTGATGGTAAGAGACCTGTAGGAAGGCCAAGACGAAGATGGAGGGACAACGTTGAGATGGACCTAAGGGAAATCGGTAGGGATGGAAAAGAGTATATACATCTTGCTCAAGATAGGGAAAGATGGAAGGCCTGTGTTGCTGCAGCCATGAACCTTCGGGTTTAAGAAGGCTAGAGAGTTAGTTTAGTTAGGGTCACCAGAGCCTCGTTCGTCTGCAAAATGCAGTCTAGGATGTACTATGTGGAAGGCACCCCTTACACCCTTTAGGCTTAATTATAAATATGTCACATCTGTCATGCGGAAATGAACTCATATTTACTCCAAATCAAAGAAAGCCGACTCTAAACAAAATTCATGCATCTTTTTTTTTTTTAACTGAAGCTTTCACTACAAACGCTTGCGGTAAATTGATTTCCCTCTATTTCCCTTCGCTTTTCTATCACTTTTGGTTAATGAAGATGAACGGAAGTGATGACATGAAATTGATGAAGGAAGGAACACCCATTCTCAGTCCAAGATTCGAGGCCGCACTTTTGGAGCACTGTGCTAACCACTACGCCACAGAGGCCGGTACAAACTTTTCCGAATTGAATGCACATATATTTATATAGACATATTCGATAGCATATGAAAGACTTCAATCGAACGGAGTTCTGCGATCTTAATAAAATATACTATCTTACAATGTTAGTCTATGTTAAGTTGCTACAGGAGTTTTAAACACTTCCGGTTTGTCACTGACGCAGCCAATTACATAAAAAAAAGTAAAGTGCTCCCCTGTGCTTAGCACCACGCCATGAAGGCGTATAGCGGGTGTGGGGGTAACGCCCCACACTTTCTTGATCCGGTCGTGAGTGGGGGTGATGTGATCAGCATCACGCCCCTGACCGCCTTTACCCCCCAGGGTTTCCCCCACGTACCCATGTTATTCGACGCTGGGTGGGCGCCGGGGCCGCTTCCAACGTTAGAAAAGTTCCCGGATTTGAACCGGCCGGGGATCGAACCCGGGACCTTGAGCATGGTAGTCAGACGCGTTACCGACTGAGCCACCGCGGCCACTTGACGCAGCCAATTACATAAGAAATAATCTTGCTAGTTGCTTCGAACTTTCATCGGCTTGGTAATGATTCGTCATTTTTTAAGAGTATAATATTGTTTACTAACGGCGACATACTGAATTCCTAAGTGAAGATATTGATTGATTGAGTTTGTGTTTTAAGTCCACAGTAAGGCTAATCTGGACTGGACCTACAGTTTAAAGTGGGATCCGAACCACTATGTGCCTCCACCGAGTATCGACCCCTTGATTACAAGGCAACGACGATACCACTGCGCCATGGGGGAGGCCCTAGTAAGTGAAGATATTAGGTGGACAACTGCCCCATATGCCCCTCCGTGAACACTCCAATGTTTCAATAAGTTGTTCACGATCCCGAACGTTTCGGATTCTAGACAGTGATGTGCCGTAGACTATAAGTTTACGTCTATATGCGTTGTCTACACGTAATCTACGCGTAGATTACATTGGGTTGTAGTTTACATAGACTACGTAGACAATATAAAGTGCATTAAAATTAATTTTTCAAGGGTTTCATGAAAGGAAAATGACACTTTCAACTGTATTGTTTCTAACGAAATGAAAAGAATCCTATTTACAACAAAATTTCTCTTTTCTTCTATTATCAACTATGGAAGAAGATAAATAGTATGCAAAAAACAACACCAGATGGCAGTCGTGAGGCAAGAGTGGTCTTTTCCTAAAACACTAGAATATTGCCTATATTAGGTTTCTTTCTAGGTGAGAAATTGTTCGAATTTGGAAGAAAGAGTATGAAAAGTTCTCCTCACACATCAGCAACTGATACGCAGTATAATTTTGTTTTAATTCCACGGCGCCCTTTGCTAAGTTATCACCTTTCGCCATGTTGTTTACATATATTACGTAATCTACGTGTATAAAATAGTCTACGTGTAGAATGTAGACTATCGTTGTTTACGCATAGACGCACAGCACTGGTTCTAGATCCGGTTGAACACGGATCTTCGTACCATTGTGGCCGTTCTGTTTTAATTTCCGTTCATTATTATTCCTTCTTCTCACACCAATTACACAAATGTAGTAGTACAACAAAGTAAATCTGAGAACAATGTACATTATATTATCAAGGATAAATCTATATTTTAAGTGTAATATATGTTTGAACCAGCTACAAAATAAAATTTGAAAGTAGTTTTTAAATTCGATCGCGAAGTGAGTGATACCTCAATGCCATCTTTGAAAAAAATAATTATACCAACAATTTTATATTTTCGGTACACTTTATATCGGACAAACATTGTCTGCCGGTCAGCACTGAATTGTTAAAACGATAAAGATGTCCACGTGATAAATATTGTTACCTTCCACTCCCTGTGTTTGTCCTACGCCCTACTTCGTAGTGTCTTGACTTGAAATCACAGTGTGGAAAGATTGCTTCTATGTGGTTTTCCTTCCATGCATTTCCTCAATTCATCGCTCATCCTCATTCTCGAAGATAGCCGAAAGAGGTAGTGGCTTTGCTTTAGAGGTAAGGCTCCAAGCCTTCTTGATCTCGGCGCTAGGTCTTCTCATACTGACTTGATCCCTCATAGGAAGCTCATGAGGTACTTCCAAAAGTGGGTTGTTCATATTAAATGACAACTATAACCATAAGAATCTCTTCTCTATATATACTCCCGGACAAAAAAAAAAAAACGGACACCTTAATATTTGACATCTGAATTGCAATTACTTATGAATTACGCTGTCAGTTTGGTAGTTTCCCGTAACTTTCGTTTTTGTTCTAATTTAACTTATTAATGTATGTAGAACATCTTTTTGTTTTCTGTTGAATATATTTCCAATAATTTAGTTAGCCTTCGAATCAGAATTTATGCGTTATCACAAAAAATGTAAGTGTCCGGTTTCTTTGTCCAGCAGTGTATATAAAAATGGATGTATATGTGTAGGTGTGTATATTTGTTTGTTCCGGCATAACTCTCGATCGCCTGGAGCAATTTCAACCAAACTTGGTACGCGTATCACTTGCAATCTGGAAATAAATACTATGAGGGTAAGACAACCCTGGCACCCCTAGGGGTTGGGTGGAAAGGAGTGACATTTAAAAATAATCGAGAACCACCGATATTAAATTCCGCACGAACAGACATCCGTGACTCTATGCAATCCGCACAACGATAGTGTTTATCTGGTTGTCTAACATTCAGGCTGTGTTGCCAATGGAATCCATAGTTTTCGTGACACTCCCAATGCGGTTCAACTCCAAAGTCAATACCTATCGGCATGGGGGGTGAGAGGGGGTAAAAAATAAAATGCCACAAATGACCTAGATTAGTGTCGAAACCATAGTTTTCGGAGTTGCTAAGCTAATTGGTAACATTCACGATATCACATTTAAAAATAGTTACATTTTACACTATAGCTAGAATATTTTCCTGTTTAATACAAGGTTTGGATAAATAAATACGTGGGTAATGCCGGGTAATCAGTTAGTAGTCAATAAATTTTAGAAAGCTAATAAAAATAAACAGGGAATCCTACAATTTTCGCGGAACAGACGTCCTGGTCTAAGCCTAAGGCACCAGGAACATAAGCACACAGCCATGAATGTGTGCGGGTGGTGGATGGGCACAGCTAGAGGTCTCTCCCCCCCCCCTTTATTTTATAAAATGACGATAGCGCATCCTGAATTCTTACCTACGCTTTTGATTGGACAAAACATAACTTCGCGTGGGTGAATCTTTTCTGTTCGTTAAGTATAAAATACAAGATGAGGGTAAAATAATTTCATCTGACGACTCACTTTTGTTCAAATTCCATTGTGCATTTATCTTATATTACTTGGTTTTGGGACTCGTACGGGTCGTCTCCTGGGGATGAGGTATGATTAGATGAAGTTGGTAGCGCCGCACTCGCAAGGGAACAGCCATGACCGCCAGGATTCGAATCTAGGACGGTTGGTGGCGAGATTGCAAGACTCGGCCATTGGGGAACCCTTTTGTTTCTGACTGTACTAAATGAACATGGAATGAATCGCCTGTGTCGACAGGAGATCGAATCTTTGCCCTGTTAGTAAAAGACAGGCGCCTTATCACTGGTTGATAGGGGGCAAATGAATACCGGTGCTTAAGTTCCAATGGTTTTAGTATATTTTTCAGTTTATCTTAATTTAAGTCGCTTTCCACGACGATGAAAGTGAAATGGTGGTTGCATTAAATTGGCGCACACTGACAACGGAAGAACCTGGAACTTTCGGTAGAAAGATTACGGGTCCGGAACTCAAAGTCTCCGAGATGGATAGAGGTTCGTCGCCCCTGTACCGCTAGCTATTTGGTTGTTAGTACAGATCAAAGAAATTTGTGGATTTTCCATTCATTTTATTGACATGTGCTTGTCTGCCAAGGAAACTTACTGTCATCAGGCGGAGAGCAGAATCGAACTCAGGACGAATGAACAATGCACGAACAAGCCACTTCGTCACTGTGCTACACTTGTCTGTTACAACTCCAGTAATTTGATTTCATTCGGTTCGTTTTACTTCGCTTTTCTGCCACGTTTAGCTAATCGCGAAGACGAGGATGAAGGGACAGTCAGAAACAACATTAATATCCCGGCAGAGTTTCGAACCTGGGATACCTTGCGTCGTAGACAACTCCGGTAATAAAGAAAAGAAACGTGTAGCACTGGATTTTTTCCGGTACAATTTTTCACAGCATACTTTTCTCGTAAGACAACCCCACGAAGCGCAGGGGGTAGAAAAAGTTTCCTTCGCCGACCACACGCGAATTGATTCGAGGGTGAGAGGGGGGCAACTAAGTTATGCCACGCCCCACCGCTCACCTCACCCGACCTTGGCTTGACCTTTTATTGAAAGACCAAAACAGAAAACTGATAACAGCTTCCGATGTAATTTGACACTAGTTTTCTTCTTTCCAGACGCACAATTAATTTCTTTCTTCTGCCTGTCCGAGGATGTCGACAGGGTACGAAAAGGGGGGAGGGTACCGTAACATCCTCAAAAGTTTCGACCAGGGCTCTAAGGGGGCCCGGAAGGAAAGGGGTGTCAAGTTACAGAGCGAGTTCCGCCGAAACTTACCTGAAGCTGAGGGTCCTTTTAGCGCCACCTGAAGGGTTGGAACTGTTCGGAGGGCGAACCACCCGCCACAGGCATGTACATGCTGCACTTTCACAACAATGGCTCCCAACAATGCACGGACGAGCGTGAAGGGTGTTCTGTTCCCGGCACGAGTCGCGACGCGAGTGAGGGAGGGGCAGGCAGAGGGCGTGGGCATCGATCGGAGAGGGGCCGATCGACCCGACACCTGCCAGACGCTCTTTGAAGCATATTCTGTGGGAAAAGAGTTCGCTTCCTTCCCCTCTTTCCGATTTATGGCGCGGGGCCTTCGTCGGCTGCTTAAAAACTAATCTGGAGGCACGCAAACTATCAACCTAACGGTCTCCTGGACTTCGAGGTTTCGTCAGTCGAGAGGCTGTCTTTTAAGCCAGTTTCCTCCCGCAAGTTTTATAAATTTTCCTGTTTCGACGGTGCACTTAGATCAAATTAATGTTCATTCTCTTTGTTTGAGTATTAAGTCCATTTGTATGCACAGATGAGCTAACTGGGACGGGAGCTACAGTTTAAAGTTGAGCCCCAACCAATACGTGCCTCTATCGGGTATCGAACCAGACACCCCTTGATTACAAAGCGACGATGTAACGGCATAATGGCCATTTATACTTATGAGAATTGGAGTCGTTAGCACAACGCGCTGCGATGTCCGAGGTCACGGGTTCGAAACCCGGCCTGGACATGGATTTTCCATGTGAATGTTCCAGCATGAATTTCATCCAATCAACACTCATCCTCAACTTTTGTAAAAAGTTGCAGAAAACGAGGTTTTCTATTTCCAAACACACCTGCACGTATTCGTCAGCATTTTGTACTTCTTATACCATATCACCAAGAAGAAAGACAAATGAGATACTTGTTTCTAAGCTACAAGTACAAAGTTACAAAAACTATTGCATTTTGAGCAAAGGGAGCGAGAAAAAACTATATCCTTTATATTGCAGACTGAAAATAATGTATTCTACACTGTGCCCAAGAAGTTCCCGTACCACCAGGTTTGAGTATCACAGAAAGCAATGTCAGTGTAATTATAGTTTATTTATTTAGTACATACTATAGTTCAGTACTTACATATACGAACTATGTATCCAGTGGATCTGCATGTGCTACATCATGCTGTACACACAGATGTATGCGTCTCCATGTCCTTCTTGACATGTAGCGGAGCATCTGAGGAGTTATCTTTCGAAAGGCTTCCTCAACACTTTCGCACAATTCTTCATCTTTCCTCTACCCACGATCAGAGACATGTGACTTGATTATTCCCCACAATGAGTTGTCTGGTGTTGTAAGGTCTGGGCTTCGTGTTGGCCATTTCAATGTGGATGGAGATGTTGGAGAACCACGCCGAAGTTGCTCATTAAGAAAATCACGCAGCTGAAGAGCAAAATGGGGTGGAGCCTCGTCCTGCTGTACCCACACACGATCCATGATTCCCTTCTCTTGCAGCTGAGGTATTGTCCACGTTTGCAACATGTGTAAATAAGAATGTCCATTCACACATTCGTCAAAAAAATATAGTCCGAAGAAGTATCGTGACGTCATCCCGGCCCATATCATAACATGAGTGGTTTTCGTTCCACCTCTTGCACATAATGAGGATTTTGGTTGCAGCACAACTAAAATTACAATGACAATGTTCTCTGTAATACTCAAACCTAGGGGTACTGGGACTTCTCGGACACCCTGTATATTATAGGCAAAAAGTTTAAAAAAGTGGAGCTATCCTCTTGATGTTGCAATATGCCTTGAGGGCAATATTGGGCATGTAGAGGTACGACCCCTTACATTCACAATCTCAATAATTTGTAAATGTGATGTGATCAGCACCACGCTCCGTCAGCTTTTATCTCATATGATTGTCTATAGGGAACCATTCATTAGAGAATAGGTGAATCATGGATCTCCATACAGCGACACTGCTGAAAAAATTCTCACTGAAACAATCCATCCCTGGAATCGAACACAGGTCTCCCGCGTCGCAGTCCGATTCCTAAAGAATGGACCGCTGCAGCTGTAATTTATCTGTATTAACAACTACATTACACACTTATATAATTAATAAATAAATAAAATAATATACATTAATTTAATGGGGCGCCGGAGGCCTTAGTCTCTTAGCTTATTCGGCACTCTCTTTGACTGAAGGGTCCTGGGTTCGATACTCACTTTAAACTGTAGGTCCAGTCCCGATTAGCCTACTGTACATAAAGTGGACTCAATACAACAAATCAATCAATCAAATCTTAGACTCGGTTCATGGAGAAACTGCCTCGCTGTTCCCTCCCCTTTGATTTGTTTTCTCTCGTAGCGTAAAAGTGAACGGTATATGCAATACTCGTCAGCATACGAAATTGCACAAGTCCACGAACATACCACACACTCATAACACACAATAAACACAACACACGTATACAGTAGTACTCATACATATACATATATGTATAAAAATATATTAGAGTGCACGAGGCTCATTTCTGGCTGCCATAAACTATATCAACTATACTCGCATCAACTATTATACACCTTTTAAATTAACACACACATACACACATATTTATGAATATGTGCGTGTGGTAGTTTATAATATGTATGATAGTTAATATGTACGACAGTTTATATATATATATATGTGTGTGTGTATATATAAAGAAATTGATCTATGTGTGGGTGTGTATATTTGTTTGTTCCGACATAACTCTCGAACGCCTGGAGCAATTTCAACCAAACTTGGTACACGTATTACTTGGAATATGGAAACAATATTTGGGGTAAGACACCCCTGGCACCCTTGGAGTGGGGTGGGAAGGGGTGACATGTAAAAATAATCGAGAACCACCGATATTAAACAGACATCCGTGACTGTATGCAATCCGCACAACGATAGTGTTTCTCGGGTTGTCTAACATTCAGGCTGTGTTGCGAATGGAATCCATAGTTTTCGCGACACTCCAAATACGGTTCAATTGATTGATTGATTTAGTTTATTTTACTTCGCGTTTTGTGCCTCTTGGCTAATTTGCGAAGATGGGGATGAGTGATGAAATGATGAAATTGATGAATGGACATTCACAAACAACCAAGCCCGACCGGGATTCGAACTCGGGACCCTTGGCGTCGCAGCGCGATGTGCTAACCACTCGGCCACAGGGTCGGGCAAATATACGGTTCAACTCCAAGTTCATCACCTATCGTCATGGGGGTGGGGGGTGAGAGGGGGTGAAAAATAAAATGCCACAAGTGAGCTAGATTAGTGTCGAATCCATAGTTTTCGGAGTCGCTAAGCTAATTGGTGACATTCACGATCACACTTAAAATTAGTTATATTTTACACTATAGTTAGAATTCATTACAAGATTGGGATAAATAATGTGGACAGAGAGCGAGATCTTGAACCAGGAATGCAGGTGCGACTTCCGATCGGGCAATGTTATTGCTGAGTAATGGAAACTGAAAGGCATTCCGGGAGGAAGTCGTGGCTGATCCGGGGGAGTAGCGTTTGGGGAAGCGAGAGGAGATGGTGGTGTTGAGGAGTAAGTGGCGTGCTGGAAGTGAGGAAGTGCCAGAACCGGAGAGAGAAATAAGTGAGAGGGCTCTACTTCTAGTCCACATTTGGGTCCGCATGGTCAAGGTGTTTTAATAAATATTGAAAAGGAGTAAAAGCGAGTGTCTCCACTGTTACGTCCCCGGGCTCCCAATAGGCAGTTCAACATGGTGGCTGATGCGGGATTTTAGTGCGTTTTGTTTCTTTCTCTCGTAACGCCTATTGCCTAATGCAGAACGAGTCCTTCGTGCACCTCGAGCAAGAACTAAATGTTTCTCTAAATATGATACAAGATTTAGCAAATGCCGTCGTCACAAGTACGCCCATCACAGAAGCACGCCTAACACGTCTGCAAGCGCGGAGACAACGAGAGCTTCAACAGGCCATCGCATCCATTGTTAATTCAGACAATTTGGAATATCCTAACCCCACCACAGACATGGCTGAAAATATCTCATCACCTTTCATAAGGCATCCAACTTTTTCGGGAAGAATCCCAGAACAGATAGACTATTTTTTTCTCCAGTTTGGGAATATTGGTGACGCCCATAATTGGACAGATGCTAAAAAGAAATCCATGTTGCATTAACGGAGTTAGCTCTCGATTGGACCACGACACAGAAAATAGACGAATCTCCACAAACATATCTCATTCGCAAGGAAGCGATGATTCGTCGATTTCTTCCGGAGTTACCATTATCTCATGTCATATATTATATTGTGCAAGGGCTTCGAACCAAATATCTCGAAGTAGTGGCGGACAGCATCGATAGAAAGGACTTATTATTGGAAACTAGAAGAAGACAGGAAGAAGACGAGGTTGCCAAATTGCAGCTGGCTTGGTGGTATTCGTCAGATAACAACAATAAATACCCGGGCAACGCAGCCTATATATATATATATATATGTATATATGTATATATGTATATATGTATTGTGTATGTATGTATATATATGTATATATATACATATGTATATATATATACATATATATATATATGTATATATACATATATATATATATATATATATATATATATATATATATATATATATATATATATATATATATATATATATATATATATGTATGTGTGTGTGTGTTTTACAATGAGTTTTCAATGCGTTACAAAGGTTCTTACAAACCTTTTTGCAGATGATCATTTCTGAACACCATACCGCAAAATTTTGAAAAGTTCCCCTGATGAACACAAGAACAAAACCAAACTGGAGAGTACCGGAATCTTTCTTCCCAGAAAAAAGCAGTGGATGTAGATATATATATGTGTGTGTGAGAGAGAGAGACAGAGATTATTAGCTAGCGTGTGTGTCTGTATTCCAATAACAACAACAAAATGCAATACAAAAAACTGAAGTCCTTGTTTATTTTAAAGCTATCAGGATATAAACGCATACAGCTCAATGTATGCTTGTGGAGGCGGGCTTTTTTTTAGCCCCCTTCATGATATACACACTCCCGGTTAGCCTGTTTGCTCATAAAGCGGACTCTATATAAGTAATTACTTACATGTCGAGACGGTGCATAACCAAGCTACACACGCCCACTTTCCAGTTTCATCAATAGAACCGCTATAGTATCCGGAATGCTATAAAATCAATTAGGTCTATTTAACTGTGACGCAACAGGATCTGCCTTCAACAAAAGCCGCCCGTCCAGACATGGAATTATGGGAAACTTCAGATCCGAAAGTTGCCTGAAGTGTGCCATGATGAATGAGTACCTCCCCCCGAGCCTATCAATTTTGCACCGACAAAGCTAAGCCATTTATTCCGCCAAGCGGTTGACAACGTTACGACACCGTAAGCCGCGAATAACAAAGCGATGTCATTACGGAATGCTTTTAAAATAACGAGTGTCGCCACAGAATGGCGGAAAAATAAGCTCGTTTTAAATGGCGAAGGGGGCACTGACGGGTCATTGACCCCCCATGGATGGGTACTGTGTTTCGATTGGTCCATATGAGCCATAAAAAGGGGAAATATGTAATCTTATGTCGGTCTGTTTTGAAACTTCAATCAATTCTTACAAATTATAACATTAAATAATCGTCCGCGAGTGAAAATAAACGAGTAACAAACGAGGAAATAATTGAACAGGTATCAGACTGTATATTTTGGAAGCCATATTTCATATTTCGAACACCAAAAAGATGTTGAGAACAATTTAATAAAATATAATAGATGTTATAAAACTTTGAAAAGAAATTTTGGGGAAAAATAGAAAAGAAATTAAAGTTAGATACCATAACATAATTTCAAAACCAGCTCTTCTATATGGTAGGAAATTTTGGGACTCTTTGTCAACATAAAACTAGAGTAAATTGTTCACAAATGAAATGCATTTTGGACTTTCTGAATTTTGCCTGAGAACCTTTTTGTGATTCTTGGTCCGTAAACAACGTCGCAATTGTCGAAAAGAGGATATATTAAAGATTGGACCAAATTTAAATTAATTTTGAGTGAAACAAAGTCAACAAGCGTGTAAAGACTCTTTAGCACTGAATATCCTTTACCACACTGTTTCAGTACATGTTCAGACCAGTCTATTTTTGATCCATGGTCAAGCCCAAATTTCGTATTGCTTGTGAGAATGTTGCGTTCTGCGTTTCAATTAATACGTATTTTGCATTCGCGGAGATTAATTTATTCAGGAGATTATTGTTTCCGATAATAGTAAATGTAGATTTATTTGAATTTAGAACTAAGCCATTTGATTCACACCAGTTGCTTATATTTTTCAAGTCCTGATTTAATAGCGCAATTGCATCTTGTACATTAAATATATTTGTCGATATATACAATTGCGTGTCACAGTACACATTACAATATTCCACTGACGAAACAGTCAGCAGCTGCTAACGTGAATAACAAAGGACCCAGGATTGAACCCTGAGAGACGCCAGCATCCACTAGGAGACGCAATGATAGTTTATCTGTTAATACACTCTGTTGCTTTCCGCAGAGATACGTATCGAACCATTTGAGTGCTATTGGAGAGAATTTGTAATATTGTAGCTTTGCAAGAAGTAGTTTATGTGGTACCGTGTCAAAAGCTTTGCTGACGTCAAGTAGAATGCAACACACATATATTTGCCGTTGCGCAGATACCAATTTTCGTTTCGTCTCTCTCTCTCTCTCTTAGCATCACGTGTTCTACGCTGCTCGCCAACCTTCGCCATTGTTGCCATATTGTCATTCCATTCCTGGACACACTCGCGCAAACATAATTGAAAACAATTGAAAAGCGCTCCAGCTCGCGGTTCACACCGATCGGTAGGGACGGTAATGTGGCAATGTAGCATGACGAATGCAGTGCATGTTCATTGGCTAGCTAGTGACTAGTGTTGACAACTGTAATAATGAAGCACTATTTCTGCCAAGGAAGGAGAAAGGCAGTTAAAGTGATGGTGAGTTTTGTTGGATTCGAAGCACCATATTTTTATTTCATACTAAGTATTTGACCGTTTTGACGTTGTGTGCGTGTATTGCGTGTGTGTTTGTGAAAGTATGTGTTTCTTAATGAACGTTAAATTCCATAATGCCTCCAGTTCTGTCAAAGTTGAAATAAAAAAACTTGCATAGCCAAGCTCGGGAAATTCACAAATTGTTCATATTTTATAATTTTGGAATTGTTCAAAAGAATTAAATTATGTGGCTCTATGAGCATTTCAACTTTTGGCTCCGGCTAATGCGATGCATATTGTTTTCTGTGTTAAAATTGCTTTGATGGGTGACAAGTTCATAGCAAAAAAAAAGACTCACAGCTTATCGTCTAGTGGCAGTATAGGTACTTGTTATTGTTGTGGAAGCCGACATCGTTTGTAAATGTACAACAAAGGCAACCGACTGTCGCCGATCAAAGAGAGGTAATAATACTGCTTGAGGAGGAGTGTTGTGGTCCAATTGTCGCGGTTTAACATGTTCGCATATTATTAGTTCTCAAAGCAGTGGTAGTGTTGGTCGTGTATTATCTGTCGCTGCAGTTCCGTACCAATATAGACGGGTGTTGGGAGTTAACAGTTAGAACGCCACCAGTGCATTAATGCAATGGAAAACAATAAAGTGTTTATTTTGTTTGAAATCACTCAAATAAGGAATCACTATGAAGAAGTCTTCTTTGCAGCATTTTTGGTAATTTTACATATGTGTTAGTCCATATTTTGCGAATTTTTAGTCCATATGTATGTAGCTACATACAAAGCCACTTGTTAGTACATATTAATAATCCTAGTCCTGATATAATGCATGACGTTTAAATCTCAACGTTAGATAGACCAGAATTCTCTAATTTCCTTGTTGTACGGAACAGCTGTGCATCGGCGCACTGCAGCGATTTTTCTATCTGCTCCATTAGTAACACTGCTTCTTGAGTGTGTCGCGCATCGCACGGCAGAAATATACGTGTTGGGCTCTAAAACTAACATTGTTACATGGGATTTGTCCATTGCATGAAAAATATCGTCGGTCACTTTCAGGAGAGCGGTTTGCGTGCTGTAATGAGGACGAAAACCGGATTGTTACGGGGGACGAATTTTATAGTCGCCAATGTACTTACGACCTTGATCGTTTACTATTTTCTCAATAATTGTTGAGAGTAGCGGCAAAATACTAATGGAGCGAATGTCATTTACAGAGCTCGAATTCTGTTTCTTAGGTATGGGAATGACCTTTGTCTCCTTCCAAGAATGCGGGTTAGAGCCTGTGATGAGGGAATTATTATATACGTTAATGGCGGAAGGGTTTTGGGAAGTGAGAGTCTTTCATTTTTACAGATATGCCGTTAACTCCAACCGCGTTCGATCGGATTTTGTACACGAAATTTCTGACAACGGATTCATCCACTTCATGAAAACTGAAATCAGCCACACTCTCACTGAAGCAGACAGCGTAATAACGCTCACACTGCTGAGAAACTTTCTCTTGGTTTATTTTCAAGTCGCGGCATACGTTCACAAAGTGATCATTTAGCACATTAGCATCATTTAATGTGGGCGGAAGTTTCCCGATTTTGTTTGAAGATTCAGTTATTGCAGACCCGGCGCGACCTGGCCGACATGAAATTTTTCTACAAAATCATGAATGGAAATTTAAGATCAGAATTTCTACTCACAGAATTCAACTTCAGAGTGCCCTCTCGATCGAGCCGAAACACTCAATTGTTCCACAACCCTACCACTAGGCTTTCTCTTATACAGCGTTATCTGTTCCACAGGCTGCTCCAGTTCTACAATAAACTGTCCGCAAATATTGACGTTTCCTCCCCGGAAAGTACTTTCCGTTCGTCACTTACAATTCATCTGTAGATCTTTTGATTGTTTACATCGTTTGCTTGACATGTTTATGTTTAACTTTCTAATTGTTTTTCCTTTACCTAAATCTATCTTGACTTATTCTTGTCTATCTATTACAGTTTCAGTGTAAAACGGCTTTTACAAATGCTGTATCTGAAACTTGGAATACATAAATAAAGTTGGTTGGGTGCCAATTGACCTAAAACGACCCTCACAAAATTTGGGATCTCGGCTACATTTCTCCGGTCATGCCACACATATTTTTATTTTTCCCACAAGGATAACATATCTAAAATTTAGGCATCCCTGCCAAACCTGGTCTATGACCCTAAAAGGATCTAATCACTGTATTTAAAGAAAATTAAAAAAAAACTTGAGCTCAAAGGTATGCAGTATGCAGATGACACACACAACTATGGTTCCCCCTGAACCTAACCTTTTCTATCATGACCAATACTAAACAGCATAACTCCTTTACATTTCATAGGAGGCGTTAAGGGACTTTTAATTCACCCTGTACTTAGAATACTACCTTTATGAGTATGATGTTAAGTACTTGCCTAGTAATTGTTAAGCATGTACTTAAGCTATGACTTGCATCTTCGTTTAACATAATCTTATCATAATGTCATTTATGAATTTGCAATTTTATGTCTCGGCAGTGACTATGTATTCTGCGACTCTCTGGCCCGTCCATGACCTTCTGCACACCTTTGAGCTCAAGTTTTAAAGAATATTAAAGTGATTGATTGATTTGGTGTTTTAAGTCCACTTTATGCACAGTTAGGCTAATCGGGACTGGATCTACAGCTTAAAGTGGGATCCGAACCACTATGTGTCTCCACCGGGTATCGAGCCAGGGACCCTTTGATTACAAGGCGACGACGCTACCACTGCGCCATCGGGGAGGCCCTGAAGATTAAAGTGATGCGAACCCTTAGGGAGTCTAGAGATACATTCTGAGCATGTCATCCTTGCGGGAAAAAAAACTCCAGTCGCTCGGATCCAAAATTTCGTTTGGCGTGTTTTTCGCTCCATTGGTAGCCAACTGGGGGGGGGGGGGGGGTTGCTAAATTCTCACATTGTGGAAATTTTGAACCAGACTATATGCATTCGTCTCGTCTGCTTCACGGCAGAAGCAAGCAAGCTTGCTGTTGCCAATTCAGAATCAAGAGACCTGTTGTTCATTCACTTGCGTTGTCTGATTGGCTGTATTTTCCTCTCTCGTAACTATATATACCTCCCGCTTTACTGCAAATTTTGGTAAACATGTATTGAAGATAGCCTAACGGTAAGCGTGTAGTAGTAGCGATGGACACGTTATGCACAAAACATTCTTTCTCTGTGGTCGGGGTATAGAGTTGCCACAGATGTGTGTTCCCCTTGACATTATGCAACCCATTTATCTTTACTGTCTGAGGGGTTGCCTACGGAGCGCAGTTTCTCTGTTGTGAATGGTTTGGCGGTTTTCTACATCTTCAGGTTAAGGACATGAGAAACAGTTTCCACGTCCAGCCAGACGCGAGGACCAAAAACTGCTCCTCCCCCACCGATTTACCCGCCGCGAGCTGTGGAATGAGAGGTCTGTGCGCTGGATGGTTGTAGGGGAGAAGAAAACTTAGCATTACGCTTATGGGAATGTTACTTTACTTGTTCTCTTGGGAATATAAAAATCCGATGGCGTAGAAAGACACATGAACGGGAACAGGTCAGATTGAAGATTTTGTTTGTGTTATGGAAAGTCTAAACTTCCAATCGTATCTTGAAGTTGAAGTTGTTTGTCCAAAAGGAATACATTGGAGTCTATATATCATTATTCATCATATTTTTTACAGATCATATCTAGTTTAATGATCAACTTAAAAAAACCGCTTCCACTTGCAACATGAGGAGAAATTCATACTTTCTCGTGCTATGTTTCGTTTCTTCAGCAGCATCGCCCATTCTGACGATATAGAAATAAATGCATACCTGGTGCGAAACTCTTACTCGTCGCCTTAAGTGTGACGGTTAGGATTTGAAACTACAATGTATTGTTCTGGACCTTGAATCTACAAATGCACGTGTATAAATGCATGGTGCGAACTACACCATTAACTTTCAAAGTGCTGGTCAAACTTATTTTACAAATTGTAGAAGATGCATACAATGCAGGACGAATCACAATTCTCTCCGAAGTGTCGAACGTTTATAGTACAGTACCATAACATATTCAGCAAAAAGGTTCATATCAGTACATAAAATGTCTCTACAAGTTTGATACATACCTTAGAGGTCCCCGACATGTGCACCCCTGCTGATGCAGTAAACATCAATCTTGAAATCAAGCTCCAGACATACAGGTCCCAATATATCCGACTCACATTTAATGATTTTTAAGATGCATAACGGTTTCTGTTCTCCATTGCGTGCCATGTTTACGTTAACTACGTTACACTGCCATCTAGCGGCTAAATCTACAATTGCGTGATGGGGCCTATTACGAGTGCAAACGTGGAGAGATTCTTTATGTACTGATATGCACCTTTTTGATCGACGTTCGAAACCCTGGAGGGAATTATAAATCAACCTGTATTTTGAAACAAAATGAATATATATTCCTACGCCTTATTTTGGAATATAAAGCATAACTATACCACATATTGGAACAGCACAATGGCATGGTTCTGTACCGTTTTTGTAACGAGGGGACTATATATGAGCAGTATACTGTATAGATCGGAATATTATGGAAATAGTTATGACCGGTTTGAAAGTTAGGAATAACAAATAGGAATATTACTGAAATGTACAGTATTTTTCCGAGAACCATACAATGTTTATAAGAAAATGAAAATTGCCTGTGTTTTCAATATGTTCGTAACAAAAACTCGCAGTTACGTCCAATGTATCTACAAGATAAATTAATTTATTCCTATTCATGTATATTAGAAAACCAACACAAAAAATCGTTAACGAAGCATAGCAAATGCTTCAGCACAATATAAATTGAAAAATAACAAAGGAGTTTCTTAGCAATTATTTTAAAATGGAAATGAACTAATTATATTTACCTAAACGTGATGACGAATCAGTTCGTCGATGACGTTGGCAGCTGCCGATTTCACTAAGCAAGCAGACCAAGCAAGCGCTGCTGTTGTGGCCTCGTCTGTCAAGAACCCTGTAAAGAAAATATTCACTCATGACAATTGGGTTTAAGCTGTTGGATACTGGAAAAGGTCACATCCCAACCCTTAACCCGTTCCATTTACTACACCAAAGGTTGAATATATAGCAGGGTGGGTAAAAATCATAATTTTTATTTGAAAAATCATTTTTGATGATTTAATTTACTGAAATCGGATCTTTTTTATTTAAAACTATTTTTTTTTTAAAAAAACATACTTAAAATTGCTGGCATGGTTCTTGGCACCATACACATAGATAAATGTTTTTTTTATAAAAGGCCTTTCTAGTAAACGGCCGTGTAAAATATTTGAAAATTTTGGTTAAAGATAATAAAAAAATTATATGTAAATGTATATTTTTCGGTTTCTTATAGTGTGAAACATCAGATGAACATAATATAGAAATGTTTGTTCAGTGTATTAATGAAACTATAATACATATTTTTAATTTTTCTTTCAGTAAAATAAAACATTCTGGATGTACTCTACAATTGGAAGTTAATTATTTTTTTAAGTATTTGCAGATGAATTTTGGTATTTTTTTAAATTAAAGTTTGCAAAATATCAGCTGTTATATATATTTACAGTTTAATGATAATGACACTATTTACGGGTTAACATGATTAAAATTTTCTACATTTTTTTGCACAAAATGTTTGCTATTTTTGCCTATAAAAATTACTGAATATTGAATCAAGAGAAATGTAAGTATGTTTAAAGTTTACATATTACATTTTTTTCGTATGAGCTTTACCCGATCAGTAGGTATATTTTGTTTCCTTTATTTTCCTTTCTTAGAGCCTAATAAACACTATTGAATGATCACGAGTTTAATGTATTTTCACTAAAAGTGATTCTGATATCTACAAAATCTTTATGTACATTATTCTATAAATTATTAATTTAAATCTTGATATAAATCTCTATTTAAATCAACCTGATATGTCCGAAATGTCCCCGTACCACTACGTGCATATATCCTGTTGTGAATGTGTTGAAAATTGGTTGGTACTCGGTTTCTTAGGAAAGGTTTCGTTTTTGTGGTTGGCATCCCTGCTCTCAACGTCATATGGAATGTTCGTTCGAATTCCTATATCAGTGCTGATGTGAGCGGGCGTAGTTACAGGGCTGAGGGACAGACGTCTGCGTGAGTGCAAGGACGGACAACATTGCACGGGGCAAACGATGTACTGCAACATAATGTAAATTAATAAAAACATATGTTATAATAAATGTATAAATGTCTTAGGCGTAACATATAGTACAGGGTGTCCGAAAAGTCACGTATCCGAGATTTCGAACGTTAGTACCTTTTGTACACTCACTGGGTATTACATATGTCTGCGTGAATTTTTTTTAAACATTAACAAGCTACATGAATGTTCAGTATGCGCGAAAAGTTACTAAGATGCAAAAAAAAGTTTTTGTACAAATAAAACATGGATAAAAGAATATGTGGAGTCGCTAGTAAAAGCTTTAGATGTGTAATGATGTTCTCTATGGATATTTATAGACAATTGTATAGGCTTAATTATAGCATAGGCCTATTCATATAAATTAGTTTGTCGAAACTACAAAATGTACTGGCAACATTGGTTGTGTCAGAGGGCAGTACCAGGCGTGCCCGACATCACATCTAGCTACATTACTATTAAACCAATGCCCAGATGAAAGAAAACATTTGAAATTTATCATACAAAACGATATGTAGTTTGAGTAGGTTAGGTGCAGACCTTCGTGGCGGAGTGGTTAGCACATGACGCGCCATGATGCCAGGGGTTACGGGTTAGAATCCCGACCTTGGCATGGGTGATCTTTGCGAGTGTTCCCTTGTCAATTTCATTATATCACCACTCATATTCACGATCGCGATTATCCAAAAGTGGCATAAAAGCGACGCTAAACAGAAACACAAATCAAATGAAATGAAAATAAGCTCTCTGATAGCGTAGCAACTAGTTGGATTTGATTTGGATTGGTTCATTGTACTTTGCTTTTCTGCCACATTTGACTAATTGCGAGGATGGGGCATGATTGAGGATATTATGGAATTGATGAAGATGCATACACAGAGAACCCACATGCCCAGGGCTGGATTTGAACCAGAGACCCCTAGCATCGTAGCGCGCTGTGCTATTAGAGTAAAGGCGCCTAATATGAGGATGGTCCCTAATATGAGATTGCGGCCGATCTCGCATATGTGGCGCAACAGGCAATCAATGAGGCATCAGATACATAGCACTTGGCAACTCTGTTGGTCTCTGAGAAAATGTTCTGTGGTCGTTGAACAGTGTAGATGTGGGACGTGTTGGAAGCATTTTGTCAAGGCAGAATATTTTGCAGAGGTGGAAAACATTGCGGGTTTCGCAGGAAAGTTAATTGGGAGTCATAAAATCATTGATGTACCGTTAAAGGTAATGAACCAAGCAGTGTGCTGTCAGTTTTTAAAGATTCGCGATGGCAAATTTAAATGAAAACATGGCGGTTGTTTATTCGTGTACCAATGCTCCAAATATGAGACAGGGAGTGATTCCCAATACGAGATATGTCTCATATTAGGGTAGCTTAGGTTAACCTACGATGCTCTGTTTATAATGTGTCAACACATCAAGATTAAGTGAATGTTCTGATTTAGGCAAAAGTATTTTTATGTTATTAACAATTATTTCTATTGTTGCAGATGGCACCGCATCGAAGAAAAGCATGGTCCAGGGAGAATATGATAAGGAAATGGGTTACCTGAAGGTATCCAAGCAATATGCTGTACCAAAGTACCAAAGGGAACACTCGAACGATATGTAATGGACCACCTGAACAACTAGTGTTACTCACCTTAGGCAGAAAACCAGTTCTTCCACCAGAAATTGAAGATGCATTGGAGTCATATTGCATAGAAATGGATAAAAGATACTTTGGATCACAGTTGTTACTTGCATGAATGCCATTGGAACCTTCATACCACCAGTGCTTACTTCAGTGATGACTTACTTGCAAGTGAATGTAGTATCTCATATTAGGACCCCATTTTCTCATACCTCATTTTTACATATTTTTGTATTTTGTATCACTATGTTTTTCAAGAACATTCTAGGGCAATTTTAGTTATTGCATTTCAACAACAACATGTCTGGCCATTGTATGCATTTGTCACATTCACATTGTTACATCATTGTTGGCTGTAATTTTCACATAAAAAAATGTGTCTCATATTAGGCGTCTTTACTCTATTCATTCCGCCACGAAGGCCTACACCTAACCTACTCAACCTACATATCGTTTTGTATGATAAATTTCAAATTTTTTCTTGCATGTGGGTATTGGTTTAACAATGTAGCCAGATGTGGCGTCGGGCACACCTGGTACTGCCCTCTGACACAACCAATGTTGCCAGTACATTTCGTTGGAATTGGATGGTCATATCACTTTAGCGGTCATGCATTACGGATCCTAACAAGATATTTATATCGAATACGCGACCGAACGTACCACCGACAAAACGTACCAGCCACCTGACCGGCTACCTGCGAAGGGTCTTCTAATGAGTCTAAAAATATTTGCGATGCGACAAAACGTACCACTTGATGGTTTTGCTGATTTCCATCACACTTTATCCACGCTTTGTTTGGACTGGCAAAATTTACTATACAGGGTGTCCACAAAGTCCTGCTACCGTTACAATGAAACTGAACTTCTAAACTATATGAGATAAATACATGCAGTTTTTTGCAACGTGTTCTACAGCTCTCAAAGTCTTATTTACAATTACAACACTTCAACTTGTTCGAGAACTTCTGCAATCCGTGTACGAAGTCTGACAAGATCTGGAACAGGGGTTTCGTAGACATGATCCTTGACGTACCCCCAAAGGAAAAAATCCAAGGGAGTGATATCAGGGGAGCTCAGTGGCCAGGAGATTGGTCCATTGTGGCCAATCCATCTCCCAGGGAAATGACTATCCAAAAGGTCCATCACATCTAGAGACCAATGAGGAGAAGAAACACGGATTGCAGAAGTTCTCGAACAGGTTGAAGTGTTGTAATTGTAAATAAAACTTTGAGAGCTGTAGAACACGTTGCAAAAAACTGCATGTATTTATCTCATATAGTTTAGAAGTTAAGTTTCATTGTAACGGTAGCAGGACTTTGTGGACACCCTGTATAATGTATATATAGCTATTTTGGCGTGCTTAAAATCAGCTGTGGTTAAGCTGTCGTTCATTTTTTTAATTTGTTTTATCTTTTCGTCTTTTTTTTCGATTTTCATTTTTGTTGTGTTAGCAGCAAGAATATTGTCTCTGATGTAACTTGAATTCTTTCGCATTGCTTTATGAACAAAATTTTAACTATGCTTCCCTAACCTAACCTTATCGGAAATGGTTCATGGGATTATCCTTGAATGGTTCGTGGGGCTATCCGTCAATGGTTCGTGGAGCTATCCGTCAATGGTTCGTGGGGCTATCGGTCAATGGTTCGTGGAGCTATCCGTCAATGGTTAGTGGGGCTATCCGTCAATGGTTCGTGGGGCTATCCGTCAATGGTTCGTGGGGCTTTCCGTCAATGGTTCGTGGGGCTTTCCGTCAATGGTTCGTGGGGCTATCCGTCAATGGTTCGTGGGGCTATCCGTCAATAGTTCGTGGGGCTATCCATGAATGGTTCGTGGGGCTATCCGTCAATGGTTCGTGGAGCTTTCCGGCATTGGTTCGTGGGGCTATCCGTGAATGGTTCGTGGGGCTATCCGTGAATGGTTCGTGGGGCTATCCGTCAATGGTTCGTGGGGCTATCCGTCAATGGTTCGTGGGACTATCCGTCAATGGTTCGTGGGGCTATCAGTTACTGGTTTGTTGGGCTACCAGTGCATGATTCGTGGGGCTACCCGTGCATAATGTACTGATCACAAGGCCAAAGTTAGTTTTCCTTGAAGTGGTACGTTTTGTCGCGGAGTAAATATTTTGAAGGTAGGTGTTTATCTGAGTGGTACGTTTCGTCGCGAAAACCCAAGTGGTACGTTTTGTCGCTGGTACGTTCTGTCGGGACACCATTTATATCAATTCAACAGTAATTTAGTTTCCATAAAGGTAAATACGCTATAAGTTAATACTGAGCTACCCTTTTATAACCAGATTTTGAAGCAGTACCTCGGGAACCACACACAATAATTTTTTTCAGAGGACAGCGACACAAAAAACCGCCCTCTTCAGGTGCTTCGGAAGAGAGAAATTGCAGGGGGAAAGGGGGGGGCGGGTGTCTGACGCTATGTCACCCATCGATTAGATGTCACTCCCAAGCTGCACATACCTCCATGGAGGACTCGCCAGATAAGCTCCATGAATGGCTTTGAGAGTCGGTCGCTCGAGTTAAATGGTCCAATGTGGTTTCCCGTCGGTCGATCAAAGCGAGGGGGAATTTATGCATTAGTGGATTGAACTGCCCGGTTGGCTACCGCTGGAATGGATCACAAAAATGGGGGCAGCACTTTTATTCATCGCTTCTTGACGTCTCTTGCATTCCTAAGATAATTTTTGCAAATTAAAAAAAAAAACGTGCGCGGAGAACTTGGTGAAAATTAACCTTGTTCGTGGTTAGTTTGTCACCCAGTCACCCGAATACGCCTCTCTCTGTTTAACCTCACATTGCTGTGAAATTTGCTTACTGAGATTTGACCTGCTGAAAATCTTGTCGGAACTAACTTTTCCATACGTCTTCATGCCAAATTGACAATTCACTGATGAATAACAATTTCAATAGTTTACTTTACACAATAGTCACGGGTGAAAGATGTGGCCATTACTGTAAATACCCAAATGTCAAGCTCTTCTCCATGCGCCAAAATATACAGTACTGAAATGAAAAGATGAACAAAAGTATAAGACATGTTACAATATAGTGACTGGTCTATATGCAACCCAAATAACAATCGTGCCTTTTGGGTTGCATAACTGTCAGGAAACCTAAGGTTAGGTTAGGTTAGGGCATGTGGAGTGGACGATTGTCATTTGGGTTGCATATAGACCAGTCACCTTTTTCAAACTCGGTCCACCTTCACGACAGCTTTCGTATGAGCGGAAATAATGCTCAACTATGAATTCCTTTTTCTCCGTCGAGAGACCCATTTCCAACAACAACTGCACAACACAACTTCCTTTTCACTACTGCGAACACGTGCAGCTAGAGCTATGCCCCGTCGACAAACGCAACCACGTGTTCGAGATGCGCGAGTTTCAGTACTGTATATTTTGGCGCATACCGTACAACCTTTGCTACATTTACAGACTAACGAGAGTCTGGCGTGTTGTGTCGTTTACATGAGCGTTTGTGGTTGTCCCTCTATCCATTTCATCGTATCTTTCATCATCATCTTTGCGATTAGCCAGAAGTGGCAGAAAAGCGAAGTAAAATAAATCAATTAAAGACAGTAGACGCTCATCGGATTCCTTTATTTATTTAGTGGCTTTTTCTGCCACTTTTGGCTATCACACAGAAAACTAAATGCATCATACAGTTTGATGCACCAAACGCGTCGATTGATGCATTAAAGTGTGTTTTAAGGCATCTGCCAAGAATCGGATTCATTTTTGTATGTCGTAAAATAAACACCGAAGTGCATCATGTGATGCAAGTGAGGATTTGTTTCAGTCAAGATGCAATATAATGCATCATTTGATGCATTTTGATGCACCTTCATGCGTTTTGGTGCACCTTCCTATATCTTTCTCGATGATCTACTTACGACGTTTCATCTGAGCTAAATAAAATCTGTAGCTCAGACGAAACGTTTAAATGCATCATTGAAAAAGATGCAGGAAGGTGCATCAAAACACATCAAATGATACTCACCTCGACTGAAAGAAATCCTCGCTTGCATCAGGTGATGTACTTTCGTATTTCTTTTTACGACATATAAAAATGCACTAAAATGCATCAAATGTGAATCTGATTCTTCGCAGATGCCATAAAACACACTTTAGTGCATCAATCGACGCGTTCTGGTGCATCAATCGGTATTATGCATTTAGTTCTCTGTGTGCACGTGATGATTACATGAAATTGACGAAGGACCATTCACAAAGAACGTTCGTGCCCAGTTAGGGACTCGAACCCATGAACTTCAGAAATTCGACCACCTTACACGCTTGGACACAGAGCCGACTGTAGCCACTTATCACCATCATCATGAGATGTTGAGTATTTGCTCCAGGTACACTTCTCCAATTGATACCCGACCGCCCTGAAAGGTTTCTAAGGCCAGAAATCCATAGGCGGAGTTCTGGAGGGGCCAGGGGGGCCTGGCCCCCAACATAAAAAAGACTAAAAGAATAACACATGATTGAGTTCAGTTACTACATATTTGTTATGAAGCCATGACGTTTGGCATGATGGCATGTGCGGTAATTGCACCGCAATAGCGGGCCTTAGACGATTTGATTGATGTGTACAGTTTAAAGAAAGAAAAACGTAAAATGATTTTGTGTTAAGTCAACAGTTACTGCTGAGGCAACAAAATAACTTTTCAATTTAATTTTTCTAAAATTTCTGAAGCTTACTATTGTATCGTAACTTTTTTAAAGTAATACGAGTATTATATTAATAAAAATTTAATGAAATGCAAAATGCAATAATCGTACTGTTTTGCTTCTTTTTAAACTGACAATCAATATACTAATTAATATTATTTTTACTTAAGCGAGGAAATTTAACATTTTCAAATCTAAAAGGCCTAAAACCCAGTATACCCTTATAAACTAGGGGATATTCAATAACCCTCACGTACATCATAATCTTCTCACAGAGTCTGCCCCCCCCCAAAGCAAAAGCTAAAACTCCGCCCATGCAGAAATCGTTAATTTGGCAACATAGCCCCCAGGGAGTAGCCAACTTTACGACAAGTCCCTTTACTAGACGTGAATCACTGTGGAAAAAGATTTCCATGCTTGTGCCACGAAGGAATAAGGGGTAATGTAAAGGTATAGAGCTCCACATATTCTTGATCTTGGCCGAGTATCCTTTACTCCCCAGGGTTGCCCTCACGTTCCCGTTTACAAGGCTGGGTGGGCCTCAGAGCCGCGCAGAAACATTATGGAAAAATTCATGCTGTATATCACCTGCCCCGGAATTCGAATCTTCCGCGTGGAAGACAGATGTTACCTTATGACGTAACGGAAACAATGATTCTACATTAGCAAGTTATGCTAATTAGACACTACCTTGTCTAGTAATTTTTAGCTAAATTTATTATAACTCTACGATTCGAGAGAGCACCTCTTCTCTCGTCCTCGGATGAACACATTTCATTTCGACACTTAGGGGAGAGTCGTACAGTACCGGCCACCTTAAGCTTATTGATTGTAACTGATAAAGGATTTGGAGATAGTCGGATTGAACATAGTAATATGATACCTCAATGCATACTTTAAGGAACACGGGTTTAATTTCTCTGAAATGTTTTCAGAACTACAAGATATATATACAAAAAACGAAAAGATGCATTTTCAATGAGTGGAAAAATTGTCGTCCAGTATCGGCCAGTCAATATTTTAATTTTAGGAGGTGGCAATTATTGATAAATGCTTCAGTTTTATGAAGAAACTGTAAACTATGTGTACAAAGGTGTGGTAGTTAACAAATGTGGAAATAAAGTCCATTAAAGCAGAGTTGAAATCACATTTTTACAATAGTCACAAAAATACAAAATATTTTGTTGGGTTTACGCATTCAACATGTGCCAAACTCCACATTCGGTACACTGAACCCAATCTTCCTCAAAGGACTCTCAAATTATGCATTGTGCAGTCTCTACGGTTGTCTTCTTATTTACTGAGGGGCATAAACTTATTGTCCAAGTCTTTCATATACGAAAGTAATTGTTTTTCCATTTCTTCATCAAACGTCTTCTTAAATCAGCCCATCTGAGGTGTCAGGTCCACATCCATACCACGTTGAATTGCTCTCAATCTCTCTCCTAGCGTGCTTCTTGGTAAACAATATATATTAGCTGCTTGTCTTGCTGTCATTTTGTTTGTCATTACCTCATTTACCGCCGCTTTCATGGCCTCTTCAGTCCATTTACCTCTTTTGCTGCCCTCCTCGTCTGCCATCTTACTCTGAAAACAAAAGCAAGCAGGACTGCAGTAGGTGCGTACAAAATTCTGTGTGGCCGATACTGGACGACACTTGGCTGGCCGATCATTAGGTGGTAACAAAAGTTCCGATTACACTTTGTTTATAATCAATTTGCTAATCTATTTACAGGTTTTCGTATCTTTATAGAATACCGGTAAACTGAATCTGACAATAAAATCAAACACTTACCTCGAACATGAATACCAGGGCCCTAGAAATAATTTCTCTCGCGCAGCCACTTGACTCTTCACAGTAACACAGGCACAGCTCTCGCAATACTGCGTGAAAGTGGGTGATCCCGAACTATAGCGCACGCGAATACATACCCTTCTCTCCTACTCCCGTGAACTACTGCTATGTAGGGTCAAATGTCCGAACTAGGAATTGGCCGATACTGTAGGACGGCCGGTACTGTGCGACACTCCCCTAATTTTTCAAATAACCATTTATTACAACTGTACACCACTGCCTCACAAAATCATATCAACAAAGTCACAGAATATAAATCGGTCGGTTCGAATCTGACCTCGCTTCTTAGAGCAATCTTACCAACAATAGATATCGGGCAGCCATAAGCAGTTCAAGTCAAAATCTGTTTACGGAAGTTATCACAGGCGCAAAAATAACACTACGACGAACAAGTGATTTTACTACGAATTCGGTGCGCTAACCAACTACGTAGTTTGTTCATCTTCCTTTTCTATGCTGTTACTGCATTTCCCCAATTCCTTTCCTGTTTCTCTCGCCTTGCGTCCCTTGTTAAAGAAATTGGATGCAAATCCTGAAGTGAATATTTCATCCACGCGCATTCCCCCCCCTCCTCCTCCCTCCGATTGAGACAGAGGAAACTAATTACTTTAAGTGGACGAGGATACAAGAGGACCGCTTCCTGTGCTGGAGAAAATGCAAACTTAAGCCTTCAGTTCAGCCTCCTTAGTACAGTATTCTGGACGATATCTGAGCATGAACATTATCAAGCTTTGCAAAACCTTTCTGCAATACCATTGTGGACTTATTCGTGAATTAGATATTTTGCTTTTTATACGCATTGCACATGAAATTGCTACTTTTGCTTCATATTCTCTAACTCCCCCTCCTCTTTCGTCTCCCCGATGGCGCAGTGTTAGCGTCTTCGTCTTGTAATCAAGGGGTCCCGGGTTCGATACCTGGTGGAGGCACATAATGGTTCGGATCTTACTTTAAACTCTAGGTCCAGTCCCGATTAGACTTTCCGTGCCCAAGTGAAGTTTAAACAAAAAAAATTAAACATCCCTCTCTCTCTCTCTCTCTCTCTCTCTCTCTCTCTCTCTCTCTCTCTCTCTTTCGTATCGTTAATTGGATGACAGAGAGATATAATCTTTCGGAGGTTATTGATATTTTTCTATCTGTAAAGTTGGGTACACCTGCATAAAAACCGGCCTCTGTGAAGAAATGGTTAGCACAGCGACACCAAGGGTCCCTGCCTGGACATGCCTTTTCTTTGTGAGTGTTCCTTCATCAATTTCATACAAGCATCACTCATCCACATCGTCGCGATTATTCAAGAGTGGTAGAAAAGCAAAGTATAATAAACCCAATTAATCAATCAATGAGCGGAACGAAACCTTTACAAGGGTGAAGCCAAATGAATCGAACATCGTCAAAGCAAAGTTCAGTCGCTTGAAAGACTTTCTAAGGATATTTGCAACATTTTGACTCAAAAACTCAATATGCTGACCAAGGCAGTAATTTATTTTATTATAAAACATAAACTAAACGTAGCGTTTCAACCTTCTAGCAAGGTCTTCTTCAGACTCTGCACCAAGTACAAATGTAACAAGTTATATACGTGCTAAGCAGATAGGAAGGGAGAAGAGAATACTAGTTAGAAAATGGAAGGCGGCCAAGGAAATAGGCAAGAAGGATGAAGAAGACACAATGAACTGGAATGGGGGACTGAAGTTAAACAAAGAATGGAAGAAGGTGTTAGAAAGAGTGGAAAGAACAAGAGAGAAAGAGGAGAGAAGAAGGAAGAAGAATGAAGGAAAAAGAGCGTGAGAAAGAGTACAACCACATTCTAGATGGAAGTAAATATGTTTAGCCTTTTAGGTGAAAGTACAGTTGACAAGGGAAAGCCACCTGCTAGAATGTTCCAGAACAACTTTCTAATAGTCTGGAGGGGAGTAATGTTGTGTGTTATATATCGTCCTGTTTTTGTACCTTGTTACATTTGTACTTGGTGCAGAGTCTGAAGAAGACCTTGCTAGAAGGTTGAAACGTTACGTTTAGTTTATGTTTTATAATAAAATAAATTACTGCCTTGGTCATCATATTGAGTTTTTCATATCATGGAAACAAGGCTTAATGGTGTTATAGTTTTGACTCATTCTAAAAAGGGGCGCCATATAGCTGTAAAGGGGCACTCAGCACACGGCCTTCCAGACGCCAGAGTCTCGTATTTTCCTAATAACGATGTGATCACAGATAAGGTAAATTGCACTTCCATAGTACCTGGGGGCATAAATGTTTTGCCTGTTGAGGTATAATTTGTTTAATAATGGAAAGATTGAAACAATGAACATACATATAGTTTGCCTGCAGTGTCCTCTACTTAGAGTTACCCTTCCACACAGTTGCCATCGCGTTCGATGCATTTGTGCCAGCGTTTTATCCAACCCTCAAAACCAGTTTGGAAAAATTCTACAGAACACTCCCTTCCCCACCGTTTAGAGCTGTTTTCACCTGCTGTAGGTCCTCGAATCTCATGCCACGAAGCACAGACTTAGAACACACTTTATGGTATCCCGTACTCTTAAGTATTGCCTGTGCTGACCCATAGGAGATGTGCACTGCATCTGAAATGTCCTGGTTGGTGATGCGTCCATCCCCTCGGATGAGCTCTTCAGCCCTGTGGCGGTTGTCGTCGGTCATAGACATTGATGACCTGCCAGTCCTTGTCATGTCCGCACTTTCGGTTTCTTCCATTTTGAACTTAAGTAGTTAAGTTTGTGCTTCGTGGCATGAGATTCGAGGACCTGCAGGAGGTTAAAACAGCTCTAAACGGTGGGGCAGGAAGTGTTCTGCGGAATTTTTCCAAACTTTTTTCGGCGCCTGGTAAAACGTTCGCTCAAATGCATCGAACGTGATGGGAACTGTGCAGAAGGGTAACTCTAATTAAAGGACACTAAAGGCGAACTATATGTATGTTCATTGTTTCAATCTTTCCATTATCAAACAACTTATACCTCAACAGACATATCTTTTTGATGCCCCCAGGTACATTGTCACCCCTTACATATGGTGAAATTCATGAAAGGACACTCCCAAGGAACATCCATGCCCAGGCAGCAGTGGCATCAACTTATAGGGGCTCGTGGGGCTCGAGCCCACCCAATAATTTGTGTTATCATATTTATTTTAGAAATAAATAATTCCCGCACATAAGAAAAAAAATCATCATTGTACATTTAAATAATTCTCACAACTTAATTACTGGCTGTCATTAAAATACTTAATAATAATTTGTGACATGTCCAATACGATATTTTTCAGCGTCCAATATAAATTAATATACATTATATGGGGTCAAATCGTTATTAGGAAAGTTACAGTGAATAAGGGCTTATACCCAGGATGAGGATCATCTCGTATCACTCCAAAGGCGTCATAACTCCATATATTAATCTCTTCACCAATAGGTCCGGTTGAAGCGCTGGAAAGAGCGTCTCACGAGCACATAACACCGGCAATCTTGAGCGGATCGTACGAAAAATAAGTAAAATGAGCTAAAAGCACCGTTAACGGCAGACGCGGACTCGCCAACGGCTTTAACGATCGGAACTTTGAATCTCTCATAAATACCAGGTATCCAAAAAAGTTCGTGCCACTGGAACGAAAAGTGAAAGTCAAACGGCATGTGTCGGCAACCCTGTCTGGATGACGTCAAAAGTTTACATTCCCGGCAACCTTCAGTCAGTGCAGAGTTGGGAGGTGTGTCGGTCGAATAGACAGCAGGTCTGTAGGAACTAGAATCCTGAAGGGAACATGTCACTGTCAAATGACGTTTTACGGCCGTGTTTACTGTATGAGTTCAAATTGGGCAGCAATGCTGCAGCCGCTGCTCGAAAGATATGCTCCACGTTTGGAGAGGCATCAGTGAGTGAGCGCACAGCGCGAAAGTGGTTCAGTCGCTTTGCATCGGGCGATGAGAGCATCCAGGACAAGCCTCGCGCTGGACGCCCCGCCACTATCGACGAAGCCCTGCTGAAGGAGATCATCGAGCGCGATCCACAGAAAACGTGCAAAGAACTTGCACAAGGGTTTGGAGTGTCGGAGGAAACCATTCGATTGCATCTGCACAACCTCGGGAAGACTTGGAAGCTCAGTAAGTGGGTTCCTCACGTTTTGTCCGAGGAAAACAAACGCCAGCGGCTCACCATTTGCGCATCATTGCTGTCACGCCACAAGAAAGCCCCATTCCTGGACCAGATATTGACATGTGACGAGAAATGGTTGTTATACAGTAACCGCAAAAGAAAACATCATTGGTCGTCCCCTGGTTCTGTTTCATTGACTCCCAAAGAAAACATTCATCAACAGAAGGTTCTGCTCTGTGTTTGGTGGACCACCGCTGGTGTTGTGCACTTTGAATTCCTAGAGCATGGCAAAACCATCACATCCGAGATGTACTCGTCCCAGCTTCAAAGGGTTGCAGCTGCACTGCGTCCGAAGCAGCCAGCACTAGTCAACAGGAAAGGAGTGATCCTTCTTCAAGACAACGCTAGACCTCATACGGCGAAAGCGACCAAGGAGGTAATCAACACACTTGGTTGGGAAATTTTACCTCATCCTCCTTACTCCCAGGACCTTGCCCCATCCGACGTTCACTTGTTTTTGGCCATGGATAACCACTTGCGTGAGCAACAGTTCCGAAACCGAGATGATGTCACGCAGGTCATAGGACATTTTTTTGCTCCTAGGGACCAGAACTTTTAAAAACGCGGGATTTATAAGCTTGTACCTCGTTGGGAACATGTAATTGAAGCTGAAGGAGCTTATTTTGCTGAATAAAACACATTTGAAAGTAATCACAGAGTCTTTATTTCTCACTGCAATATACGGCATGAACTTTTTTGGATACCTGGTAGTTCGAGAGACCATTTCTCAGTCCAGTGGTAATCAGAAAGCTATCGAGCACACAAGTTGTTGCCTCCTAGTTAGAATCGGTTTACCAATTGATACGATAGAAGTTTCAGCGGGGAGTAGTGCGTTATGTTAGTTTCATTTCAGGAGTGCTTGTATCTACAAATCAGCAAGACGATCTTCACATCAAGTTCTACAGGTAAAGGAACATTCCTCTATCCCCTTTCTATTATTCTCACGGCCCTGCCAGACCAGTCAGTTGAAGTGTTGAAATCGAATGTTAAATGTTCTCCTTATTTCACAGGGGCTTTGCTTGTTTACGTGTTGCTGTTGATCTTGTGTTACCCCATGCCATAAGAGTATCTCTCCCAAACAAAGCGAGTAGCTTTAGACTGGCATAGCCTAGGTTCGATCCCAAAAACCCGAGGGATTTTTATACGATTTTATACTAAAAACTCTCAATACAGGCACGCAAAAGGCACCGAAAAATACATAATAGGCACTAAAAAGAATGAATATCGACAGATTTTTCATCTTTTCTGGAATTAGGCACTCAAAAGGAGTTATCTTCGAAATAGGCAATCATGACTAAAATAGGAAAAGATAATCACTGCAAAATGCACGTATTCATCTCAGAAATGGCCTGAAATGGTTTCTAACTTTTACTCTGCCGAAGGGGTCGTCAGAAAATAACCCCGGTTTCGCCCAGGCCTTTGGCGCGAATTTTGAATTCGTACACTTATTTGACAAAAAATGTTATAACTCGTAGACTATTTGACTAATCTACTTCGGGCAACTTTTGTTTTGCAGCAAAAACATCAGGGCAGAAGTCAAAACGCCAAAGCCAACAAGAGGGGTTGGGTGGCCGCGGTCCACAACTTTCAACTAAATAAATCATTAAAATGGGGAGTTTTTTCACATATTCGATAATGTAATTCACCCAGGAACATGAAATGATTTTCATTCGGTTGAGAGAGGACCATTCTTTGAATATAAGGCTAAAGTGTGCCTCCCCTGGGGGCAAACTCCCCATTTTTAAGACTTTTTCATTGAAAGTTGGGGGCAGTGGCCCACCCAACCCCTCTTCTTATCTTTGGCGTTTTGGTTTCTGCACCGTTGCATGCCCTGATGTTATAACTGCAAAATAAAAGTTACCCGAAGTAGATAGGTCAAATAGACTACGAGTTATAACATTTTTGTCAAATAAGTGTACGAATTTAAAATAATTCGCGCCAGCTTCCATACCTAACTTTTGAGTCGGGGGGAGGAGGGTGCATCCACATTACGTGCCAAAGCTTCGTGTAACCAACTGTAAGTGTTTCCGACCTAAAAGAAAAGTATCAAGATAATAAAAAAACAGGAATTTTGTAATCAGCTGCATGGTCGATATATCGACCAAAATCGTACCTTTTCTGTCCAAGGGAAAATTATGGCAAATCCTCACCCACTTATGTCGTATATAAACTTAACTTAACTTAACTTAAAAAAAATTTCGGAGTTCAGCCCACTGTCAGGCAGGGATTCGAACCAGGGACTAAACTTGAGAGAAAGGTTGAGCTAAAAAGCTTTATATGTTCCTTAGACAGTTTCCGAGTTCTATCATCGCTGTGGGCCGTTTTCTTTAATTAGCTGGACAAACACGTTAGCTTCCACTTACCGGCAGCCTTCAAGTGGGAGAGCTACCGAAGCGAAATCTGAGAAGATCCAGGTTAGGAAGTTTGTTATTTGGTTTGGTATCGAAGGAACTGGCGGGAAAAAAACTCCTGATGACATAATACTTCGCAACGGAAGATCCAGCTTCTGTCTTTGCGGTCAGATTGAATCCACCGTGCAATTCGCTGCAAAGCGGCCCCTCCTCACGTGACGCGGGTGCCAAAAAACATGGCCGGTAAAAATGTGGAGCACGTTCGACGTCCAATAAAGATCGCCCCCCACATCCTCTCAAACTGTGCGCCAGCCACGCCGAGAGAGAAAAGCTCTCTCTCTCTCTCGCTGGAGAAATTGATGTGGCGAACGCCGCATTGTTGGGGGAGGAAGGAGAACCTCCCCCTCCTCTGTTCTTAGCACGGAAGAGAAACGAGGGGCTGAAGCTTGTTCTTGTAAATACTTTGGCTGCTGGAGGCCAATTTTTCACGGGATTTTTCAACGGGTTATTGTTGCCGACGTTTCGAGACTAGGCGACTACATCGTAATTCCAGACGAGCCAGTGCCAGGAGCCTCCTCCCGTCCCCACGAGATCTGGACGAGCTTGGTATTGATAGCTCTATGCAATCGAACGGCCAGATTAGAAATTCTACATTATGACCGAGATGTCCCCGTTCCCCTGCTTGCATGCATCCTGTTACGACCGTGTTGAAACTTGCTCGGTGTTCGGTTGCTTGGGAATTATTTCGTTTTTGTAGTTAGCAACCCTGCTTTGAAAGGCCACACTGAACGCTCTCTCAATGGATGCGTTCCGAAAGTCTTAACGAAACGAACGAAATTAACTGGCCTCGTGAACCTGGCGAAACCAGTTATATTACAGACTTATGGGACGCTCTAGACGAAAGCGCATGCGCAGCGTTTTGTTATAGAAATTTTTCGCATCGCGTCCAGCAGCTGAAATAGTCTGCTGCGAACAATGTTACTAATTTTAATCACATTGTAAGAAGAGTAAGGCACACTCATCTTGCGCATGTTGCTTCATATCGCTCTCTGCTAAAATTATAATACATTTTCCGAACATGTACAGTTTGAAGCTATCATGCACGCTATCATGCGGGCAGCACACGATTCTCACCGAACAAACCAGCCTCCAGGCCCGTGCGTTTGGTGAATCTCGTTCATTCACGAGACGCGTGGAATGCGACTTTTGGGACAGCATAATGGACCTCACGAAACGCACGGAAGCACTTATGGGACAGCCAGTTACCATAACTCGTTTAACGCGTTAAACTCGTGCGACTTTCGGAACGGGCCCAATGTCAGTTGTTCCGTCATGGCTGATGGGAGCGGACACGGCTAGTCACGTGCGTGTGGGTGCACAAATGACAACACATGGGGCAAACGATGTGCTGGAACTTAATAATAAAAGTTCACAAGTATGTTATAATGTAAATATAAAGATACATTTGCTTCATTAAATAAATATATCCAATATATTGAAGTGTGACTCAATTTAAGTTCGGGGATCGAGAGTCACTGGGATGTAGCAAATTACAAAACGAGAGGGTTAAGGTTCATAATTACTGTAAAGAGGCCCGCTCCGGTCAATCAAAAGAAAGATGAGTTATAACTGACAAGGGAGGTTATCTAAGTGTCCCCCTCCGATTCCTATGAAACTTGGCAGGTGTATAGAGGGCCCAAACGAAGAAATATGTGTTTTTTTGTTTCGGTTAAAAAAACTGTTTTCTGGGGCAACCCCCCTCTCAAATGTCAAGATGAGGAGAAATTGAAGTGGGGATCTGACCCCGAAACCACGTATAATTGGAACACACACAGCACAGAACTGTAGGATTGTCGATATAAAACGCTGTGCAATTGTAGAGAGATACCGAATGCATAGACACCTCCGAAGGGGGACACAGGGGCCAGATCAGCACTTCAATTTGTCATCATCTTGACATTTGAGGGGTTTTTTGCCCCTAAAACAGTTTTTTAGCCGAAACAAAAAAAACACGTATTTCTTCTTTTGGGTCCCTCTATACACCTGCCAAGTTTCATGGAAATCGGAGGGGGACACTTAGATAACTTCCCTTGTGAGTGAGTTGGTTTGAGTTGGTGTTTTAAGTCCACTTTATGCACAGTAAGGCTAATCGGGACTGGACCTACAGTTTAAAGTGGGATCCGAACCAATTGTGCCTCCACCGGGTATCGAACCCGGGACCCCTTGATTACAAGGCAATGACGCTAGAACTGCGCCATGGCCTTGTGGGTGAGAATGCTCTCTCCACACTTATCTTACCTGCACGCTGTTCTTGATGAGTGCTATCCTAGACGAATCTACAAGTCGTGTCTATAAGTTGTCAGAGTTCGTACTTCGACTCTGACTGACGCTCCTCCGTTATCCCGCGCTGAGTGTATCGGATGAATTTCTAAGTCAACTAAAAGTGACGTCATGTTTTATACTTCTGCCGGACTAGAAGTTATTACTCCTCAAGTCCTCTACCGGTGAAATGTACTTTCGTCACCTCCCGTATAACCTCAGTACGGAGGCATTATGGAATGCAGCTCATTCCTGGGATAACTTAGGGGCAGTCGACGGAGACTTCAGGTTAATGAACAGTATAAATAGAGCATTAAACGAGCCTCTTCTTCATCAATATATATAAAGCCCCAATCCCACTAAATCACTGGCATAAATGTTGCAGTTGTGAGTCGGACTTCAGTCTAGAACGTTGTGCTTGGCTCTGTGCTCAACAACTGTCCCCTAAAATGAAAGAAGAATAATACTCTGGTCATATTTCACATATCAACCAGCGGTTCTACATCAAAACTGATTACGAGGAAAAAAACCATCAACGCAATTTACAACGCATTGCATGAAGTGTGTAGCGATAGTGCTGTGTACAGTAGCACCGTGTCAGGGTGAGCTTCTGGATTCCGTGAAGGTCGTGTAAGCAATGAGAACAACCTAAGAAGTGACAGTCAGCAAATGAAACAGACAACACATCTGTGGTTATTTTTAACATTTTGCAAGAAGATAGACGTAAAACATTTGAGGAAATTGTAACACCATTAAGCCTTTTTTCTATGATATGAAAAACTCAATATGCTGACCAATGCAGAAATATATTTTATTATAAAACATAAACTTAACGTAACGTTTCAACCTTCTGGCAAGGTCTTCTTCAGACTCTGTACCAAGTACAAATGTAACAAGGTACAAAACAGGACGATATATATATACACAGACTATTAGAAAGTTGTTCTGGAACATTCTAGCAGGTGGCTTTCCCTTGTCAACTGGACTTTCACCTAAAAGGCTAAACATATTTACTTCCATCTAGAATGTGGTTGGACTCTTTATCTCACGCTCTTTTTCCTTCATTCTTCTTCCTTCTTCTCTCCACTTTCTCTCTTGTCCTTTCCACTTTTTCTAACACTTTCTTCCACTCTTTGTTTATCCGTTGTGCAACAGCCCATGAAGGGCCTAGGCATACCTACCGACTGCCGGTCTCCCTCCCACGCTTTCCTTCGTCACCTCTAAGCGTCGAGATCTTCAACCAGTATTGGAATAGTCGGGGGGTCAGCCCGACGTATCCCCAGCCGTTATAGTAGGTCTACGTGACCGGATTACGCTCACTCACTCGGAGCTCCCCAATTTCTTCACGATGGTGGGTTGCCACCGGCACTATACGTAGGCCGAATAAATTCCGACCAGAGCCGGATTCGAACCTACGCCGTCCCGCAGCGAACGATCTTAAGACGAGTGAACGCCTTAACCCGCTCGGCTACGGTTTATCATCAGTCCCCTATTCCAGTTCATTGTGTCTTCTTCACCTTTCTTCTCTATTTCCTTGGCCTCCTTCCATTTTCTCACTAGAATTCTCTTCTCCCTTTCTATCTGCTTAGCTTCATCCCACTCTATGTCATGTCCTGTTTCTCTCGTGTGTTTAAATATTGCATTTCTCTCTCTCTCTCTTAAGTCGTACATCATCCCTATGTTGTTTCAGCCTCTTTTTCGTTTCTCCTATGTCACACTCTGTCATTCTTTACATTTCACTTCGTAGATAATTCCTTCCTTTTCCTCTTCTCTGTTTTCCTTTTTCTTGTTTACATTCTTTGCTATTCTTAAGATGCTTCTACCTCCCTTCCTGTAAGTGTTTATGCCCGCTTTTATAAGCACTTTACATATATTTTCTGTGGTCTTCCCCGGGTGAGGAAATTGCACATGAAGCGAATATGTCAGTCACTTTAGTGTACAGAATAATTACTGAAAAATTACAGAAGACGTAGAAAGCCAGACGTGCTAGAAGCTGGCCTCCTCATTTTTCACCGTAACGCGAAACCACATGTTGGCGATAAAGGGTTCGGTTCTTATTGGGGATCGAATCTCAGGCTATGTGAAAGCCTGGTGCGAGAGGTACACTTAGAGCTTGGGGTAGTTCCTCGGCAAAACAACAGTAACACGTAACCAAGCAAGAGGCCTCACCTTGTGAAATAAGGAGAACAGTTTAAACATTAGAGTTTAACACTTCGATGGTTGACTGGTCTGGCAATGTTGTGAGAATAATAAGATGGGGGGGGATAAAGGAACGTTCGTTTACCTCTGGTGTATTGTAGCTTGATGGTCTCGTTGAATCAGTAGACTAGGCACGGTCCTGAAACAAAACTTCTTTCGATAGCGCAACTCCGCGGTAGCTATTTACGTAACAATTGCAAATCAGATACATCGGAGGCAACGACTGTTCGCGCGATAAATTTCTGAGTCCAACTGGGCATGAGAAATGGTCTCTCGAACTATGTATGTGCAATTCGATTTTCGATCGTTAAAACCGTTGGCGAGTCCGCGTCTGTCGCCAACGGTGCCTTTAGCATAAAGCTGCGTTAACTTATTTTTGTTTCATACGATTTCACGTAGAATTCGTGTCAGCGGATTTTTATCCGCTGAAGATTGCCGGTGTTATGTGCATATAAGAAACTCTTTCCAGCTTCTTCAACCGAACCCCTTTATGAAGTGATCAGACTATCGAGTTACGACGCCAGGGGCTTCCCCGATGGCGCAGTGGTAGCGTCGTCACCTTGTAATCAAGAGGTACCGGGTTCGATACCCGGTGGAGGCACATACTGGTTCAGATCCCACTGGAAACTGTAGGTCCAGTCCCGATTAGCCTTTCTGTGCATAAAGTGGACTTAAAACAACAAATCAATCACTCGATCAATGTGACGCCAGGGGTCCCGGTCTCGAGTAACACCTTCGGCTTGATACGACAGTACGACCAATGGTAGACAAATATGAATGGAGAACACTTCCTCACCCCCTTAAAGTCCTGATAAGAGCCCAACGGTCTTTGATTTCCTCACCAAACTGAAGAAATCACTCCGTGGAAAACGTTTTGGTACAATTGAAGAAGCTTCTGGTGAGCTGTCCCGGGTAACCAGACAGCTCAAAAATGACTGTCGGAACACAAAACGTGTCCGAATGTTGGGAAGCTGTCATAACGAACAATGCACGAGGGTGAATCATTAAGTATCGCACAACAATTTTTTTTCACGCGATGTTATTGTGGCTGGGACGTTGAAATTTTACAGACGTATAGTTTGAAGTTCGCGCTAGAGATGTCATTTGTTCGATCACGTATAACTCTTGCAGCAGAAGCGTGAACTACTTAGCAAAGATGGCGGGCATGTTATTGTCGTCAACGTGTAAACAGGAAAGCGCTGTAGTTAGTTTATTTTGTGGATGAAAGGACAGAACCCTATTAAAAATCACAGGGAATTGTTGGGCGTGTATGGTTGATTGATTGATTTAGTTTATTTTACTTCGCGTTTTGTGCCTCTTGGCTAATTTGCGAAGATGGGGATGAGTGATGACTTGATGAAATTGATGAATGGACATTCACAAACAACCATGCCCAAGCGGGATTCAAACCTGGGGCCTTGACGCAGCGCGATGTGCTAACCACTCGGCCACAGGGTCCGGCTTGAGCTTGTATGGGGAAGACTGTTTGGACCGTGGCAACATCTCCAGGTGGTGCACATTCCTTTAAGGAGGCCGTGTAAACCTTGTTGACTCGTCACGTTCCGGGCGACCAGTAACATCTGCAACGGAACGGAATGTTACAGCCATTTACCAGGCAATTCTCAACGACCGGCAGATCCATCCGAGACAGTGTTGCCACATGAAGGAAAATTTGGAGTTAATTTTAAGGGAAAAGGGAAATTCGATGAAAAATAGCGAATTTTCAGGGAAATTTTAACACAAAATCAACATAAATTATATTAAACATTATAAGACATTCCAGTTTTGAAAGTGAGAACTTTTTTTTTTTTACTTTGTCGTATACTTTGTTCTGAGAGGAAGGGTGGAATTTGGGTTGATCCACATCTGGCTACTGTTTGGGGCCAGAGATCATTGACCATTCACCCTTTGGGAGTGGGAGTCCGAGGGTATTGTTCATGTAAAGCTTTCGCGGTTCTCTGAATTTTGACTCAAACACTACACGTTCAAACCATAAAGTTCTGTTTGTCGCAAATTATTTTTACTTCAGTCCTCAATGGACACTGGGTTATTCGTCATGTGCGAGTGTTTGGTGGAAGGCTGTGCCCGTCTTGGACGATGGAAGAACAAGGGAAGCAAAGGAAACAATCTGCAACTCTAGAATATATTAGAAAACGTCGTGGAGAATTATCGGAAGATGGAAAAACACTGCGGAAACAAGTTAAAAAATTCCGTGCGGAATGGCAAGAAGTGACCAACAATACTTCTCAGATTCAATGGATTAAATTTTAATAATAAACTTGCTGTGTCTTCATCCGGGAACTTTTCTAACGGTGGAAGCGGCCCCGGCGCCTACCCAGCGTCGAATAACATGGGTACCTGGGGGGTAAAGGCGGTCAGGGGCGTGATGCTGATCACATCACCCCCGCTCACGACCGGATCAAGAAAGTGTGGGGCGTTACCCCCACACCCCCTATACGCCTTAATGGCGTGGTGCTATGCACAGGGGAACACTTTACTTTTTACTTTACTTTTTTTTTTACTTGCTGTGTTTTAGAAGTTTCCACCTAATATGTGAAATTTACCAGAATGGAACATTTGCTCAGGTATGCACTATATATATATATATATATATATATATATATATATATATATATATATATTTAATAAGACGTGTATACCCATGCGCCGAACATAAAAATTTTGATGGGGAGGCAAAAATGTGATATTCCACAGAAACTCTTCATATCTGCGCCTTACTAGAACCACAGACAAATTTGTCTGTGCTATTAGAACAGCATTTTGTGTAGAATATTTTTTTTTTCATTTTCTTCTAATGGTGTGATGAAGACAAGGGGCATTGGCCTCCCAAAATTCAATCTCTGTTTGTGTGTTCTGCTTTTTACTGATGAAAATCTTCAGTTGCCAACTTTAACATAGTTTGAGCTTTCATCTCAATACGAAACAATTGACTTGGTTTAGCAATAAAATCTAAATCTTCCGAAAAAACATTTAAAAGTTATTGATTTTATTGTTTATTGATTTCGTTTATTTTACTTCGCTATTCTACTACTTTTGGCTAATTGCGAGGATGGGGATGAGTGATGATATGATTAAATTTATGAATGTACCACTCACAAACAGCCATGCCCAAGCAGGGATTTGAACCCGGGATCCCTGGCGTCGTAGCATTTAAAAGTTAAACATTTTATACATACGAACATGGGTCAACGATAATATTTAATTATTATTATTAATAATAATATTATTAATAATAATTCCTTTAGATGAAGGGGAAAAAATGAAGGAAAAAATGGAAATTTTACCCCTTGCAAAGGGAAATTGTGCTTACAGATTGTGGCAACACTGATCCGAGAATCTTGTCAAAGCGGTTCAGCATTTCTTATGGTACGGTATGCGATATACTGCATGACAAACTGCATTTTCGTATGTGGCCAACGCTTCAATTCCGATGAAGAAGTGCAATCGGTTGTGCGCAGACGGCTGTATTCCCAAATGACGGAGTTCTATGAACAGGGTATATTGAAATTAGTAGCATGATGGGAACGATGTGTTGAAAGACTTGGCTCCTATGTCGAAAAGTAGAAAAGATTGTTTCATTGTGTATAATTTATGTTTTCTTATCTACGAGGGGAGTGAAAAGTTTTGAGCCTCACAGGGAGTTTGAGCTACAATTTCTCATTATGATTTCTCTACATAATCTCTATAATCACCCCCCAGATCAATGCACTTATGCATTCTGTGCTGCAATTTGTTGCCAGTCATCTGGTAGAATGATTTGTTCTAAGTCTCACACCACTGAATGACCGCCTTCGTCCTGTAGAAGTGACGTCCTCGAAGTGAATTCTTCATAGCAGGGAAAAGATGAAAATCTAACAGGCCAGGTCGGGGGAATAAGGTGGATGGGGAAGTGCGGTGAAGCCACACTCGACCAAAGCAGTGAGGCCTTTCCGACAGTGGTACCGAATCACGGCCCTGTCGGCCACTCTCTCAAGTGACGCTTCATTCATTTTCAACCTGACAAAAAACTAGACGAAAACATGTGTATTTCATAAATGTTCGCACAGAGTGTCCTAAAACTCAAACCTTACATACTCCAAAATTCTAACTACCTAGCATCACTCCTTCCATGTGAGGCTTAAAACTTTTCACCCTCCCCTCGTATTAAACTTCTCTTTCAAAAAAGTGTTGTGATGATCCACCCTCGTAGATTACATTGAAAAGTGATTTTGTAAAATATTTAATTTTTCGATTTAATTTTAGTGTCCAAAACTTTTGGAATGTCCCTCGTAAAATAACTAAATAAATCAATCCTGGACACTCTGTACAGTTTACAACATAAATATCTAAATCTTGCACCCTTCCAGCACGTTTCTACATGATCAGCACATCTTAATGGAAAGGCATTGTAGAATCATCCTCGATGCTTTTCTTCCTGAACTTATACGTGTCGACAACGTCTGAGAATCTTTGGCCTAACTTTTTTATTTTCCCCAAAATGTCTAAGCTTGAAACGACGAGCTTCGAAGTAATATCTCCACCGAGAATCTCTATTTTATGGAGCAATTTTCTATTTTCCCCTCCCTTTGTTGACGCCCTTGGGGATTGCGAAAGACTTCAACAATGTTGGAAATAAGAAAACCTCGAGACTAAAGTTCTGACGTCTCAGTACTCACACTCATTTTTCTTTTCCCCCCTTCCTCGGGTTTAATGTCTCCCCCTCCGTCCCTTCGCCACCTGGAAGTGACAGGGAGTCTGCCAGCAAGAAGGAGGAATCTTCATCTCCCAGCGTCTAATCGGAAGTTCTGATGTTTACGAAAATTGGATTCGTTTATCAATGAAGAAATAACATCAAGACGAAGTTATTAATGCCGGTGTGAAGAAGTCGACGAAAGCAGAGATGAAAATTTGCGTCATTTCAGAGAAGAGAGAGAGGGTATTTAATGGAGCGACTGGGGAAAAGAGAGTGCGAATGAAAGTGAGGTGGCAATTATCCCTGGATTTTTTTCTCAATCTGCGACAATCGTGGAAAGGTCAAAAAGTTCCCGGACTCCACTTAAGCCCTGACTAATTAGAATAAAAATGACCTCCTTTATTTCCACATTAATTGGCCAGCATTAAGGTTAAAATTATTTGCAAGAATACTTTTTAACACAATATCGCCACAGACAGTCCCAGGTGTGAGTACTGGCGTACAAATGTCCCTTCATCGAATTCTTTAATCAACATTCATACTTATCGCCGCGAGTAGATGAAAGTGATGACAAATAACATAAATATGAGCGTAAAGTTTGATTCAGTCTGTTTTAAGTCCACGTTATGTTCAGATAGAATAGTCGGGACTGGTCCTACAGTTCAAAGTGAGATTCAAACCACAGTGCGTCCAATGAGGATCGAACCACTGCAAATGTATCATTTAGCCTAACGATGAATTTACTCCGTGGTGACGTCAGAACACGGAGGTTGCTACAGGCTTGTGCGATAAGTGAGAATCTCGGCACCATCCCTTGCAACGATAAACCAATGGGTCCTCGGTTCGATATCCGGTAGAAACACTTTGCACAGTAGTCCACATCCCACTTTAAACTGTAGGACCAGTTCCGATTAGCCTATCGGTGCACAAAGTGAGCTTAAAACTCAAACCCACCAAGCCTTGCACCCCTTTTCCCAAGTCCATTAATGATTGATCCGTGTTTTTCAAATGAGCCGACAAACGACAGCCATCGACGACCTTTTGATTAATGTCCCAAACAAGCTTCGAAAGCCCCGGACATGGAGAGATGCTTCTCCTTTATGCGGCGGAGCACCATCATGACGCAGGCAAACAAAGCACGCCAATTTCGTTAACAACGCCGGCGAAATTAGCAGATGAAAGTAGCTCCCGAACTAATTCCAACTTCATTAACTTTTGCATTCGCGGGGGGCTTCACTTTCGTTCTCACTGTCGCCAACGAAACAAACACAAAAGAGAGAGAGAGAGAGATAGGAGAGAAATAATGGCACGAGGCAGTTCCGCTGATTCTGAAATCTCTACAAGTTTACAAATATCTCCCGCGCACCACGCTAAGTGCATCTTCAAAGCTTATTATGTCAGGTTTAAAGTTCACCATTTTGAAACTCCTGCATCGATTTCGTCCAAATGTACGAGGGTTGTTCAATAAAAATATATCATTTCTTTTTTTACAAAGTGACTTTACGCATCCTCACGATTTTCATATTATTTCTTAAAGGAACCCCCATTGGACGCGATGAACTTGTCACGGTGTTTTTGGAAGTCTTCAACTGGTGGCTTTTTTTTTTATAGGTCCTTCAAAATCGTCTCCACAGCCTTCATTACTGCGTCTGATGATGAACAATGCATCCCGCGAAGGCGCTTCTTCAAACTGGGAAAAAATCGTATTGGGCTAGGTCTGGACTATAAGAAGGATTAGGAATAATTCGTATAGTTTTTCACAAGATAAGAAACAATATTTGTGAAGTGCGGTAGTGCATTATCGTGGTCTTGCAACGCACCATACACACACATACGTCTCATGTGTATTTTTTCTGTTACCAACATCTGGGTGGCACCCAATGAAATTTTCAATATTTGTGATAGTACACTTAACGTTTTTCGACAATCGATAGCAGCAACGTTGATGTTTTCTTCCGTAAGAGAAGTGATAGGAGCTCTGGGTCCACCTTCCTTTAAAATTGATTGTCTCACCCCTTTAGACATTTAAACTACCTTCTAGCTGTGCTGAAGAACAGACTCTGCATAGGCCTCCTGTTATGGCAAAAACCGTAGATGACGGTTTGTTCATAAGAAATCTACAACATTTCAACGCAGCGTATTGTTCGCCCAGCACGTCCGCAGAAGGCATGTCTCAACCTGAACAGTTGTCTCAGGCGTGCAACTGAAGTCAAAACAATAGAACTAGTGCCGCGAGAACTTAACAAATTAAGCTAACATCTATATATATATAAATGGATGTGTGTTCGTGTGTATGTTGCTTCCGGCATAACTCTCGAACGCTTGGAGCAATTGCAACCAAGCTTGGTACACATATCACTTTCAACATCGAAAGAAACACTGTGGGGGTAAGACACCCTTGGCACCCCTAGGGGTGGTGGTGGGAAGGGGTGCCATGTAAAAATAATCAAAAATGACCGATATTAGTGAGGAATCCATAGTTTTCTGGGTCGCTAAGGTGAATAGTGACAGTCCCAAAGCCATTCAACTCCAAGACACCATTGGCACCCCTAGGAATGGGGTGGGAAGGGGTTGACATATAAAACGACCGATATTAGTGTGGAATCCATAGTTTTCGGGGTCACTAAGATGAATAGTGACACTCCCAATGCCGTTCAACTCCAAGACACCCCTGACACCCCTACGGGTGGGAAGGGGTTGACGGAAGAGGAATTCTCCGACGTGGAATACAGCAATGTGTACATCAATTTCATGCCCAATTATAAGCTGTGTAACAATGTATAGGGTGTTTTTTTAGAGTGATAGAACTTTGAATTGAAATAAAACACATAAAAGAATAAGTTTGAAGCCAATTGTGTTTTCATTTGAAAGATAACTTTCTGACATTTTCTTTTTGAAAATAATTTCCGGCATATGTCCACCACGACTAGCTGTGATGAACCGGATTCGATCAGTCCAATTTTGAACCACTTTTTCAAGTAATTGGGGACGTATGTCGTTAATAACACGAGTTATGTTGGCTTCCAAAGCGTCAATTGTTGCTGGTTTATCAGCATAAACCAGAGACTTTACATATCCCCAAAGAAAATAATCCAGTGGTGTTAGGTCCCATGATCTTGTGAGGTCAATTCACTGACAGCACCGCTATTTCCGAAGTGCTCTATACGTTTGGCGAACAGAAAATTGATTTTGGAAATATATTTCCACAATTTGTAAACGTTGTTGCGGCGTCAGTCTTTCCATGATCATTTGCCAATGCTCACTGATATGAAATGACAAAACAACATGTCACCAAAACAAAACAAATGACAGCTATCCCTATCGAAAGTTCTATCACTCTTAAAAAAAACACCCTTTATATTTCAACAACATTTTGTTCCACAAAATAGTTTTCTAAAAAAGGTACAATTATACCATCTGAGAAAATTGGTTCCTACACCGACATACCTGTTTAAGTAAGGAATTAAATTACAAACCAACACAAATAAATATACGGGGTGGTCCAAAAGTCCCGGGACGGTCACATATCGTGAGAAATACACATCGAATCGGAAAACGAAAAAATACGTGTTAAATAAGTGAAAGAAGGCTATTCAATGATAAAACACTTACATTTTTTTTATGCGATAGTTTAAAATCTCATATCTCCGTTCCAAATTGAGGTAGGAGGATGGTTGATAGCTCGTTGGACTCGGAATGAAGTCCTCTTTCCGATTCTACAATACAAAATTGGGGTTTCCATTTAAAATTTCACAGTTGTCCCAGCCCAACTCTTAGGGGGCGGGGTGGTGAATCAAGTGTCTTATCATTGAATAGCTTTCTTTGACTTATTAAACACGTATTTTTTCGTTTTCCGACTCGATGTGTATTTCTCACGATATGTGACCGTTCCGGGACTTTTGGACCACTCTGTATGTAAACTGTTTCTATTAGAGAATAAAGCAATTCCTTTCATCATCATGAACACAATGCAATTTCTTTGGAATATTTAGCTCTCAATAGCATGTCATTTACAGAAAACGCAGTCGTATAGGTTACGTTCTGCACCTGCACATTAAACATGAGCTCAAAGATTGCACATGATACACATTATCCATTCTCAGCACTAGCATCTTCAGAATAAAGTCCTTCACCAAAATACATTCAGCATCTAGAGTATCTTCATCTCGTGGAACGGTTTAGGGAACCCAATTATTGACGTATGTCGGTTTAGGGAACGACGCCATGAACAACAATAACCTAAACAAATTACAAACACATCTTCACAACTGAACGAAATACATGTTGGGAATCGTTATTATATCTACAATGACCTGGTAAAAATTCCACTATGAATAATATTGTGTTATGCACAGACAAACAAAAGTATTGAAATTACCCAAAAACAAAAATCTCTCTCTACAAAAGGAAGACCGTGAGCAGCGCTCGTTTCACAGGTCGCACCTTATCTTGGAAGCCTAAAGAATAGATTTACCCTGTTACCGCAAAGTGTCAGGACGTCTCGGCTGTGAAATAGTGGTGTGTCGGTTTAGGAGCCCTGTGTCAGTTTTGGTGACTCTCCTCTACTTAAATGTGCCGAGCTGCCATAGACGTTTCAGGACGAAAAGCTTTTAAATTACGTAAGTTCTCATGGCCAAGGAAATGTCTAATTGTGCTCCTTAGCGCTTGTTAAACTACGCAGTGCGTTTTATGAACGTTAATGAAAAATTGTAGAACAAACGATCTTCTAAATCTCATCTGAATTTAGTTTTAGAAGCTCCTAAAAGGTAGTGTAGGCAGATGTTTGAAACTGGCAAAAATTTGCAAAAGGTGCACGTACACCCCCCCAAAACACACACACACAGTATGTACATATAGATATTGAATAGATTTTGGTTATTTGATTTTATTGTGGTTATTTTAGCGAAACTTGTCTGCTACTTTAGCAAAATAGCGACGAAGAGGATGAGTGATGTATTGATGAAGGGACACATAGAACACGCATGCCCAGACCGAGATTTGAACCCGGGATCCCTGGTCTCGTAGCGGCTTTTGATAATCACTCAAACCAAGGTGTGTGTTACGTAGAGATATATTTCTGACAGTCCTTTTGAGTGAAACTGCAATGGAATTGTTTTCCAGATAGCAGATCACGATTATTCGGCATGAAACTTTACCTGGACTTGCCAACATTGTTACTGTTAAATACACTATATGGAAGAAAGTCATTGGACACCCCGGTTTCAACTCTGAAACGAACTCCTCATGGAAAAGAGAGTACAGACTGATATATATACGGCAGCAGGAGGCTTCTCAGATCATTCGCTGATAAAATGACGGACAGGAAAGAGCTCAACATGTTTGAAATAGGGATCATAGTAGGCTGCTCCATAGGAGGCATGAGTATACGTAGCATAGCTGATGCCCGACAGGTCCCTAAATCAACTGTAACCTTTGTCATGAAGAAGTGGAAGGAAAAGGGACACTGCAGCAATGCACCACGAAGTGGAAGACCCACAAAATTGGACGACCCGGACAGGAGAGTGCTGAGGAGGGAGATTCGGAAAAACAGGACCCGTCGATTGCAGAAGAGTTTCAAAGTGCGACCAATTTGACTGTTTCGACCAAGACACTTCGCAAGGAGGCCCATGCGCTCGGTTATCATGGTCGAGCCGCTGCCCACAAACCCCTGATAACAAAAAACAATAAACGTCAGAGACTACGCTGGTGTAAAGAGTGGAGAAACTGGACGGTGGAGCAATGGCGGAATGTCCTATGGAGCGATTAATCATGCTTCACACTGTTTCGATCACATGGGAGAGTGTGGGTATGGCGATTACCCGGAGAACGTCTGTTACCCAAGTGTGTAGTGCCCACAGTGAAATATGGTGGTGGGGGCATCATGTTCTGGGGTTGTTTCACCTGGCATCGCGTGGGTCCACTGGTACCGGTGTATGGCCACATGACGTCTGCATCCTACCGAGATATTCTCGACAACTTCATGCTCCCCATGTTGTGGCATTTCTATGGAAACAAAGGATGTGTGTTCCAGGACGATAATGAGACTTGTCATGTTTCCAGGGCTACAATGGAGTGGTATGCAGAAAACAATGTCACCCAACTGGATTGGCCTGCTCAGAGCCCTGACCTCAACCCTATCGAACATCTATGGGACGAACTGGAGCACCGATTGAGGTCGTGATCGCTTCTCCCTTCTACACTTTTGGTGACTGTACTGCAGGAGGAATGGCGGAATATCCCACTCAGTGTACTACACGACCTTGTGGCCAGTTTACCACGACAAGTAGCTGCTGTTATTGCTGCCAAAAGCGGACCGACCTCCTATTGATTGCAAGAAAACTGAGGGTATCCGCTGATATGTGGTGTCCAATGACTTTCTTCCACATAGTGTATGTCTACAGCAGTGGTCAAATTTTCTTTGTATCCCGCCAGTGTAGGCGTATAGTATAAGAGACATTACAATTCAAAATTATGATAGTTTGGAAAGACAAAATAACAAAATTTGAAGAACAATTTGACTGGTCAGTTTTTTTCTTTCGTATGTTTAAACAAATTGATGAAGTTTGTGAAGTTTTGCGGGTTAGTTTTTTTTAAAAAAAACTATTCTGACGGTAGCTTTATGAAACAGTGTTTGGTTACTGTTGCAGATGTTTTTTGCCCAGGCAAAAGTAAAACCTCTTTAAGGTAATTAGTCTGTCAGGTTGAGCAGTAGCTGTGCAGATTTAACGTACAAGCTCAACCACGATGAGAAAAATCCCGGCAAACTCGTGAACTAAAGTGGACAGTCATTTGTTTTCTCTTCTCGCTTCCGCTTCGCTTGTACCAGAGTGCTTTCGTTTGTGTTTTGGTATTAAGTCCGCGTCATGCACAGATAGGCTCATAGGAAATGGACCTGCAGTTTAAAGTGGGATCTGTGACTGACCCGAAGACGTTCATTTATTTCTTTAATTTTTTGTTTAATACTAACACGAGGACACATCCGGTGAGTATGGTGGGTGCTTTAGTACCCGCATCCCTAGCGGTCGAGTTAATCCCGTACACACGCTGCTATATGCGTTGTTGAGGAGAATGATGGTAATTCCAGATAAGGACACTTGTCCCTAATGGCTTCCAACAACAACCTATGGCATTCTCTGGCATAGTACGGCTGCCTTTCACATAAGACCAATGTTCAAGCCGAGTAACTTCCATCCTGCACGAAGATTGACTCTCCACTGCCGTTTTCGCGCCCTCAGTGCAATAACTGTAGTTCCCACTGCCATCTGGCGTTACTTGTTAGTTGCTAGTAATTTCTGTTTTGTTATATTTCGGAAAAATATAGTGAATTGATATGATACACGATTTACTATTATTACAAATTACGTTGTATAAGTTCTGAATATAACAAGAAACAAAAGAGTAGATAAATAAGTGATGAATACATGGAAACTTCGTCTGAGGAAGACCCTAATAGAAGGTAGAAACGTTACATGCAGTGTTTTTAAATTTTATTAAAGTGCCTTGGTCAGCAACATTAGTGTTTGTAGTATGAGAACAAGGCTTAATTATATTAATATATGGAGTTTTATAATAGTGACGTCAGAGTTTTCATCAAATTTATTGAATTGTAAGCAGCTGTTTGATAAGACGAAATACTAGGATGATACGTTGAAGCTTGAGCAAAAGAGCTTGTTTCAGAGAAATTGTACTTTACACTGCCATCTAGTGTTGTTTGCTAGTGTTTGTTGTCATTAATTTCTGTTTTGTTATATTTCGCAAAAATATGATGAATTTATATGATGTATGGTTTACTGTTATTACAAAATATGTTGTGTAAGTTCTGAATATGACAAAAAATAAATGAATGTAGATAAAGGTACTATTATCGTATGAGGGAAACACCTACGAATCATATATTTCGGACTTCTTTACATTGCTAACGTGTTATTTTCGAATGTGGAACATTTCCTAAAGTGAAATAATGCATATCAACGTCCATTTCTTAGATTTACGAGTACTTACTGTTACTTGTTGTTTCGAATCTGTAACACATTATGGCCGTGATAGCGTACTGGTTTAGGGGGCGTTCTGAGAGTGTTTTGTCGATTTATGCAGTGTTGCAACCTCGTTCACCGGAAAATATCTACTTTCGTGCCCGGATTTGAAATTATGCTAATACGTCGCAAACCATTGACGTTAGCCTCACAAACCATTGACGTTAGTCCCAAAAACCATTCACGTTAGCCCCAAAAACCATTCACGTTAGCCCCAAAAACCATTCACGTTAGCCCCAAAAACCATCTTTCGTAAGGTTAGGTTAGGTTAAGTTAGGTAAGGCAAGCATAGTTAAACTAAAAATTAAAAATACTCGACACGTCATGTTCTAGTGAAAACACGGCGAGGCTGAAACACTGGCTACGGGGTTGCATCATCTTAACACACGGAACATTGCACTCTCGTGCAGGTGTCGGACAGAGATTTTCGCAGAAAACAACACGCATTGACAATAAAATGGATCAAATCTACATTCAGGAACTTCCACAACGCTAAAGAAAATGATTTCCGTAAGTACTTTCTCCTGTAAATTTGAAGGAATCCGTTTCCCTCATACGATAATGTTACCTAGATAAATAAGTTATTAATGTATGGAGTTTTATAATAATGACGTCAGAGAAAAGTGTCGCTAATTAACAAAAATCAAAGCAGTTTCACTGAAACATCCTGCCAGTGACGCTACATACTTGTGTTTCTATTTGGGTTAACAGCAATGAGAACGCTTAAACATGCATACGTCCAAATTGTTTGCGTTTACACACCCGTTAACAAGTTAACCCAGCATATATGCACAGCGTAGAGGGAAAACGGTGGCTATTTCGCATCCAAATGCTTCCTCGTGCGTGGCACCGTTTTGCTGTTTGTTAAGTTTATGCTCCGTCCGGCTATTTTCGTTTGATGGGGTAAATTGGGACGAGGCTGGATCTCTTTGTGGCCGTCGTAATTGTTGTTGGTTAGTAGTTAGTGTGTTGTGTGTGAACAATGAGATAAATGACATAACAAATGCAATGTTGGAAGCGACTAAACAGAGTTTGAAGTGTCTTCATTAATATGGCTTGCATGTGGAAGAGTGGTAATTTCATGAGAATGTGCGTCGCCTCTGGGTGATCTCCCAACCAAATAGTTACTGTTACTGTATTATTAATACTATCTTATTACCCGGCTAAGCCCGGGTATTTAGTTATCCCAATCTTCTATTAGACAGGAAAATAATGAATTCTAACTATAGTGTAAAATGTAACTAATTTTATTTAAAATTATAAGTAGTACAGCATACAAATTATAAAGTAATTTTTTTTACAAGTTCACTGTAAGATTAATTTAACTCAAAAATTGATTATAAACAACACTTTTAGTTTCACCTCCAGGAGCAAGAATAAATAAATTGAACGGCATTGGGAGTGTCACTATTCATCTTAGCGACCCCGAAAACTATGGATTCCACACTAATATCGGTCGTTTTCGATTATCTCTACATGTCACCCCTTCCCACCCCCACCTCTAGGGATGCCAGGGGTGACTTACCCCAACAGTATTTCTTTACAGATTGTAAGTCATATGTGTACCAAGTTTGGTTGAAATCGCTCCAGGCGTTCGAGAGTTATGCCGTAACAAACATATATAAATCAATTTTTATGTATATACTCTGTATAGAAGAAGAACAGATTATTCATTACGCGAGGTTTAGTATATGCTATTCTCAGGACCCTTGTTTAATTGGAATCATATTACTTTGCTTTTCAGCCACTTTTTGGCTAATCGCCAAGATGGAGATTAAAGGTGATGTCATGAAATTGGTTAAAAGGCAAATACAAACAATCACGGATTTTTGATGTTCTTATGTTCAATAGCTACTACATTTACAAAATGCGTAGTTTCATGAACGTAACAAAGCAAATAAAAATAGGTACTCTAAATTCACAAGAGCCGCGGTGGTCTAGTAGGAGGCCGGAGCATGGTGCTGATCACATCATCTGCAAAAGTGCCACGATCTCTAGAATGTGTGAAAGATGTAAAAAGTGTATGCAATGGATAATATTTCAAAGATTAAAAAACACGACTATTTTAATGAATAAACATTTTCTTTCTTTAAAAGAGGCCGACAAAAAATTAGTGCACATAGTATTTGTACTGCATTTTTTCTTTCGTTTAACGAGTTGCACACAAAATTGTGATGAAATTGTTTTGACGTTCATTCTAGGTAAATTAAATCTTTCCTGAGAAGTGTTTCCGGGAATTTCGGATCCAGTTACGCATCTATACATTCACAAGAGAACATTCGAGTTGCGAATTGCACCGCACAATAGCATCGGTGCGTACGGAAGAAAATCACGCGGAGAGTTTCGATGCTTTACCACCAAATCTCCCGCTCGAGCGGTCCTAAGCAACCGGGGGAAGTCTGCAAATGAGACGAAGCTGCAGTTCGGTGGAGTGAATCCTCTAGATGCAGAGATCAGAGTCCGCGTTGCTTGGATACCGCTGCTCGAATGCCTCGCTTCAGGTGTTTTAAACTCGGCTTCTCTTTGCACTTCCAATCGGTTTTTCCCTCCTCTCTCTCTCTCTCTCTCTACATAGAATGTACATATATACAGGGATGGAAAAATACAGGGTGTCTGATAATTTTCACCTGGCGTCTGAATTTTCAAATTCAGTTTCTAAAAAAATGTAAAATATTTCCAGTTCCCTTATGGAAATTTCCATTACATCTTTTAAACTTACAAATAATAATAATAATAATTCCTTTATTTAGAGGGCGAGGTTCAGCCGTGGGCTGCTCTGCCACCTAACCCTTGTCATGAGCTACACAACAAAATATAAGTATAGCTATATAATATAATATGATAATATATGAGTACAGATGGAAAGCTTGATTACTCTAAAGAGAAATTAAAAAATTCACATTACCTACAATTACGAATATTCTCATTTCAGTAATATTAGTCATAAGATAATATAAATGTGAAACAACAAGAAAATATTTAAAAATATATAAATGTGAATGTTAACATAAGGTTGCATTTAAGTAAATAATAATAATAATTTGAAGATATTAAAAAAAATTCCAATAGTAACAGTTATAGAATATGAGTGTTTTGTCGCTTGTTGAGTGCCAGTTCACTTCTAGTATGTGCTACTGTTCTGCTGCTGTTCCTGTAGAACCATTTCTTTCAATTTAATTTTGAAACTCTTTTTGAGTTTTATGGATTTAACATTTGTTGGTAGTGCATTCCATGCTTTCGGGGCAGATATAGAAAAGGATGAGGTATATAGCGTAGTCGAATGGTGAGGAATGTCAAGTTTGTTGTGACGACGTGTCCCGTGTCTTGTGGATTGTGTTGCGATTACATAACTTTTCAAATAAGTATGCGGGTTTACGTTCAGTTTGCAGATCATGAATGAAAGATGGATAGCGCAGTAGCCTCCTGTTGGCCATTGTCAAAATATTATATCTATTTATGATGGGAAGGATGTGATCGCGTCTATCCAGGCCAAAAGTAGATCTGATGAATGCATTTTGTGCGATTTGAAATACAGTATGTGTTTTTCTAATCTTTATGTGTTTTCTGTATCATGTGTATTGTTAAGCCAGAATTATAAATAGCGCATTATAATTTTTTTTCACTGTTGCTAGCTGAATTTTAAATTCTGCAGCGACATGGTAGAGTCGGCCATAAATTAGAATCTATTGCAACTGTTAACAGTTGAGACTTCTTTAGGAAAGTCACTCCGGTGCATTAACACTGCATGCGAGCTCGCATCGGTGTAAACTTTTGTTTCTTTCTCCGGATCGTACGGGAGTAAGACAGGAGCGGAAATTAAGCTTCTTTCAGTTTTTCGAAGGCGGATTGTTGTTCTGGCCCCCAAACAAACTTTTTACATTTGCCAATGAGTTTCTGTAAGGGCATAGAAATGTCTGAAAAATTATTTTTGTATTTCCTATCGTAACTGCATAATCCTAGGAACATCCTGGTATGCCTGGTGGTATTTGGTACTGTGGTTTTTCTAATAAAAACTGGCCCTATAAGATTGGATCACATATAAAGACGAATTCAAAATAATTCTTTTCCAGAGAGGAGGATGGTAATAATCTACAGGGTGTCCGAATTGAAACGCCCTAATTACAAATACTTATATTATACCTAATATACAGGCAAGAACAGTGTGGTAGGTGGTATATGGTAGCTTAGGTGTGGAAATTTTAAATAGGTAATGAATAGTAAGGATTATTTTATTTTGTATCGTTCCAGGGGGTGTATCGTTTCCAATGCTGAAAAGGCGCAAAATATGTGGTGGTACGCAGAATTGGGATCCATTATTGCAGTTCAAGGACGGATTCATGCAGAGTATCACAGAGACCCTCCCGATGCCAAGAGAATCAAGGCGTGGAAAGACAGGATCTGTCGCTAAGGGGCATGATGGTGGCCGATCACAAACGTCAGAGGAAAACGTTCAGCACATTGCAGATGCATTTGCACGAAGTTCCAAAAAATCCGTTCGTACATGACATAGTGCGACATTATGGTAACACGAATATTGGTTTGGTAAGAACGAAGTTTAGTTTATAGCAGTGATGTGCCGTAGACTATAAGTTTACGTCTACATGCGTTGTCTACACGTAATATACGCGTAGATTACATTGGGTTGTAGTTTACATAGACTACGTAGACAATCTAAAGTGCATTAAAATTAATTTTCAAGGCTTTCATGAAAGGAAAGTGACATTTTCAACTATATTGGTTCCTAATAAAATGAAAAGGATCCTATTTACAACAAAATTTCTCTTCTATTCTATCATCAACTATGGAAGAAGATAAATAGTATGCAAAAAAAAAAACAGATGGCAGTCGCGAGGCAAGAGTGGCCTTTTCCCCATAAAACACTAGAATATTTCCTATATTAGGTTTCTTCCTAGGTGAGAAATTGTTCGAATTTGGAAGAAAAAGTATGAAAAGTTCTCTTCACACATCAGCAACTGATACGCAATATAATTTTCTTTTAATTCCGCGGCTCCCTTTGTTAAGTTATCACCTTTCGCCATATTGTTTACATAGATTACGCAATTTACGTGTATAAAATAGTCTATGTGTAGAATGTAGACTATCGTTGTTTTCGCGTAGACGCACATCACTGCTACACTACCCAATTCCCACGTACCGAAGGCTATGTTACGAATTAATAAAGTAAATGTTTTAAGATCACATTTCAAGATGTGTAGCTTTATCTAAGTTGGATTCACGGCTTGCGTAGCACGTATTTATATACAGTGTATTATGTGACATTCCTGCGTTACGTGTGTGACATTCACGCTCGTACAATATAGGGTTCTAAACACGCAATCGGATTGAAATATTCATAATGAACAGATTTCATGAAATTATGAAGTATTTTGCGGTTTCTGCTAACAAATGAAAGTAAACTTTAGTATGATGGCATAGCCTGAATGCACGAAAAGTATGAACGAAAATCTGCGACGCTTTAAAAATGTAGAAAGGATTCAGTTCATTTGTCTGTGAAGTACAATCCGTTCGTTTTGCCTCGGGGCCGAGAGAGCGCGTGAACAACTTTTAACAACTCATATACACCCGCCGCAAAATGACTTCGGACCTCATAACAAAAGCACAAAAAATACAGAAAATTCACGTGAAAAGCTATTATTAAGCTATTAGATACAGCAAAAAGTGCATACGGAGTCATGTTGTCTTTACCTTTGAAAACAATTTGGATGTGCTTGGGCATTGAATCACTAAGACTTCGGAAGTAATTTAAGTCCTAAAAATGAGATTCAACTTCCCATTGTTAAAAAGGTTTCCATGGAAACGAAGCCTAAATATTGGACATGGAATGAATTTTTTTTTACGGAATCTGAAATAATAGCTTTTCACATGAATTTTCTGTTTTTTTTTGTGCTTTTGTTAAGAGGTCCGAAGTCATTTTGCGGCGGGTGTAACACAGGTTTGTATTCGTTATGCAATATAAATACAGGGTGTCTATAAAATAACTCTGTGGTTTTGAAGCTAAATATTTTATTAAAGACTCAAACTCAGGGAAAAGTAAATACATGTTTTTTGAGGTAATGTTATCAAGTTTTGTTTACAATTTAGTAAATTCCAATGTGTGCCCCATTTGTAGCACGGCACACATTCAAACGATAATCGATTTCTTGCCACGTCCTGGCCAGCATGTCTGGGGTGATGGTTGCCACAGATGGCAATAATTCTTTGCCTTAGATGGTTGACATCTTGAATTTTCTCCGCATAAACCATGTTCTTCACATGTCCCCATAGGAAAAAGTCTAAGGGAGTAAGTGAAGGGTCTAATAACACGGTCATGCATAAGACTGCACCAAACATTCAACTTGGGCGAGTCACGTTGATGCTCAATGAACTCATGAGGCGGCTGTGAGCCCCAAATGCGACAATTGTGTCGGTTAACAGTACCACTGACACGAGAAGTGGCCTCATCGGTAAAACTAACATCGTTTAGAAAATCATTGTTTTCTTCAATCTTGTTCAGCATAGAAACAGCAAATTGTGATCTCTCAGTCTTGTCTGTAGGCTTAATTTCATGCAAAAGTTGTACCTTGTAAGCTGTTAGACGAAGCCTCTCGTGCACCACTTTATGAACAGTCGATCTTGGTATCCCCAACTGAAGACTGCGTCGTGTCAAGGATTGTTTGGGGTTTTGTACGCATGAGGTGCGAATTCTTTCCACTTCCTCTTCAGAAACACGCGGCCTATCTGGCAACTTTTGTTTCAGAACACTTCCAGTTTCTTTAAACGCCTTAAGCCATTGACGAATGGTTTTGTCCGAAGGCTAAACACCTCCATACTCGCGTCGAAAGTTCCGCTGTGCAGTAATAACAGATCCAGTTTCTACAAGCCATATCACACACTGCGCCTTCTGTTGTGGCGTCGCCGTTGCACTCAACTGCAGTGACTGTGTTCGGCTCGGCCACTTCAAGGTCAACGCTGCGCAGCGTTGCCATCCTTTGTTGGAATAAACTCCAAACGGCGTGAATAAAACTTGATGAGCTACTGATTTCAAACTAACCTGAGTTACCTAATACCGTTTGCGCGCTATCATTGTTAAAAAACCCGCAGTTCTTTTATAGATACCCTGTATAATTGTCTACATGCTAAAGATATGTGCGTAAATAAGCAAGACGTTACGGGACAAAAATGCCGGCATCTGCGCCATGTCACGCGCTATCTCGGCCCAGAGCCAAAACGAACGCACTGTACATACGCTACAGAAAGTGCCTACAAGCAGGCACTACCATTTGTGTCGGGAAGAAGAGGCTCAAGGTTTGCTGGATAGAAGAAAATAACACAAAACGCGATTTCCCAAGATTAGACTATTAGTATATGTTCAGTCATATTTTTTTCACAATATATAAGTTTACAATCAATTGGTAACACTGGCGTACCAAGGATTTTTTTCCAGCGGGGGTGGGGGGCTGGAATTGTACGGGTGGATAGATAGTACATAGATGTTTCTTAAGGGGGTAGCATACAAAGTATGATATTTCGTATTATTAGAACTTTCCACTCTCAAAAATTACAATCGTGGGTCATTTTAACAGAGGTATTTACCACGTCCTACTCCGTGGCTGTGCGTCTAAGGCAACTTGCTTTGGACGGCGGCTGCGGGACAGCATGGGTTCGATCCCAGGTTCAGTCTCCGGGAATTTTCGGCCTGTGTATAGGGCCGGTGGCAACCCACTATCGTGAGGAAATTGGGGAGCTACGAGTGAGTGAGCGTAATCCGGTCGCGTCGCGACGTCCTACAACGGCTGGGGGTTGGTCGGGCCGATCACCCGTCCCCCTAGTCTGGCTGCATATCTCCACGCCCCCTGGTGGCCCGCGTGGGAGGGAGGCCAGCAGTCGGTAGGAAAGCCAGGGTAAGCCAATATTGGGCTGTAGCGCTATAGGATTACTTTTTTTATGCATTTACCACTCTGGTTTTGCCTGGTTTTGTATGTACAGATGGTCAAAAGACCACTCCTTATAAAATGAAAGGGAGTGTAGATTGCAGCAAATGGTCATGGTAGTAATATGTTAGGCCAAGGGGAAAACCTTTTGGTGTATGTCATGACAACGTCCGCCATCTTGGTGACCGCAATCTTGGTTCGAACTTCATTTCTTTAAATGGGAAGGGGGGCGTGTGGGCTAGAATTTCATCAGGAATTCAGTGGTGAAGTCAGATTTATGGCAACTTTAATTCATCCAGACGTTGAGAACATAAAAATCACGTTTGGTGAAATTATGCTAGGAATAGTAAAAGTCAAAACAGTAGCAGAAGAGGAAGAAGGCAAAACAGAAGAAGAAAATATAAGTTAAAAGTAAGGAAAAGTTGTGTGCTATCATGTGGTGTAGTTCGTGCGTTGTAGAATACGAAAATATAGCTCAAAAATGAAGTTTGTGTAACGCAGTTGCACTTGTTTCAAACACTTTCACACCAGAAAGATCTATTCTGCATAAACCTGAAGTACACGTACATGCTGATATGGCATGTAATATTGTATTTTTGTGTTGTTGTATAATTGCATTTGTGTATTATTGTATTACAGTAAAACCTCGTTAATCCGCTTATGGGGGGATAAGTTGGCTGGTTTAACGAAAGTCCGGATTAACTGAAATAACCTAAAAGAACCGTAGAACGTGCATTAAAACTCCGTTTATAGCAACAAAACACGTTTATTATGGTGTATTTAAATGCATAGGCATAAATACACTATACAGTACAGTAAAATGTTACGGAGCAACATGGCGAATGCGATTGTTGACTTCTAGCCACATTCAAAACCTTGAATTCTGCTTTTTTCTTTTTGCCTTTTGCCTGTCCGGATTAAGCGAAGTCCGGCTTTTCGGGGTTCGGATTAACGACGTTTTACTGTATTTACATTTCAAAGCAATTCTACAAAACTAATACTGCATAAAAGAAGAAGGCAGGTAAATACTGGTGTTTTATATCAGTTAATTTTCTTCTATGGAATTCTGATTTAAAATAAATCTACATTTTTCAGTAGTGACTTGTTCAGAAAAACCACACTTAAGGGGTTAAAAAGAACAATACCTTCCCTGTGCAACTCTGTGGTTTCCACTTCCAACGTCAGTGCAAGTATCTATACTCTGTTGCGGCTATCTCTGGAGCAAGGCTGCGCATAGCGGCAGAGAAAGGGGGTGTGAGTTGGCAGAGCGAAACAGTACACACTGCTGCGAAGGCTAGTAACAGCAGTCACTTTCCCCCCTCCACGCAATCCCATTCCCTCTCGCGAGTTCATTGGCGGAGCAGTCTCGCGTCACTACTTGTTCTTGCTCCAGAGATAACCAACCAGGCGAGGATGTTCTACCATCCAATAAGAACATCGCCTATTTCCAACCAGGAAATCGCAAAACCCGCGTCCTGCAAATTGAGGCATTGACAGTCTTGGCAGAAGGATAAACATGTCGACACGTATCATAATTTATCATTTTTGATGACGTGTAAAAACCAATATTTGCATTATCCCATCATTAACAACAGCATTTCGCTTGGTTTGCTCTGGCAATTATCCCCGTGTGCGAATCCATTCCGCGTCGTGGGTCATCGAGGATGAAGGTTTTATTGGAAGGGCCGCTCCAACGTCTTCGGATCAAAAATATAATGATGATCGGAACATAATTAGTTCTCTCTCTCTCTCTCTCTCTCTCTCTCTCGCTCCAGAAGAAAAAGAAGTAGTCGCGCTAAGGACAAAGAATCAAGAACTGACAAGCACATAATACAAACCAACGTCACAATGTCAGCAGACCTGGGGAGTTAGCTTTCCTTCCGCCGGCTCCAATTAGTAAACAAGGGGTAATTGCACTACCCTCCGCAAGTTTATTCGGAATCAATATGCTGGGAGAGCAAATAGAGGCGTTACAGAGCGTCCCGTTGGGGTCTGTCTTTCGAAAGAGAATATCTTGTAGACAGGGGTGTCTCAGATAGATACTCGCCCTGGCGAGATGGAATTTTCGCACCCCCTACTTTCAGCCCTGCCCCCCCTCCCATTTTTCTACCCTGGTCCTACTAGCATCCTACAATAAAATGCTTGAAAATGTTATATATTTACGGTTGAAAGCGGGCATTAAAACTTCCAGGAAGGGAGGACGAAGCATCTTAAGAATAGTGAGGAATGCAAACAAGAAAAAGGAAAACAGAGAAGAGGAAGAGGAAGGGATTATCTACGAAGTAAAGTGTAAAGAATGTCAGAGTGTGTACATAAGAGAAGCAAAAAAGAGGTTGAAAGACAGGTTGAAAGAACATAGGGATGATGTACGACATAAGAGAGATAAAAATGCGATATTTAAGCACACGAGAGAAACAGGACATGACATAGAGTGGGATGAAGCTAAGCAGATAGAAAGGGAGAAGAGAATGCTAGTGAGAAAATGGAAGGAGGCCAAGGAAATAGAGAAGTAAGGTGAAGACACAATGAACTAGAATGGGGGACTGAAGATAAACAAAGAATGGAAGAAGTTGTTCCAAAGAATGGAAAGGAAAAGAGCGAAGGAAGAGAGAAGAAGGAAGAAGAATGAAGAAAGAAAGGATAAGGAAAAAGAGGGTGAGATAAGGTGTCTAACCACGTTCCAGATGAAAGGAAGCTGGAACACCTGGAAAGGAATGTTCCAGATAAACAACTTTCTAATAATCTTTTGTGGTTAAGATCGGGGAATCGAGCCGGCCAGGGAATCGGGTCGCCTCGGCTAATCCATTTCTTTGGGTAATTTTCATCCAGCCACTGTCGCACGCCCAGGAAGAAGTATGGATGGGCGTCATCAACAATCATTTGATCGAGCCATTCTTCCTGCCCCAAATCTTAAATGGCATCACTTATGAACATTTTTTTTGAGGAACGGGATGGCAATGTTATTGGAGAATGTGCCTCTAGCTACAAGACGTGACATGATTTACCAGCATGATGGCTGCCCAGCTCGATCCCCCGATATATTTGACGCTTTGCGACTTCTACATTTGGCCACATGAAAGACTTAATTTACAAGACACCGGTAAACTCGCAAGAAGAGCTCAGGGAGAGGATCTTAACAACTGGTCAACACATCATGGACACCAATACATCACGAGTTACGAGACCAAATGTCCGTAAAAACCTGTGTGCCTGCATTCGTAACGGAGGTGCCCACTTTGAGCAAGACGTGTAATGTTCTTTAGTTGTATTGTTCATTGATTCCATTCACATGAAGATGAATGAAGTATTATTTCTTGTACACAAATGTGAATCTTAGCAACATTTGTACCTTTTTGGATAGCTGATGACACAAGGAAGTAATTTAAGTAATTTGTATGCTTCGTGTCATACCATTTTTGTTATTAATACGTAGCCACGTAAACTAAGAATGCAATTTTTTGTCATCACTTGTAAGTTTAGACCCACCCGTTACTTACATGTGATTGATATTTTGGGAAAACTTTTTTTTCAACGAACCACTTATTTGTTAGCTATCAGAAAACGCTGAAATGTGTGCCATACAATGAGCTGTTTTTTTTTCTCAATTCACATTTTTATGTGGAAAATTGTCATTTAAAAAAACAATAGAAATTCGATTATTTCGAAAACTACTAATTTTCCGACGGGGTATCATATGGTCAAATTTATTGCAAATTGCCTCTACTTTAACCCCTTTCAGGGAATACATCTAATTACAGGTCACCCTATATATATCTTCCTGTTTTGTACCTAATTTCATTTGTATTTGGTACAGAGTGTGAAGAAGATCTTGCCAGAAGGTTGAAACGTAACATTTAGTTTATGTTTTTGAAATGTAATAAATTGTGCCTTGGTCAGCATACTGAGTTTTTGGTTATAAAACTACTACCCATATTAAAGTATTTTTAGTGTAGGCACGTGTTTCTTTAATAACTACTACATAAGGGTCCCCTCCCCCAGATAGTGTAGTGGTAACGCCGTCGCCTTGTAATCAAGGGGTCCCGGGTTAGATACCCGTTGGAGGCACATTGGACAGTGGTTCGAATCCCACTTCAAACTGTAGGGCCAGTCCTGATTAGCCTATGTGCGCATAAAGTGGATTTTGAAAACTAAGCAAAAACAAAAGCAATAACTACGTAATAATATAAAAATGACATCAATCGTTTAGCTTAAATTGCTACACGATCTTGCAATATACTTAAAGTTATGCAGCAGTAACATGGCGGAGTGGTTCGGACAGAGCGCCAAAATGCCAGGAGTCCAGGTTCGAATCCTGAGCTGGGCGTGAGTGTCCCTTCATCAATTTCACAATACCATGACTCATCTTTATTTTGGTTATTAGTAAAATAAACTAAATCAATCAAAGAATCAATCACTTCTTCCAAACTGCTTACTAGTATCCCCTCAATATTTCCACTATTAGATCCGTTGTGAAAGTTTAGCTGCACTTAGGTTACGCTTGAAATCCCTCTCTGGTCCTTGCGTATTAAGACCGGTATCTACTTGTTGCAAATCAGCGTATCGCATCCCCGTCCCGTATCAATCATTGATGCGATACGGACCCAGATTTGTCGCGTATCATCACTGCGTTCCGTATCATCCACCATGTAGCACGATTGATACGGCAGTGCGATACGGGTCACAGTCTGGTCTCAAATGACTATGAGTACACCGCAGCAAGTGGCAGCTGCCGCATATATTTTCATTAATTACGTTTTATCTTGTTTACGAATTTTGTTGCAGTACTCCGGATGTTTAGGGTCCCACAGGATTCCATATTTCTTATAAATATCAATAAATGCAATAGTATTTTCTTATCTCACTCCATAATAAAGATAATAAAGAAAATAATTTGTCAATGGGACGTACTGCCATTCAGAGAGCTCACTGCGCACTTAAGGATGGTGCAACGAGGCAACGGAACGCGCGAATGCCCGTCCACACTGCCCCTCCCTCGCGTATCGTATTCTTCCTTTGATGTGACGGGGGAAAACCGCCAAATGAGAGATCGGGTCCGTTGAGTATCTTTTCTCACATTTTGAAACGGAGCGTTGCAAGATTTTTGGAATAGATTGATACGGAACGGGGATACGATACGCTGGTTTGCAACAAGTGGATACCAAAGCTGCGCTTTTTCATTTTCCAGTCAACTTGTGAATGCGGGTTCATTTCTTGCTCTCTGATTGGCTGTTGGAAAGTTACGGTGCTTCGATTGTGAGAATATCTTATTTGCGCTGTACGTTGGGTTAGGTTAGATTAGAAAACAGCAAATTTGCGCTGAAAATAGGAAATAAGATATTCTCACAATCAGAGCACCGTAACTTTCCAACAGCCAATCAGAGAGCAAGAAATGAACCCGCATTCACAAGTTGACTGTAAAAAAAAATTCGCTACCGGGCTTCAGAGAACGCTTGTGACACACGTCTAGTTTCACTTATCTGCGCAGGCGCAAGCTTCAACGCATCTCACTGCGCACATACAGCTGACGTCACAGAGAATGCTCCTCACAGCCGCGTCGGTCTCTGGTCTATGACTACTACTTTCCCTTTCACCTATGCATGTAGCTAAACATTTCCATGACATTATCAACTTGATATCCGATGGATATTTTCCTTAGTTGGTTCTAAATGTGTTCTGTGGTTGGCGATTTCATAGCTGCATACGCTGTGCCTTTTGTTGAACCAAGACTAAGCAGTGACAACACCCCCTCGTGGCTGAACGTAGAACTGATATACGCCGCCATAGAAAAACCTTAAAGAACTAAACAGCACAAAATCAGACATCACGGCATAAATGAAAAGTTTGAGCTACCATCGCCACAATATGGAGAATTCTGTGTCGTCTTAATCAACCAAGGGTTCCATTAGGAAAAGCCTGATGATATTTACTCAATTGATAAAGAAACAAGGCATGTCTGGGTAGGATAATGAAAACCAGCTTCCTTCAGTGTAAAAAGATTGCGGTTGTACTTGCGAGACAGCTATTGCACCGAAATTGCACTTCGGGTTTCTTCGTTCGCCGGAAATTAAAACCAATATTCGGGGGCGTCGACCATCACAGAGTTCCCACAACTGAACGAAATTGTACAAAAGATTCCTAGAAGTACAACCCCAGCAATAATAGGAAGCAATGCAGCAGTACATTGAGGTTGATCAGCTGAGTACGACACACCGAGACGGCAGGAGAAAGCAGTGGAAGAGACTACGTGCCAGAAGATCACAGAAGCCTTGGTTTATGCAAAGAATGTGCCAAGTTGAGAACTTTGAATGAATCTCCGATCTGTGCAAGAGGATTGCCATAAAAGTTGAACTTGGAACTACAAATCTGAGCCTTCTTAATGGAAAGGAAGTGTAACATTGTACCTGGTGTTGATGACAATGTTCTTCCCCATCACCACTGTAAACGTATCAATACTTCGCCCTCAGAAGTTAATTTGGGCAAATTCCTTCTCAGTGGGTGTTGTAATTGAGTATCCTTACATCAATTTCATCTATACTCTGTTTCAGGAACCTGTGGAGCAAGCGAACAAAAACAAGTCAAGTGGTGACTCGAGAGAGCTTGGCCAATTAGCGTGAGAAGGAGAGGGATTGCATGGAGGGGGAGGGGGCGAGACTAAAGCTACCAAACGAATGGAATAATCAATTAATTAAAATTGTTTGGTGCATTGGCACAAATGGCCATTTTGTACCCTTAAAAGTAAGTAAATGAAGTAAAGTGCTCCCCTGTGCTTTGCATGAAGACGTATAGGGGGTGTGGAGTTAGGGCCCCACACTTTCTTCATCATCGTCGTCGCCTTGTAATCAAAGGGTCCGGGGTTCGATACCCGATGGAGGCACATAGTGTTTCGGATTCCACTTTAAACTGTAGGTCCAGTCTCGATTAGCCTTACTGTGCACAAAGTGGACTTAAAACACCAACTCAAACCAAACTTTCTTTATCACGGCCGAAGGTGGGGTGATGTGATCAGCACCACGCCCCTGGCCGCCTTTACCCCGCAGAGTTTATTTCAGCTACCCACCATACGACGCTGGGTGGGCGCCGGAGCCGGTACCCTTCAAAGTAACAGACTAAAAATAACCCTTTTCTAAAATTCTTATCTGAAAGTCAGAAAAGCGTTGTGAAAAGCCACTTGAGAATGCTTGAAAATGTAGGCTTTAAAGGGACCCATGAAAATGCAATCCACCCTGGTTGCAAGGTGTAGCTGTTTCTCTCAGGTGTAACGTGATTGAAAGGTGTAGTAAACACACATGACAGGTGTTGAAAGGAAGTGGGAGGGAGAATATATCATGTTCATTAGTTCAAAGGAACAAAACAACAAACAAACGACAACAAACGTAGGATTAAGTCAACATTTTCTTCCTCAACAAGAAAGGAGCAAAGTGAAAATTTAAGCCAAGAGTGGATGGACTCGGGAATCAGCAGGTCGGGGAAACAATGTTTGGAACATGCGATTAATGAGCGTAATTACAATCTGGTGAGTATGCATATTCATCCAGAAGTCAACAGGTACGATGAGACGATAAGGAAGCCTATTATTCAAACGCGAGGATAGTAATTCGACGGGTGGGTAGAGGAAATTGCTGAGTAGCTGAAAGTATTTCGAAATTAGGAGGGGAGAATAGTCAAAAAGGTCTGGAAGAGGGGTCGGTCTCAAGGGCGGCCTCAGAATTTTTTTCACGGAGGGCAGAGGGGTTAAATGGAAAAGTTATGTCCTTAAGTAGGATGTACTGAAGTGATGTTTAGTTGTTATCATAATGCAGAATATGTTTAACAGAAAGAGAAAGAAATATATGTAAAAAATGTGTAGACAATGAGGGAGATGAAGAAACTAAAGACAGGAGAGGGAGGAAAATAAAACAAGAGAAAGAAGGAGGGAGGACAAGAAGAGGGAAGAAAATAAAAGAAGAGAAAGGAGGGAGGTAAAGAAGAGGGTGTTAAAGAGGAGGGTGGAAATAAGAGAAGAGAAAAGAGGAGGGAGGAAAAGAAGAGAAGAGGAAATATAGGAGAGAGAGAGAGAGAGAGAGAGAGGAAGAGTGATGGGAAAAGAAATTATAAAAGAGAGAGAGAGAGTGTGTGAAAGACAGAGATTCTGTTTGAAAGAGGTAGGAGAAGAATGATTGACGGATTGATTTTACTTCACTTTTCTGCCTCTTTTGGCTAATCACGAAGATGAGGATGAGTGATTATATTATGAAATTGATGAAGGGGCCTCAGAAAGAACATCCAATGTCCAGGCCGGGATTCGAACCCCGCTATGGAGATCGGCTAAATTACGTCCCTATATTGTTGAAATTAAAACTGATAAACTTAATAAGAAACCTAGGGCCAACCATATGGATGTAAAACTTGGTCCCTTGCATTAAAAGAGGAACATAAATTAAGAGTAGTTGAAAATAAAATCCTCAGGACATATTTGGAGCTTGGACCTAAAAGGGATGAGGAGATAGGTGAGTGGAGAAGGTTACATAATTTAGAACTACATAATTTGTATTCATGTCCAGATATTATTAGAATAATTAAATCACGAAGACAGGTGGTTAGGCCATTTGGCACGAATGGGAGAGGAAAGAAGTATTGTTGGGAAACCTGATGGTAAGAGACCTGTAGGAAGGCAAAGACGAAGGTGGAGGGAATTCGGTAAGGATGGAAAAGATTGGATTGATCTTGCCCAGGATAGGGACAGGTGGAAGGTTTGTGTTGCTGCAGCCATAAACCTTCGGGTATAAGAAGGCTAAAGAGGGCGAACCACGGATTTAGATTTGTCACATTGTTGCCTAACTGTTTACGGCGGCGATTGTTACCGCTGGTAACAAAGGAGGTGGAGGGAGATATTTGGGCGGAGGGATGAGGCGAACACGAAACCGCGGGCGAATCCGTTCGATTGGAAAATTTGCCCACAACTGCTACGGCCGATTGACGAGTCTCTGCCCAAACATCGGATTGTTATATCCTTCCACATCACCGCAGATTCGGCCGTAATTCTACCCAAAATGCAGCGCTAAAATCCCGCAAATGCGCATCGGCGGGTGGGCTTTTGTTTGACTTTGAATACATTACTCTGACTTTAGTGGTCTTGCATCGGCTGTTTAGCGGTCCGCATTATTCATTACAAATAAAAATGAATAAAACTTTTTTAAGTATTAGAACCCTCATAAACGACAATTTTATCCAGATGCAGGATGAAAGATTTTAAACACGTGGAAGAACTACTTTAATGACCTTTTAAATGTTCATGTAGGAGATAAATCATAAGTAAATGAAGTACACACAGCAGAACGTTTAGTTCCAGAACCTAACTTGACTGAAGTTAAAGATGCTATTAAAAGGCTAAAGAATAACAAAGCACCTGGCATTTAATACCAGCTGAGTTAATTAAATATCGTGGTAATTCGTAATTATCTCAAATTCATAAATTAATTTGTTTAATATGGAATAAAGAGGAAATCCCTCAAGAGTGGAAAGAATCCACAAAATGTTCCTGTGTTTAGAAAAGGTGATAAAATGAACTGTAATAATTACCGTGGAATTTCCCTACAATCAACAACTTATAAAATATTATCTAACATTCTTTTAACAAGACTAACCCCATATGCTAATGAAATTATAGGTGATTATCAATGTGGATATAAACGTAACAGATCAACTACAGATCAAATTTTTTACATCAGATAGACACTTGAGAAAAAAGTGGGAATATAATCGAAATGTCCATCAGCTATTAATTGATTTAAAAAACAAACATATGATTCAGTCAAAAGAGATAAATTATATAATATATTTGTCGAGTGTGGAATACCTAAGAAGCTTGTTAATATGATAAAAGTATGCACCAGTGAAACAGAAAGTAAAATTCGTGTGAATATTAATATGTCTGACAAATTTACAATTCATGATGATGGGTTAAAACAAGGAGATGCATCATCTCCATTGCTCTTTAATATAGCCTTAGAATATGTTGTCAGGAAGGTACATAAACCTTTGGGTTTAAAAAGGGTACAAATAAATTGATATATATACCTGGGTATATATATATATATATATATATATATATATATATATATATATATATATATATATAGAGAGAGAGAGAGAGAGAGAGAGAGAGAGAGAGGATGAAAATTTCCGTTTCTTGAGTGTTCGTAGCAAGCAAAATACTACTAAGAAAAGTTTTGATTGATTGAAATACATGTGTTGGGTGCATCAACACTTTGCTTATTTTCATGCTTCGCATCATACGAGGCCAAGCCCCTTACTATAATCAATACTTGACTCTGAAGACCAAAGTGTCCTTACTCTTGTTAAAAGCTGAGGCTGTACAGTGCACATGAGGACAAAACAATGGACAATGCACCGTCCTAGAGAGGGCCTCTCCGATGGCGCAGTGGTAGCGTCGTTGCCTTGTAATCAAGGGGTTTCGGGTTTGATACCCGGTGGAGATTCGTATCCCACTTTAAATTGTAGGTCCAGTCACGATTAGCCTTAGTGTACTTAAAGTGGACTTAAAACAGCATCTCAATCAATCAAACAGTCCTACAAAGGATTATACTGGAAACCCCTTTCACCCTGCTAAGAAAAGTTGTACGCCTTAATACCCTATACGCGCAGTGAACGTTTGCCGGCGTTTTGCAGTTACACCATGTACACACACACACACACACACACACACACACACTCTCTCTCTCACACACACACACACACACTCTCTCTCACACACACACATTCGCACTTTTCACATATAAACAACTTTATGGGACGTTCAGACCAGTGGCGTATACTGGGTTAAGAACCTGGGCTATCGCACCATATCATAGTGTTCGAATGGACAAAAATTTGCTGGTGGGGGTGTTTTTGTTTCTTTAACTCATTTGGGGTGGCGGGTTGAAGTGATGTGACTCTGTGATTAAAAATATATACCTCATAAATAAAACATGGAAATATACACTGTCAGTAAGGAAAGTATTTCAAGAATTTCATTCTTATTTGCATAAATTAGAGGCCCATATTGTGAAATATTATGTAGGCCTATATACGAGAATAAAAATAAAATTTCAACCTACCGATTTTCACGATTTGAAGTTTGGGTACTCCTTGTTGGCGCAGTAATAACGTCGTTGCCTTGAAACTAAGGGGTCCCGGGTTCGATGGATGGTGGTTTAGGTACCACTTTAACTGTAGGTCCGATCCCCATTAGCTTATCTGTTCATAAAGTGGACATACAAGAAAAATCCACAACGATTTGAAGCTTATCGTAATTCGTAAGCCGAAAAGACAGCTTGTTAATTATGTCCCTCATTTCAGTTCACTACACAACACAGCACATATCATTCACAAAAATACAATTCACTCACTACTGTATTCACACGCTGCCTCTAAATAAATTCCACGCACCAAGACCACTCGACGCGATCTAGACTAGAACTGGTCCTTGTCATTTCGGTAAACCATTCCCGCTCAGCCAACAATTTTCTACTCCCCACTGTATCTCTAGTTGTTTGAAGGTCAACGAACTCTTTTTCAACTTCTCTGCAAGCGTTCAATGATGTTCTTGTCTCTGCCACATGACACTTTACTCTTGCCCGCGATAATTTCGCTTCAAAATTACATACTGGGAAAAAATTGGTTTGCAACATTGACCCAGACTGTTGATGAAGTTCAGAGGGTTTTTTCCCCGCCATAGGCAACCCTGTTCTCTCTCCTGTAACAGTTTGACTCCACAATTCCCCGATCCTGGGAAAATTACATGCTGCGAAAAATTGGTTTGCAACATTGATCGGGGCCCTGTCAAGCTTACCCGTCACCCCCGTGGAGTTGCCCGCCGGCTGGGCCAGGCGTCTCGCGAATTCAAAGAAAGCGGGCAACGTTTCCAACTTCTAAGAAATCAGGTTCATCTTCTTATTGAAATGAACAATTTTATGCACATTTTCTGATAGATATTGTGTATTTATTCCCTGAGTCTGGGCTTTGCAGATAGCCTGGATAGCTCCGAATATACGCCTCTGGTTCAGACATCTTGAAATAAATATATAAGTTACATATTAAATCTTTGTTACTGTGAATCCTCGTAATCTACGTATATTCCAAGAAGAATCTACGTGTATCTAAAACTACACGCATGCCAGTAGTGACCGGACAACATATGGTCGAACGACAGGCGAGAGAAACGCGCTCGGAGAGGTGCGAAACGTAAACACGCGCATAAAGGGATATCTACCAAAACCAAACTTATCAATTATGCCCATAACTCTAAATCTAAATTCAGGATTGGTCTCTAATTGAACGGAAAATATTCATTAAACGGGTCGTAATGCATTCACCCCTGCGGGGATGAATTTTGGTCTTTCGTCAGGCAAAACCCTGCCACGGGCTCCCCTAGCCACTCTTCCGCGACATCAATAATGCACCTTCTGTAAACATGACACTGACCACTCTCGGTTGCTATGGTTACCAGATAGTTTACGGCAATTATGCCACTCTATGCGGGCAGGCCTTTCATCTCTTTCGGCTCAAACGGGCCGGGAAATCGATGCCGGGAAACGAATTGATAGTAACGAAAAAGATTTTTGAAAAAAGAGCAGGTTGAAATGGTGAGGTTACTGTAACATGTAGCTGGGGGGGGGGGGACCAATAAAGTTTAAGCCGATTGCAATTCTCACTTTGAAGATAGTTCTTTGTTTATCTTGATATTTCATTGTTCTACTTGGTGTAAGATTCATGAAAAACTCAATATGCTGACCAAGGCAGAAATTTATTTTATTATAAAACATAAACTAAACGTAACGTTTCAACCTTCTAGCAATGTCTTCTTCAGACTCTGCACCAAGTACAAATGTAACAAGGTACAAAACAGGACGATATATATACACAAACATTACTCCCTTCCAGACTATTAGAAAGTTGTTCTGGAACATTCTAGCAGGTGTCTTTCCCTTGTCAACTGAAGATAAACAAAGAATGGAAGAAGGAGTGGAAAGGACAAAAGAGGAAGAGGAGAGAAGAAGGAAGAAGAATGAAGGAAAAAGAACGTGAGATAAAGAGTCCAACCACATTCTATATGGAAGTAAATATGTTTAGCCTTTTAGGTGAAAGTACAGTTGACAAGGCAAAGCCACCTGCTAGAATGTTCCAGAACAACTTTCTAATAGTCTGGAGGGAAGTAATGCTTGTGTATTTTTGTACCTTGTTACATTTGTACTTGGTGCAGAGTCTGAAGAAAACCTTGCTAGAAGGTTGAAACGTTACGTTTAGTTTATGTTTTATAATAAAATAAAGTTCTGCTTTGGTCAGCATATTGAGTTTTTCATATCATGGAAACAAGGCTTAAGGGTGTTATAGTTAGATTCATACTCAGTAAGAAAGGACATGAGGTCACTACGTCTCAGTAAACGAGCTTCTACATGGGTATGCTTGGTTAACTGGATGACCAGATCTAAACCTTAAACTGGCTTCCATAATAACCAAGTAACTTCATGCTAAAAATGGTCAAACAGGAAGAAAAAATATTGTGTACCTAGAAATTAAATAGTAACTTATTCATAAAGACTGGTATTTCACTCTTTGGGTTTTTGAGGTGTAAGCCAGTCTCTCCCCCATAGGAAAGTGGAAACTTTGTCGCCTTGTAATCAAGGATCCCTGGGTTCGAAACCCAGTGAAGGCACATACTGGTTCGGATTCCACATTAAACTACAGGTCCAGTCACGAATAGCCTATCTGTGCAAGAAGTGAACTTAAATCGAAAATAAACAATAGGGTACACAGTTATTATGTTATTTGAAAAGAATACTATACTATAGTTTTTAAAATTTGTGGCGTACAAGAGCGACAAACGTTCGCAGCATGTGAAGGACATCAAGTCGAACAAATTTTCCAAATACAGCTTTGGTACTAGTGACCTCGTTTGGGCGCTAAGAGTCGTGTATTTATGGAGCCATATTCAATGTTTACCACTGAATTGTCTAGCGGTAAAGTCCATTCTTTTTAAATACACTTACTGGCTGGCCTCTGTAGTGTGAAAACCTCCGGACACAATGAAATCTGCCTATAATCCAAACACACAAAATAACATATGCAACCATGTATGTTTAAGAACTTATCGAACGCCCCTCGTATATGTGAATTATCAATTTCTTCCAATTTTCCCTAAAAAAAACCTCCTTTGCGGCAGCGTAAAGGATACAGAGTACATACACGTAATTTTACGATGCCCATTTGCAGGTAATACGGAGAGGTAGGGAAGCACATCAAAAGGTGGGTAATAGCCAGCCTGCAAGTTGAGTTTCTGTCGACAGGAAGTGCCCGTCCGTCCACGCCACTTCGTAAATCACTCCTTCCGGATGGCTTGCGAGGTAAGTGCAGACGTTTACAGTTGCAACCGGGATAAGTGTGTTCTACCCTTAATGGTCTACTTCTTTATTTTTCCAGTGATCACACGTAGACACTGAAGAAGCAACAAAGAGACACTGAACAGACAACTTGGGCGGGATGAAGTTCAAAGGATGCTGTTTTGGCCGCACTTTTTACTGGTCTCGCTTATCGCACAGTCCTCAAACACCTATGTTTTTTCACAATGATTGATTCATTGATTAAGTTTATTTTACTTCCCTTTTCTGGCACTTGTGCTAATCGGCTAGATGAAGATGAGTGATGATTAGGGAACGGATTTCAAGGTGCAGCACATTTCCAAAAATATAGCTGTTTTCAACCGATTGTTTGAGATATGTATTTGAGGACATGAAATCAAGTAAAATGAACACACTTTGTTGCACCTTTTATGAGATTTGTACATTTATCCCCTTTTTACCCCCACTTTGATGCTTCAACACCTATTTCCTTACATTTGTTTCATGTTCTGTTAAAGTATTGGACAGAAAAATCAATTATTTTCACTCTTCCTATAGTCTCATTTTGTAGAGCAGAACGGGAGCTATAAAATGATATAATGTAATCATTACAGACGCAATAATTACCAACATAATGTAGCAAAACCCACGAGAGAAAACACAATCTTCAACAAATCATATTCAGCAGAGCCACAGTTCTCTACGCGGTCCGCGCGCAATATATACAGAGGGCGCAGAAAAAGACAGAATTGAATAAAGGCATTTTTATCAGCCCCCTTTTTAACCTTTTTGAAAACATTTTCAGAACATTTTTCCATTTCCCGACCATAATTTTGCACCTAAAAATACTTCCCTTAGTTATCACTACGCCATTAGAAAATCCAAAATTTTCAGTGATGGGCGTCTACGCGTAAACAATGATAGTCTACATTATACACATAGACTATTTTATACACGTAGATTATGTAATCTATGTAAACAACATGGCGAAAGGTGATAACTTAGCAAAGGGCGCCGTGGAAGTAAAACAAAATTATACTACGTATCAGTTGCTGATGTGTGAGGAGAACTTTTCATGTTCTTTCTTCCAAATTCGAACAATTTCTCACCTTTGAAGAAACCTAATATAGGAAATATTCTAGTGTTTTATGGGGAAAAGACCACTCTTGCCTCAAGACTGCCATCTGTTGTTGTTTTTTGCATACTACTTATCTTCCTCCATAGTTGATAATAGAAGAGAGACATTACGTTGTAAATAAGATTATTTTCATTTCGTTAGGAACCAATACAGTTGAAAATGTCACTTTCCTTTCATGAAACCCTTGAAAATTAATTTCAATGCACTTTAGATTGTCTGCGTAGTCTATGTAAACTACAACCCAATGTAATCTACGCGTAGATTACGTGTACACAACGCATCACTGTATACCACTTAATATATCCCAACGCCAAGGTCAGTAAATTGTACAAGTCTGTCGCTTGGATTTAACGTGACAGCAACTTAAATTCAACTTGTCGTCCTTGTCAATTTCACATGACACTGCAATTAGTTTCAATTAGTTAAGCAGTAGTATTAATATGACATTGAAGATTAGATCAGTCAAGCGCTATAATTTAATGTGACGTTCCCATTACAACACGCTATCGGAGAGTTTCCGCACAAAGTGACGTCATTATAAGACTGTGTGAAGTCGTTACTTAATTCTGTTAGTCATAAGCTGATTCCACCCCAACCATGGTCGCACAGGTCCATTACGTATTGGCCACCACTAAGGGTCAAATGCTCTACAGCATCGTCTCTCAACCTATGGGGCGCGACCCACTGCTAGGACCCGAGGGGGCGTTTAGTTGGTCGCCAAGTCGGGCTCGGAAATTTATTTATTGCGTCTCAAAAACCTATTACGTATATTTTATAACGAGATAGGTTATACTACTTCTTACAAGGGAGGTTATCTAAGTGTCCCCCTCCGATTTCCATGAAACTTGACAGGTGTATAGAGGGGCCCGGAGGAAGACACACGTGTTTTTTTGGTTTCAGCTAAAAAACTGTTTTAGGAGGCAAACCCCCCTCAAATGTCAAGATGAGGACAATTTGAAGTGGGGATCTGCCCCTGTATCCCCCTCCGATTTCCATGAAATTTGGCAAATGTATAGAGGGGCCCTATGCCCCTTGTTTCTTCCTATGCCATATTTACGTGGTTTCGGGGTCAGATCCCCAATTCAATTTCCCCCCTTTTTTGAGGGGGGTTTGCCCCCTAAAACAGTTTTTTTTAGTTGAATCATAAAAACACGTACTTCTTCCTTTGGGCCCCTCTATACACCTTATACTTTTAAATACCTCTAAATAAAATTTGTTACATTTTACACTATAGTTAGAATTCATTAAACACCCGGACAACGCCGGGTAATCGGCTAGTATGATTATAAACTGATTTATACAATGTGGAGACCTTGTCAACTTATATACAGTCTTATATACGAATATTACACGTCTCATTGCTTCGGTAAAACACAAACTCAACCTGGGATTAAGAAATTACTTACAATTTTTTGATTTCAGGCTTCAGCCATCTTATTTTAGTAGTGGTGATGATATTTTTTTCACCTCGTTCTTTATTGATATTTTCTCTCCAGAATCAATATAGGCTGACAAAATTTTACAAAGTTTTATATTAACAAATTAGGGTAACACTTTCAGATAGGGGTGACGGCTTTCTTACTTTTTACAGGAGAAAGTACTTACGCAAATCATTTTCTTTAGCGTTGTGGAAGTTCGTGAATGTAGTTTTGATCCATGCGAATGCATGTTGTTTTCTGCGAAAATCTCTGTCCGACACGCTGTTTCTGCTGCTGCCATTTGCTTTCTGCACGAGAGCACAATGTTCCGTGTGTTAGATGACGTAAACCCCGTAGTCAGTGCTTCAAACTCGCCGTGTTTTCACTAGAACATGACGTGTCGAGTATTTTTATTTTTTAAATTTTTTTAACTATGCTTGCCTAACCTAACCTAAACTAAACCTTACGGAAAATGGTTTGTGGGGCTAACGTCAATGGTTTGCGAGGTATTAGCATAATTTCAAATCCGGGCACAAAAGTAGGTATTTTCCGGTGAACGAGGTTGCAACACTGCATAAATCGACAAAACACTCTCACAACGCGGGATGAACCAGTACGTTATCGCCATAATGTGTGTTACAGAATCGAAATAACGAGTAACAGTAAGTACTCGTAAATGTAAGAAATAGACATTATTTTCGTTAGAAATTCATTATTTCACCTAAAGAAATGTTCCGCAATGCAGAATAGTACGTTAGCAATGTAAAAAAGTGCGAAATAAATGATTTATAGATGTCACCTCTATAGTAAAGTAGTACCCAAATTTCAATAGTTTTTTACAATATTGTCTGATTTTATCTTACTATTGAATAATTCGAAAGAACAATAGATTTAAAAAAAATCGCTACTATGTTGAGATATGGTTTGCTATGGTGAACAATAGATGGCTCTAAACTTATGAGTATTTTTCTATCATTTTTCTTTATTGTTTCTGAATGTTTTGCTGTGGTAGAAATAAGTTAATATCTTGATCTTTTTTACAAAATTTAGAATGTTATTTGAAATTGAGAAGATAAACCACATGTAGGAAGATAACAAAGTTTAATTTCTAATTACCGTAAAGAAAATGTATGTAATTGCCTTTTATAGAAGTAATAAGAAAGTTAATTATTCTTGCCAAATGGTTCTCATATCAAGATCATTTGCATGATATTGATATAGGAGTGTAACGTTGTCGTGTTGGATGCAGAGACGTCTCGTGAACGCATGCGTCAATTGTGGGAAAAAGGACAGCTTGTTCTGCGACGACATTCATGAGCATTTCTACGTTCTAATTTCTTCATAGAGGAGAAGTATTTATTTTACACGAGAGCGCTGAACTAAGCTTATATTACATTTCTTGGATCTGAAGTGAAAGAAAGTAATAACCCTTTTCCCACAATTGATGCATGCGTCACTTCAGATGCAAGAAATGTAATATAAGCTTAGTTCAGCGCTCTCGTGTAAAATAAATACTTCTCCTATATGAAAAAATTAGAATGTAGAAATGCTCATGAATGTCGTCGCAGAGCAAGCTGTCCTTTTTCCCACAATTGACGCATGCGTTCACGAGACGCCTCTGGTTGGATGTCTAAACACTGAAGTAGAACTGACAACACAGCTTGTCAGAAAAAAAAACAGTTGCCGACTCGAAACCAGATATGCGTCCGGTCGACATCCTCTCGAGCTATGTCAAAGATACCGAACTGACGTTCGAATCAGGACTTGAACTTTACCTAATGGAGTTTAAATGGCAAGCGGCGACGCTTAGCAACAAAGCGCATTTGCTCCACGTACGAACCAAACTTCACGAGAACTGGTTCCCAAAAAAAAATAAAAAAAAAATATTCTGTCTGTTGTTTTCAATTCGCACAATGAATATGCAAGGATGAGATGAGGAAATTTGATTTTTATTCCACGAGCATCATTTTGATATGCATTGCATGAGTATTGGGTTGACCATTACATTGCAACATGGTAATTAAGCACTAATTGTAGCTGTTCTACAGATGAGAGCTACATTATATATGGCTGACATAATTCCATATAAACAAGTTTCCATCACAAAAAAACAAAGAAAAACAGATTTACAAGAAGCTATACACAATTCAATTCGGCTTATGTAAAAACGAAATAAAAAAGTACACTTTTACGAACATTTTTGTCGGAATAGAGGACAGACAGAATTTGTCTTGCTTTTGTCTAGAAGCAGATAATTCCAGCGTTGTTAAAAGTCCAAAGATCTATTGGGTTCGTACCATGACCGAAACCTTTCTCTCGCACGATTTAAATTTGGTCCAAGTTGCGTATTCGGGCCTCCTCGGTGGCGCAGTGGTAGCGTCCTCGCCTTGTAATGAAGGGGTCCAGGGTTCGATACCCGGTGGAGGCACATAGTGGTTCGGATCCCACTTTAAACTGTAGGTCCAGTCCCGATTAGCCTTACTGTGCATAAAGTGGACTTAAAACACCAACTCAATCCAATCCAAAATCCAAGTTGCCTATTGTTTCATTTCAATACCGAACTTTGACCGTATTTAAATTTATCCCGAAAAGAGTTTCCTGGACAATATTTAAATTCATCCGGGAAAAAGGTTCCTTAACCGTATTTAAATTCATCCGGAGAATAGGTAAAAGGCTCCTGGACCGAATTAAAGTACTTTACAGACAAAAAGGTTCCTTGATTTGAATTAAATTTATTTAAAATTCCTGGATCTGCCTTTCCAGTGAGGTATATTTGACATTCTTCCTCTCATGGGGTACAATTTTACAAGTAGGTATGTAAACATAGGGCTCAATATTTTTGACGTAGATTGTAGCTGAGCCTTTCGTGATCGAACTGAACTTGCTTGCGCTTCCCCTGTTTACTAAGCAAGGCCAAGGGTTTAACTCAAGAGTTCGGATAATGATCTAACTCCAACAGGTTAGCCGTTTGGGAAAGGACAAGGAAATTGGCCGTCCGTGCGTGCGAAGTGTCCTCGCTGTGAGCAGAGGACGGTTTTAATCGTTACGAACGACCGCCGTATCGGACTGCCACGTTGCGGTTCGTACACGCGGGCTTCCTCGCAGGGGAGACATACGAAGGACAATCCAGACCGCCTTGAGGAGACCGCTTCTCTTCCATTGTTTTCCCCGAGCTGGGAGCTCTTGTCTTCCGGAAATGCTCCCAGCGTTCCTGGCCTGAGGGGATTCGAGGAAAAGAAGGAAAATTGAAAAACGTACACCATAGGGGGAAAGTTGGATCTTGTCTGCGTTACATTGCTGCAGGAAGAGGGTTTCGCTCGAGCGTCAAATAGTTCGCACGAACGCCGTTACATAGCGTACGGAATCGAGAGCTTGTTCGGTCGAACGAATAACGCTCGAACAGGCAAAACGAGCGGTACACGCTCGAAGCCCAGTAGTACACGTATAGCCGTAATTTGCCTGTGGTAGTGGGCACTCAAATATGGAAAGTGAAGTGAAAGAGTTGGGCGGGCATAGTATGATTTGTTTATTGAAAGTAACATAATAGCGCAAGAGGTTATTAGGATGTATATGAATAAGTATGTTAATCAGGTGTTGTCTTCTGATGTTATTCTCAGGATGATTCATGATATGTGATTAATTGATGAAAACGCCATGATTTTTCGTAAGCACGTTTTGTTTAGTCCCCCCACTGCTCCAATAATTGCTGATAGTCCAATTCTAATAATTAAAATTGATTATTAATTACTTAGCTAAATAGTGTTGATGGAGCAATTTTTTGAATGGCTGTTATAATTGAACAATTGATTCATGTTAGTCCTTCTATGACTTCTGGTATTCAAATGTGGAATGGAGCAGCTTCTATTTTTATTAATAATGCTAACATTAGAAGTTGAATTTGTAAATTAATATTTACTGAATTAATTATAATTAGTGCTGCTGTTAGAATTATTGATGATGCTAATGCCTGAATTTAGATATAAGTTATGCTTCTGTTGATTATTTGGTGCAGAAATTATTGGAAAAAATTATATTAAATTAATTTCTAAGCCTATTCAGGTTCCATATTATGAGGTGGAAGAAATGGAAAGGAGGGTTCCTATTGCGAAACTTAAGAAAGCATAGTAACTAAATGTTAAAATCTAGTTTAGTCTATCTTGCCAATACATAGCGATATGAAACCCAATTGATGATTATGGGCTGAAGGAACCAAGGCATGTGTCTGCGATTATTGTCAGATTAAAAAAGTGAAGATGTTTTCAGATCACCTTGTGCCGCCTCTGAGGTTCGAATTACGTTCTCGCTACAGGGTACACCGTCCGTCCCCGCGCCCCTCTTAGATTTGAATTAGTGGTCGACTTTCGATCTCGCAGGCAAAGTTCTCAGGTTCGAATTCCGGTCTGTGCATGAGTTCTCTTTGTGAATGTCCCGTCATCAATATCATCACGTCACTCATGTTCGGCATAGAGCCTTCCCGATTGTGTAGCGGTAGCGTCATTGCGTTGTAATCAAGTGGTTCTGGGTTCGATATCTGGTGAAGGCGCTTAGAGGCTTGGAGCGCACTTTGAACTGTAGGTCCAGTCCCAATTAGGCTTACTGTGCTTAGCACATTACGCTACGACTCCAGGGGTCCTGGGTTCGAATCCTGGCCTCGGCATGGATATTTGCGAGTGTCCATTTATCAATTTCATCATATCATCACTCATCCCCGCAAGTCAATCAATCAACCTTACTGTGCGTAAAGCGGACTTACATCAAAAACGCATTCTCAACGTCGCGATTAGCCAAAGCGATTAAAAAAGCGACGTTAAGTAACAAAAGGTAAATTTTTAAAGATCGCGGTGAATATAGCTCCGTTCCATGAAGGCAAATTTAGAAGTTGGTAGTGCCACACATATTGTCGATCTCTGTCACCTTGAAGGTGATATGATCAGCACCACGCTCCGGCCGCCTCCACATACCAGGGTTTCCCCCAGGTACCCATTGATTTGAGGCTGGATCAGCCCCAGAGCCGCTTTATGCGGGGACAAGGCCGGAAAAATTCCTAACTTAGATCACCCATCCCGGGAATCGAACCCAGGTCTGCCGCGTGGTGGTCAGACACCCTACCGACTATAACTTGTCTCATCTATCTCTGCAGCAGGGCCGCGCACAGCGTCAGAGAAGGGGAGGAAATCGAGTAAACAGAGCAAAGCAGTACACACACTTTGCTGCGAATGCTGGCAACTGCAGTCGCTTCCCCCTCCACGCAATCCCTTTCCTCTCACGTGTTCATTGGTGGAGCCGTTTCGCGCCACTACTTGCGCAGGGACTTGTTTTCGTTTACCTGCTCTAGAGATAGCTGGGACATAGTATAGACTTCTGCGGCTCTAAATAACAAAAAAATCAAATCAAATTATGTAACACCCATATTTTTTTTACGTAAAATAGAAATAGTTGGTATCCATCTGCCCATAGTGATGTGCTTCTACGCGTAAAGAACGATAGTCTACATTCTACGCGTAGACTATTTTATACACTAGATAATGTAATCTATGTATCCAATATGGCGGAAAGCGTTAGCTTAACTAAGGGTGCTGTAGAAGTAAAAGAGACTTATACAGCGTATCCGTTGTTGAAGTATGAGAAGTAACTTGTATACTCTTCTTTACAATTAAGAACAATTTCTCAATGAGGTTAAAATGCCACATGGGAAACATTATAGTGTTTTATGGGGAAAACATAAATTTTGCCTCACTACTGCCATCTGTCGTTTGCTATATTTTAGCTTTTCCTCATAGTTGATGAGATAATATTTTTTGTTGTAAATATGACTCTAGTCATCTCGGTAGGAACAAATATAGTTGCAAATGCTACTTTCCGTTCACAAAACCCTTGAAAATTACCTTTTATTGAAGTTGATATTGTCTACGTAGTTTATGTAAACTAAAGCTGATAGTCTACATTCTACACGTAGACTATTTTATACACGTAGATGACGTAATCTATGTAAACAACATGGCGAAAGGTTATAACTTAGCAAAGGGTTCCGTGGAAGTAAAACAAAATTACACTGCGTATCAGTTGCTGATGTGTGAGGAGAACTTTTCATACTCTTTCTTCCAAATTCGAACAATTTCTCACCTAGAAAGAAACCTAATATAGGAAATATTCTAGTATTTTATGGGATAAAGACCACTCTTGCCTCACGACTGCCATCTGTTGTTGTTTCTTGCATACTATTTATCTTCTTCCATAGTTGATAATAGAAGACAAGAGAAATTTTATTGTAAATAGGATTTGTTCATTTCGTTAGGAACCAATATAGTTGAAAATGTCACTTTCCTTTCATGAAACCCTTGAAAATTAATTTTAATGCACTTTAGATTGTCTACGTAGTCTATGTAAACTACAACCTAGTGTAATCTACGCGTAAATTACGTGTATACAACGCATGTAGACGTAAACTTATAGTCTACCGCACATCACTGCCTGCCCACCCGCTCGCCCTTCACTGCTTGTTGAACTCTTCCACTTGCAGGGTTCATCGGCTGCTGGAGTGACGACACGTGTTATCACAACACTTGATTCTTTTTTCCAGTGCCTCTCGACGCTCCGCTCCAACGTTGGTTGGTAACCTTTTCTTTCTTTTTGGCCGCTTCTTGCATAATGGGACCTCCACGCTGCTGTTGTGCACGTTTTTTGAACTCGTTGTCCACTGAACAACCCTGGAGGTGGGCTACCCAACAATGCGCGCAGTTGTTCTGCAGGTAATGACAGGGGAAACGAATGGGGCACTCCACATGCATTACACGGAATCATCCTAACCCCATTCGCTATATCTGATCAATACCGCCATTGTATTTGCTCGTTTAAACTATGTGGATAGCTGGCCCCCGTGGCGGAATGGTTATCACATCGCGCTACGACGCCAGGGGTCCCGAATTCGAATCCAGGCCTGTGCATGGATGCTTGTGAGTGTCCATATCGTCACTCATCCCCATGTTCGCAAATTAGCCAAAAGTGGCACAAAAAGCGAAGTAAAATAAAGCAAATCAATCAACCAATCAAAGCTATATGGTCACAATTGATTGATTTCTATATATTACGTCGCTTTTCCGTCACTTCTTGCCTAATCGCGAAGATGAGGATGAGTGATGAAATTGATAAAGGGACACTCACAAATGAACATCGATGCCCAGGTCTGGATTTCAAACCCGGGATCCCTCGCGTCGTAGCGCGCTATTCTAACCACTACGGCGCGGAGGTCAGCAGGATGAGTCACAAGAACTTCGGCGGTAAGGACTGAGTTTTTTGGGAAAAGATTCCGCGTAGTACACCCAGCGATCTGTATCTATTGCAGGCTACCAAGGATGTGGCGACTGAAGTTTGTTTTTAAGTCTATTTGATGCACAGGAAAGCTAATCGGGACTGGGCCTACAGTTTAAAGTAGGAACCAGGGACCGCTTCATTAAAATACGTCATCACGGAGGCGTCCTCTGTGCATTTTGAGTTTTGTGCCCTGTACATGTGTTGTTTTTTATTGTTACCTCATCCATTCCATCTGTTCATCATCTTCGTCGCGATGAGTCAAGTGTTACAAAAAAGGGCGTGAAACAAAACTACTACAATTACAGAACAATTTCATAGCACCCCAGTTCAATACCCCCTTTTTTTATCTCCAGTACTACATACTTCATTGAAAAACGTCTAACCTTTTCGAAAGGCACTCGAAATATTATGACGAAAGGTGATTCATTTGATGTATTTTACTTAGCTTTTCCGTCACTTGTTGCCTAATCGCGAAGACGTAGATGAGTGATGAAATTGATAAAGAGACACTAACAAATAACATCCATTCGAACCAGAGACCTATCTCCAGGATTGATAAAGGTGCAGGAACTCATAAATTCTAATGGGTTCTATTGGGTTCCGCAACAGGGCCGTTATCTTTTCTCTGGGACAATTTAAATTCGGTACAAGTTGCGCAATTGTTTCATTGAAGAAAGGTTACTGGACCGTATTTAAATTGATCCGGAAAAAAAGGTTCCTGGACCGAATTATTTTTATTATTATTTATTTGTCCAGCACAGGATACGTTTCCCAATTATGTTGAACATAATACACTGTGAATAAATAACAAGAAAGAAGATAAAAAAGAATACATGAAAGTATGAGCGTCTATGTACACAATATTTACATCAATTTATGAACTTATTGATGTGATTATCTTTTTTTCAGCACGCTACGTGAGTTTGTGAACATATCGAAGTCTAAAGTTTTTAATAGTTCATTCACAGTGTCCTGCAGGTGGAAACCTATGCGTGTTGACCCTTGAACTCTCCGTGCAGAATAATTTTCGGTTTCTTGCACTGTGTCGGCCTACATTAAAGTTTATACTTTCTAACAGTGCAGAACACTCACAGCCGTGATTAATCAGTTTCAGTCACTGACGACTCTTCTGTTGAACAAAGTTTCCAGACCGAAATGCTTGCATAAAGATGTATAGTTCTTTTTGTGATATTCAATGTTCACCTTGAAGTACAGACATTTCACAAACTGCCTTTGGACGCTCTCCATTTCCTCTTGCCATGTTTTGTATTGTGGATTCCATATGGGACTGCAGTATTCCAGTACTGGACGAACGAGTGCGACGTATATTTTTACAACCGTAGGCACAGAAAAATTAAACAGAAAATGTCTTCTAATGAAACCAACTAGCTCTATACACCTTTTCACTAAGGTTTGATAATGGGTGTTGAACGACAGGTCAGATGTGAAGTGGACACCGAGGTCAACGACAACTCTCGAGCGCCTCACCGTCGAGCTGCCAATTTTATACTCGTGTGTAATGGTTGTTTTCTTGTTGGTGAATGACATTACGTTGCACTTATTCACATTTATGATCATTCCCGTCTGCTTACACCAGTTTGCGAAGGAGTTTAGGCATTCCTGCAGAGTGTGACAGTCATTCAATGAGCTGATTGGATAGTACAGTTTCATATCGTCTGCGTACATTAGAATCTTGACTTTTTGCAGGTGGCTCAAAATATCGTTGACAAACAGAAGGAAAAGGTATGGACCTAAATTGGATCCCTGGGAGACTCCCGACGAAACTCTTCTCTCGGCCGAGGCGAACCCGTTTAGTACAACTGCTTGTGTGCGATCACAAAGATAGCTTGCTAGTAATGTGTGCAAATTATCAGAAATTCCAACACTAAGTAGTTTCTGGAGAAGGACGGAATGGTTTATTCTGTCGAATGCTTTGCTGAGGTCTGTGTAGATAACGTCCAACTGTCCTTTGTTGTTTATACAGACCGCTATGCTTTGTGTTATCACTGCTAAGTTCGTGGTTGTGGATCTGCCATGCACGAAACCATGCTGCTGAGGGGGGCTATGACGGTTCTTAGATTCCATCTGAGGTGATCGAAAATGAGTGATTCGAATACTTTGGAGAATATTGGCAGGAGGGAGATTTGACGGTAATTGCTAATGTTGTGTTTGTCTACTGATTTAAAAACTGGGGCCACGAGAGCTTTTTTCCATCGGCGGGGGAAGAAACCTGTTTCCAGGATTTTATTGTAGAGGGTTACTAACGGGGGAGTGAGTTCATTTGCACAAGCAGAGATGAAGTGTGAGGGAAGAAGATCTGAACCTGTGGATTTGCCTTTTTGTACGCCCTTAAGCTTTGATGTTATTTCCCCACTTGTCAGTGTGAGTTGCGGTATCGCAAGCAGATTGATAGTTTCCAGTGTGTGATCTACTTTAAACATAAGAAGTTATATACGGTCGATAACCCATTTACGCTTTCTGCTTTTTCCCTCCTGGACCGAAATTGAATTTATTTAAAATTCCTGAACCTTTCAACAACCCTGCCTCTGGCGTCGTAGCGCGCTGGGATAACCAATCTACCATGGTAGTCGGCATCATGAAAGGTGATTGGCAAAACTGACGCATAGACGATCTCAAAGCACAGCCAAGACCGGGAATCGAACCCTGAACCTTCAGTAGCTAAATAGTAATTCGACAACTCAACTTCCCCGCATCCATGACGGAACCCCCACCCGTTACAGCTTGGCGTTCTCCACTGGCTACACCAGCCGCCAACGCGTTGTTTCTTCCTCCTCATTACGTCAAACATATCCATTACACGTGCGTCAAATTTACACGGACCAAGGCCACTCTCGAGCGAACATCAGCTAATTAGTGGATGGAGTTCTTTCGCTACCCCGTAACCTCATGATAGGTTTATTTTGAGGCTGTAATTAAGTACAACAAAAATGTTACTGTTGCTGAGCAATTTCGATTAAGTGCGAATATTATTTACGCGCAGGAATTCATGTCAAACATAAATTTACTGCACACCCGTCGAAGCTATACTCTGTCCCCACTATCTCTGGAGCAAGGCCGCGCATAACGGCAGAGAAGGGGGAAATCGATTGAGCAGAGCGAAGCAGTACACGCTGCTGCGAAGACTGTTAACTGCAGTCGCTTTTCACCCTCCACGCGATCTCGTTCCCTCTCACGTGTTCATTGGTGAAGTCGTCTCGCGCAAGGTATTATATGTAGTAACATGCATTATCCCAATCTGCGATCTAATAACACCAATAGTATCCGAGTACCAAAATGTAACAAGGCAAGATACGGATCAAAATCCATATCATCGCTGGCAAGTATGGCGTGGAATCAACTGCCTGTAGCCTGGAAAAAGGAGAGAAATTTGGCCAAATTTAAACAACAAATTAAAATGTTAATCTAGGAATACTGACACCGTGCCTCATTTGCCTCATTGCCTCCTTCACATATACCAGGTATCCAAAAAAGTTCATGCCGTATATTGCCGTGAGAAATATAGACTCTGTAATTTCTGGCAAATGTGTTTTATTCAGCAAAATAAGCTCCTTCAGGTTCAATTACATGTTCCCAACGAGATACAAGCTTATAAATCTCGTGTTTGTAAAAGTTCTGCTCCCTAGAAGCAAATAATTGTCCTACGACCTGCGTGACATCATCTCGGTTTCGGAACTGTTGCTCACGCAAATGGTTATCCATGGCCAAAAACAAGTGAAAGTCGGATGGGGCAATGTCCTGGGAGTAAGGAGGCTGAGGTAAAATTTCCCAACCAAGTGTGTTGATTACCTCCTTGGTCGCTTTCGCCGTATGAGGTCTAGCGTTGTCTTGAAGAAGGATCACTCCTTTCCTGTTGACTAGTGCTGGCTGCTTCGGACGCAGTGTAGCTGCAACCCTTTGCAACTGGGACGAGTACACCTCGGATGTGATGGTTTTGCCATGCTCTAGGAATTCAAAGTGCACAACACCAGCGCTGGTCCACCAAACACAGAGCAGTGCCTTCTGTTGATGAATGTTTTCTTTGGGGGTCAATGCAACAGAACCAGGGGACGACCAATGATGTTTTCTTTTGCGGTTACTGTATAACAACCATTTCTCGTCACATGTCAATATCTGGTCCAGGAATGGGGCTTTCTTGTGGCGTGACAGCAAGGATGAGCAAATGGTGAGCCGCTGGCGTTTGTTTTCCTCGGTCAAAACGTGAGGAACCCACTTACTGAGCTTCCAAGTCTTCTCGAGGTTGTGCAGATGCAATCGAATGGTTTCCTTCGACACTTCAAACCCTTGTGCAAGTTCTTTGCACGTTTTCTGTGGATCGCGCTCGATGATCTCCTTCAGCAGGGCTGCGTCGATAGTGGCGGGGCGTCCAGCTCGAGGCTTGTCCTGGAGGCTCTCATCGCCCGATGCAAAGCGACTGAACCATTTTCGCGCTGTGCGCTCACTCACTGATGCCTCTCCAAAGGCGGAGCATATCTTTCGAGCAGCGGCTGCAGCATTGCTGCCAAATTTGAACTCATACAGTAAACACGGCCGTAAAACGTCCTTTGACACTGACATGTTCTCTTCAGGATTGTAGTTCCTACAGACCTGCTGTCTATGCGACCGACACGCCTCCTAACTCTGCACTGACTGACGGTTGCCGGGAATGTAAACTTTTGACGCCATCCAGACAGGGTTGCCGACACATGCCGTTTGACTTTCACTGTTCGTTCCAGCGGCACGAACTTTTTTGGATAATTGGTACTTACTTAATTCCTATTTATTGTGTGTTTTTATTCCTTGTGTGTTTCAATTATATAGGCACACTTATATTTTCCAATATGTTATACATTTATAAACATTTAGCAGAATTGTATAGCTTAACAAATTAATCCATGTAGGGCAAAAAGCTGTTTCTATAGTAAGATAATCCGTGTAAAAATACTGTAAGCTTAAGTGTAACCCTACTTCAAATAATAAATAATAATACTTCCGCAGAAAGTTATATTCTTCGCTTGTTCCAGCCGGGCCCCGTGGCGGAGTGGTTAGCAGATCGCGCCACGACGCCAGGGGTCCCGGGTTCGAATCCCAGCCTAGGCATGGATGTTTGTGAGTGTCCATTCATCAATTTTATCATATCATCACTCATTCCCATCTTCGCAAATTAGCGAAAAGTGGCACAAAAAGTGAATCTCCAAAGATTCCTGGGACATAGTGTAGCGCGCCCACACAGTCGGGGCAACCTTGAAGGAACGTGCCCCCCTCAAGAATTACGGCAATAGATCGTATGTATTGTGTAACACACTTGTTTTAGTTTTCGGAAAGCCCACAACACAAATATTCGATCCCAACATATGGTCCCCGTAAATAAAAATCATATCTCCAACTACTTTCGAGTTATTTTTTTATTCGAGATGTAATGTCAACATCTCTTCTATACCCTGGACAGCAATTTGCAGACTAACGAGGCTATAGCGTCAGACATATATACAGCAAATACAATCTCCCGTTACGAGCTAAGGCTAATCTGGACCGGACCTACAGTTTAAAGTGGGATCCGAACTACCATGTGCCTCCACCGGATATCGAACCCGGGACGCCTTGACTACAAGGCGATGACGGTACCGCTACGCCATACAACGTGAAATTCTAACACTTCTAACCAAAAATTAAGCCGATCATATCTAAAAGAAAACCTTGAAAATGCTCATTTTTCTCGATGTCAGTGGGTAAAATGTGTCAAGTGACGCACGAATAACCTCTCCGATTGCGCTGTGGTAGCGTCGTCGCCTTGTAATCAAGGCGTCCCGGTTTCGATACCAGGTTGAGGCACATAGTGGTTCGGATCCCACTTCAAACTGCAGGCCCAGTCCCGATTAGCCTTACTGTGCATAAAGTGGACTTAAAACACCAAATAAATCAATTTCTATAAACCGATTGTATGCACACTCCAAATCAAGAAGCACGTACGCGTTTTTAATCGATAGATTCAATGTTTTGCGCAACATAAAATGTTTCAACGCGGGGTTTTCAAGTAATCGATTCACTTGATCCCAATACTATCATACAAAACCATTCATCACTTCACCATTCTACATCTTCGTGAGCTAAAAACAAGAGAAAGCTTTCGTAAACAAAATAACCTTCAAACACCATGCCAAATTATCCCCATGGTAACGGAGGCAGTGACGGCCAAAAAGTACCCAATTAATTTCGCAGATGCAGATTTTTCGCTGCCCCTTAATCTCATGACGGATTTATTTTCAGGCTACATTTAGTAATTAATTACAACAGAAATGCTATTTTCGAAAACTAATCAATCAAAGTGCGTGAATATTATTTACATGCAGAAATTCATGTTAAATACAAGCTAAGGTGCATGTCCCCTGAAGGTAACGATTTACACAATCGCACTATTCTCCATCCACCGTAATTATGAAGTTCATATAAACAAAAAACTATCTTCAATAAGTGGCTATTTAAAGGTGAAACGTAGTCCGTCTGTCTTTTCAAACTCGTGTCATTACTTGATAAAAATGTCCTTTGCTTTCAATGTTTGCAAACGATTTTTCAAACGATCACGCTCATGCATAACATATTATTCTTCTGTCAAAAATCATAGCTCTTGCGTCTCTACTCTGCTCCAAAGGTTAAATTTTAAAAAAATGCTTCGCTGTTCTGCCTCAACACTGATAAAGATAGGGTGCAAAAAAATCCTGTACATAGATATTTAAACATTAGAGTTCGTAACATTACGATAGGTACAACAGCAGATCTTACTGTTGGTACTGCGACTGCATTTCAGCCCCTGCTGATTGGGGGTAAAGGTTATCGTGCGTAGAAGCTGGTCTGTTATTGGTTGGTTCAAGGTCACAAGAGTCCGTATCCATTTCTTTATTCACCAGTGTTGGGCGAAATACACAGTTGTTTTGTCAAATCGCCACAAGATGGTATCAAGGATTGCTGTCTCGAAAACGAGCTGACTAGGAGGACTACAAGTTCATTCTTTTGAGATGGAAGAAAATAGTTACGAAAAAAATTTAACTAAAAATAAAGTAATTATTTTCCAACTGAAATACATTATCGTATGAGGGAAACGGATTCCTTCAAATTTACAGGAGAAAGTACTTACGGAAATCATTTTCTTTAGCGTTGTGGAAGTTCCTGAATGTAGATTTGATCCATTTTATTGTGAATGGGTGTTGTTTTCTGCGAAAATCTCTGCCCGACACGCTGTTTATGCTCCCGCAATTTGCTTTCTGCACGAGAGTGCGATGTTCCGTGTGTTAAGATGATGCAACCCCATAGTCAGTGTTTCAGCCTCGCCGTGTTTTCACTAGAACATGACGTGTCGAGTATTTTTAATTATTTATTTTAACTATGCTTGCCTAACCTAACTTAACCTAACCTTACGGAAAATAGTTTTTGGGGCTAACGTGAATGGTTTTTGGAGCTAACGTGAATGGTTTTTGGGGCTAACGTCAATGGTTTGTGGGGCTAACGTCAATGGTTTGTGAGGCTAACGTCAATGGTTTGCGACGTATTAGCATAATTTCAAATCCGGGCACGAAAGTAGATATTTTCCGGTGAACGAGGTTGCAACACTGCATAAATCGACAAAACGCTCTCAGAACGCCCCCTAAACCAGTATGCTATCACGGCCGTAATGTGTTACAGATTCGAAACAACAAGTAACAGTAAGTACTCGTAAGTCTAAGAAATAGACATTGATATGCATTATTTCACTTTAGGAAATGTTCCACATTCGAAAATAACACGTTAGCAATGTAAAGAAGTCCGAAATATATGATTCGTAGGTGTTTCCCTCATACGATAATAGTACCCTGTGCAGGCACTGCTGGCCTTGCTGTACTGGAATGCACGCGCATGCGAAATTGTTTCACAAAGGCACAATTTGTGGTCATATTTTCCTCTTAACATACCCTAACCATGAACTTACACCCGCCCAATTGATAAACCTTTGCTTACAACGAACACAGAATTGAATCAGGGGTATGAATAATATCTACTACAACAACGAATGTAATGACAACGTTAAGGAAACTTCTTTTAAAACTCACCTCACATTGAAGGAGATTCTGTAGTTGTCGTTTCTATCCAGTCACACTTCACTTCTTCTAAGAAAGTTGACGTAACGTTTCTGCTACTGATTCTCGTCCAACATGCTCCCAAACTAACTGAATTTTTTTCCTATGCGGTGCACTGTACAACGATTCGAATAATTTCCAACCCCATACATTCCGGTATTTCGTCCACACTTCGCGAGCGTACTCCCTGAGCCCTAGAGAACGCACAGCGCAATTAGAAGTAAGAAGCAACAACACAGACTGAACTGCGGAAAAAAAACAAGAAAGCATCGCTGGCGCATAGAAGCTAGCTAAGGCTGGTACTCGGACACACGGCACGCTATTGACGCAAAGACTCACCTTTGTGCCTGCATCGTTTGCACTACGTACTGAAGCAGTGCAGAGTGTGGTGCATAACCACGTGACACGTTCACCAATCAAGTGAACGTTGAAAGCAGAAGTCAAGAATTTGTTGAACCTTCTTAACTTAAACACCGCCACTCTTGCATACAGCGTTAATCAAATGTCCCCAATACATGGAGTAGATTTGAATATATTACAGATGTTTTATTTAAAGCATTTAACTTGCAAAATAACTAAGATAGAGAGAGAGAGAGAGAGAGAGAGAGAGAGAGAGAGAGAGAGACTGGAGGGGAGAAGAGGATGAGAGAAAGAAAGAGAGGGAGAGAAGAAGGCGAAGGAGAAGAGAAGTTTCTCTCTCCACTTCTCCTCTTCTCTCTTCTTGGAGAGAGAGAGAAAAAAAGAGAGAGGAGAAATTTTCTTCTTCTTCTTCTCTCCTCTTTCTCTGCTTTCTCCCTCTTTTCCTTTCTTCCCTTCCTTGCTTCTCCTTCTTTCCTCTTTCTTTCTTTCTCTTCTTCGAAAGAAAAAGAGGAAGAGAAAAAGAGAGGCGTGAGAGAGCGAGAGAGAGAGAGGAGAAAGAGAAGAGAGAGAGAGCAAGAGAGAGAGAGAGACCTTGAGAGAGAGAGAGAAAGAGAGAGATCTTTCTCTCTCCCCTCTCTCTTTCTCCCTCTCTCTCTGGTCCCTGCCTTCTCTCTTTCTCTCTCCCATCCTCTCTCTCTCTCTCTCTCTCTCTCTTGAGCTGAGGGAAGGAGAAAGAGAGAGAACAACACTCTCTTTCTCCTCTCCTTTTCTCTTTCCCCCTCTTTCTTTTGATTTTTGTGAGTAAAATTGTGTACATGTACTAGAAGACTCTTTTTGTTGATTTTTCTATTAAAAATAATAAAACAATTTTGACTATGAAATATAGCAATAACATTTTTAAAGTGTTCAACTCAGGGTTGTTAATGGTCCAGGAACGCATAAATTCTAATGGGTTCTATTGGGTTCCGCTCCAGAACCGGAACTTCTTTTATCGCACAATTTAAATTCGGTCCAATTTGCGTATTATTACATTGAAAATAGTTGCGTATTGTTTCATTTGTCCGGAAAAAATGTTCCTGGACTGATTTAAATTGATCTGGTAAAAAGGTTCCTGGACCGAATTTAAATTCAGTGGGGAAAAAAGGTTCCTGGACCGAATTGAAATATTTTACAGATATAAAGGTTCTTTACAGCCCATTCTAGCTTGCTCATTTTCTCTCCTGGACCGGAATTGTATTTATTTACAATTCCTGGAGCTTTAACAACCCTGGTTCAAACGTGCCTCAGTCGCCTTAAACAACAGAACGCATACAATGTAATACTTGTCTGAAACTTACAGCATTATTTTGTGCATCTCTCTACCTACACCCCTTTTCGTCTTTCACTTGGATTCGTCCACTCGATCTAGACCGTATCGAACAGTATGCACTGTACCGCCACTAATTGAATACCTGGTGCAGAGAATAGAACAACACGATTCCTCTTCTTGAAGCCATCAAACTCTGTCTCCAAGCGAGAATAATTTATCACGTATTTTATTACAATGGAGGGGCAGAGATGGGAAAAGCAACAACCTATAAAAAGCCGCAGTAAAGTCACCCCTCAACGACACATACAAGCAGTAAACCATTTCGACTGGAAGGTTGAACGACCGAAGCACCCTTTGAAAAACAAACAGAAGAACAGACTGGGTCTGACTAAAATTATTTCGTGAGATGGCATTGGAAACAGTAGTTGTGGTCGTAGTACAATAATTAAAGCATAACAATTATTACTATTACGTTTTGCAGTTACTGATGATAAGAGAATGTTCACGTAGGAGATAAATCAGAAGTAAATGAAGTACACACAGAAGAACGTTTAGTTCCAGAACCTAACTTGACTGAAATTGAAGATGCTATTAAACGGCTAAAGAATAACCAAGCACCTGGCATTGAATTAATACCAGCTGAGTTAATTAAATATGGTAGGAATTTGTTAATATGTCAAATTCATAAATTAATTTGTTTAATATGGAATAAAGACGAAATCCCTCAATAGTGGAAAGAATATAAATTATATAAAATATTATCTAACATTATTTTAGCAAAATAACTACATATGCTAATGAAATTAAAGGTGATTATATATGTGTGGATTTGAACATAACAGATCAACTATAGAGCAATTTTTTTCACATTACAGACACTTTGAGAAAAATTGGGAATATAATGAAAATGTACATCAGCTATTCATTGATTTTATAAAAGCATATGAATCGGTTAAAAGAGTTAAATTATAATATAATACAGCCTGTTCCGTTCAAACCTCCCATATTTCAATTCGCCATTGCTAAAAGGTTATGAAACATAATGGAATGCGAGTGGTACTAGACGAAAGAGAAACTCAAATAATTTTATTGCATGACCTCGAAGTTCACCGTTCTCTCACTATGCAGCGCCACAATCGCATAAAGCACAATGGCGACTCCGCAGCAGCACGCACAATCTGTATTCTGGTATGCAGAGACCAAATCAATAATTACAGTGCAAAGAAATTACCGGAGAGAATATGGAGGTGAAGCACCTAATGAGAAAACCATGAGGACATGGTGTGCGAAGTTTTTGGCGCCTGGAAGTATTAATATACAATGCGGAGGTTCTCGGATTGGATATCATTCGTGCTACAAACGGTGCGGTGCACACATAGAGGTGTATTAGATTGATTGATTGAATTGTTTTAAGTCCACTTTATGCACAGAAAGGATAATCGGGACTGGACCTACAGTTTAAAGTGGGATCCGAACCACTATGTGCCTCCACCGGGTATCGAACCCGGGACCCTTTGATTGCAAGGCGAGGACACTACCACTGCGCAATCGGGGATGGGGTGTATTAGAGTTCAGTTTAGAGGTGTATTGGTGTATTCGTGTTTAGTACTTCATGCAATAAAATTATTTAAGTTTCTCTATCGTCTAGTACCACACGCATTCCATTATGTTTCATAACTTTTAGCAATGAAGAATTGAAATGTGGGATGTTTGAACGGAACACCCTATATATTAGTCGAGTTTTGAATACCTAAGAAGCTTGTTAGTATGATAAAAGTATGCACCAGTGAAACAGAAAGTAAAATTCGTGTGGGTATTAATATGTCTGACAAATTTACAATTCATGATGGGTTAAAACAAGAAGATGCATTATCTCCATTGCTCTTTAATTTTGCCTTAGAATATGCTGTTAGGAAGGTAAAAGAAACAAACGAAGGACTAAAATTAAATGGTGTGACTCAGTTGTTAGCATATGCAGATGAGTAGACCTAGTGGCCGGGTACCAAGTCATCATTTGGGGCTCGGTGGGGCAGAGCACAGTTTGGTTGCACATATTCGCTTTCCCGGCACACAAGTACGACAGTGTCTTTGAAAATGTGGTAGTGCAGGTGGCCGGGTACTGAATCTTCATTTGGGGCTCGTGGGGCTCGATCGCCTTAATAGATTTCTCTCGTAAGGCGCAGTATTGCCAACTTCTTACCCGAAAAAATCACCAAGGTTGTGGGGCTCGTCGTAGCCTTTTATGATGTACATTTTGAGAGCAGAGTTGGCAACACTGTGGGTTTACTGTAGCCTTTTATGAGGGGGGGGGGGGTTTATTGCCCTCTGTTTACATCTGGCAACACTACCGTAGATTTTTGACAGTGTTGTTAACCTACTGGGTTTTTTACTGTAAATTTTCATCAAAGGACCTGAGGGGTCCATGTATTTTTTATGTCTGGCAATACTGTTGGGGGCCTAGTGTTGGCGACACTGTGGGTTTTTACTGTAGCCTTTTATGAGGGGGGTCTATTGTCCTCTTTTTATATTTGGCAATTTTATTGGATGTTTTTTTTTTGAGGCTCGAAATTATTATTTGAGGCTTGAAATCATTATTTGAGGCTCGTCGGTGTTGCCTACCCACTCTACAAAAATTCTACTATATGATTTTTTACAGGCTAAGCTAACCTACAAATAGGAATTGGCAGCACTGACTTATAAACCCACTGGGTCCTCTTGGCATGTTTTTTCATGATGTGTTGCTAGGCTATTGGGCATCTTGGCGTATACAATGTATATATTTTGAGAGGGGGGTTATAGCTTTTTATGCTGTACGAATACTGGAAGCTTGACAGTGACAACCACCAGAGTAGGTAAACTTACATCCAGGAACTGGCAACACTAGTTTCTGACAGTGAATTTGAAATAAAATATTAAACAAAATACATGAGTAAGCACTGTGATTACAAATAGTACCAGTGTTATGCCCCCAACTCCAACTGGACAACTGGGGAAAATAATTGTACAACAATTTGTACCTAATTGTACAATACTTGTACCTAATTGTACAACATATACACAGACATAAAAGAGAGAGCCTTCCCGTAACTTACTTCATGCACAATTTATATGATTTTACAACTGTGAAAAGAAAGCATATGTGTTCTGTATGCACACATTTATTCTTATTTTTCGAAGTTGAATGAAAGCACATGTTTTTACGCTCTCGTAATACTAACCTTGCTCCCACTGATTTTAAATTGCTTCCATCCGCTTTTTTTCTGTGTTATTTCCGCATGCACGCAACATTCGCTTTCAATAGGCAGAAGGAGTGTTAGTATAGCAGGCTCCGAGTTTACAATTTATTTATAATAATTTATGTAAGAATATACTTGTACTTAACGAACACAAAATAATAAAAGCACATGTGAATGTTTGCGTGTGTTCATGTTATATGACGACTGAGTAAAAAAATAATGTTGACTCCTCGAAAGATAAAGTACTCCACGTCACCAAAAAAAATATCTCCTCTTGTCGATAAGTTGTCACGTTGTAATCAAAGGGCCCCGGGTTCGATACCTACTGGATTCCGATTCTATTTTAAACTGTATGCCCAGTCCTCCGATTAATCTATCTGTGCATAGAGTAAACTTAAAAAATCGGTTAATTATTGTTGCGATTAAGGATTAAAAAAAGAGGGGTGGGTGAAGTCAGATTCAAAAAGAATGCCACGTGATTATTTTGATTCAATAGCTTTGTCTAGTTTGCTGCATTTTTTGACTGCACTCACGCGTTTAGTTGGTTACACGGTGCAACCTACCTTGTTGATTTTGGGTGTCATGTAGTGTATTTGGTGTCTGCACCACGTCTTAGAGAGGTGTAATATGTGGTGTGGTGTATGACCACGTGGTGAGTGGTTAACTAATCAAATGAATGTTTAAAGCAGCAGACAGGCATTTGTTGAATCTTCTGAACTTGAACACTGCTATTTGTCTACTCGGTTGAATGTTATTTTTTTTTACCAGCCTGACACCAGAATACACCTGCACTGCAAAGAAGTGCAGCGTACTAGACAAGAATATTAAATTGCATACTGATCTATTGCATGCTAACCAAACCTCTTGGGAGGTGGGCCACGGGTCCTCCACATGTATGTATGTATGAAATGCCAAATTTTAAATTTACAGCTTAATTAATCTGCATGCATGCTTAATGTTTGATTTTTTTGTTTCTAGTTCGACATGAGATACACACAATTTTATTTTTTGAAGTACCTAGGTTAATCTGTGACATACAACTAGCGATCGACACGACCACCTGACACACAGACACAGAGAGAGTGAACAAATTTAAAATGTGATCTATCGTGAATTAAACTAAGCTCCCTCACCCACCCACATATAGCCTTACAGGTGACTCAAAAGCAGAAATTGGTCATAGCGTGACAGGTCGATCTATCGTGAACTAAACTAACCTCCCCCACTCATACATACACACTATGTCTTACAATAAGTAAGGCTGCTATATCACATGTAAGGGCTGACGGTTGCCAACACACACAAGATCTATTGCAAATTTTATTAACCTACGACATAAGCCATGGACACACACACACCAAGCCTTCCAGATAGGCTATAAGCAACTCACCTCTTGCAATTGTATAACGGGGAAAATTAACCTGCAGCTAGCAACACTGTTTGAGCTGCTTTCGACGAGTAGTGTTACCAAACTTATTTTTTTGCAAATAGGCTCTACAGCTAGAGGCTTGAAACATATACCCTACCAGAGTATGCCAACTTACCTCATGTAAAAATATTACCTAGTACGGGTTAAGCTGTGACATACAACTAGCGAACGACACGACCACCTGACACACAGACAGCTTATATGCAGTTTTTCCTACACACGTACTGGGTTTAAAAGATAACTTGCAACAACCATTTCACTCACCTCCTATCATATAATAAAATTACCACAGGTTTTTGATACTTGCTGCCAGAACATGGTGGTTTTAAACTGGAAATTCAGCCCGATTATTCTATTTGTGCAAGAGAAAAATGATGATGCCTGCATTTGGAATATATAATTCTTCTTACGGTATTTTGCGTGCCCCAGTAACCTTGCTTTCGATTCACGGAAGCTATGACGTGTATTTCCTGTTTCGCGAACATACGAGAACCTTTCACAATGTCGCATCAGATAATATATTGCAAGAGCGAGTTGGTTGTGTATATAAATCTAGTCTTGGGGGAATGGACATGAATATAATGTCAAAATTATTGCATAACTTAAAAGAACATTTATTGCACTGCGCTTTCTAGCAAAGGTAAATGTGGAATGCCCCGGCCCCTCAGAGATTCGAATACTGTTAGTTAAACAGCAAGCATTGTCATATGAACTGACGATTATTATTTTTTAAAAAAAACAGACCTCGTAGTAAGTTATAACCTGAGCTGTCTTGCAAGTCTCTCGAGTTTGATATCTGGTGAAGGAATATGATGCCACTATAAACTGTACACAAGATATACCCAGTCTCTGGCATGAGATGGACGAGGACCTATACAGTTGTACAATGGTTGTTTTTTTTATTAAAGCATAGCGCTTATTTACATGTCAGCGCAACATGCATGCAAAAAGGGAGGGAGACCATAACGGATAATTCTTATTTCGATTTTAATATTTTTGCTAGTCACGCTATCTAGACGAACACTGGAAGATGGGCAAAAGCGAGGGAAAGAAAGAAATGTTATTTTTTGCCCCTCTGCCTGTGTGTGATATACTAGTTTTACATGCATACGGCTGTATCGTGAAGCGAGGCCGAAAATAATTTTTGAAAGCAGTCTCGAGCATCTTCGCGTTCAGCCAACAAGAGAAATAAAACATTACACATGGGTGTGGGGTGCAACAGCCACAGTACGGTAATGTGCATGGATGTTAAAACTTTTGGGTTTTTCTGAATAGACATACATATCAGTTTTGCAGTCTCCAGATGGGACCGGAGCTTATTTTTTATTTGGACAAGGGGGTTCAGATCAACTATAATTTTTGTTCACATCAAAATGAAACAAAGGATTTTACTCCACTGCTTACTTATTCAATATTTTTATTATTGTAAAGAATGGGGCGGTGTGTCTTATTGTATATAGTCTTCCAACAACCACCTCGGGGGCGTAAATTTATGTTTCTGCATGTATGCAAAATGCACTTAACTTCAGTTGTGAAGTTTGTTTTGCTGTTGTGATTAAATACTAAACCAAAATCACTGATGTGATATGAACCCTCTTCACTTGTGTGTATTTGAATATGCGAACATGAGGCATTTTGAATAATCGAGGCGGACAATCACAAAAACAGCTTGCAACGGTATGGAGAGTTCAAACTTCAGACGATTTTTGTTAATCTACGAAAAGCCAAGGGGCGAACGGAGATCACTACGAAAATTGTAACGCGAGGCTATTTTGGCTAATGGCAACGATGAGGATGAATAATGGTTGTTTTTGATGAAATTGAAAAAGTGGGGGCACGTCTGCTTCGAAGTGCATTACACCAACAACTACAATTGTCCCTCTTCCCCACACGAGGTGATTAACAGAGGTGTATTTTTGCCGGTCTACGACTCTGAGGGCTCAAGTTACAATGTTTACCTATAGCTGTACATATTTAAAAATGACCTGAGCAATTAAATGTTACAATACCGATCCTGATTTTTGTCGGATGACGTAGGTTGCAATCCCACCTCCGATGGCGTATAGACTTAAATGTTTCCATAACATGAAATACTGTTAATGGAAATCTGTTGTTTCTAATGTAAAAATCATATAACAAGAAAAAGAAGAAAATAAATGTTGCGAGCAAATACGGAGCCTCAACCCAAACACATAAATAATCAGACAAGATGTCAACGGTGTGTTTATAACTAACAAGTGATTATTCAAAAATTGAAATGGTGCAGGGGGAAACAACCAACTAACTAACTAGGCTTCTTAAACCCGAGGACAGCAAATACAAGCCTATCCTGATCTGAGAAAGATCTCTATCTATTTTTTTTCCATCCCAACCGATTTTTAGGTCTATTCAACCCCTCATGGTACACGAGCTCCCACTGCCCTGATGGTGGAGGAAGCGAATCTATTTGGACATGAAAGAGCATTATGTGTGGGAGACTATAATTTATACATGTGGTTGCTTGGATGCTTACAGAGGATGCCATAGCTCGTGCGATTGAGGCATTTTATTAAGCACATATTTTGATGAGTGTAAAGAATTAAATAAGTCACAAGGGGCTGAGGCATGGTTCGAATTTCTCGATCTAGGTATGGATGCAGACAGACACGAAGTTTTGTGTGTGGACACAAATGATAATGGAAAAATGCTGTTCACCCCGATAGCATAGTGGTAATGTTGTTCTTGTCTTGTTTCCATCGACAACATAGTGGTTACACTGTCCAATATTAAGAAGTTCTCAAAATTATTCAATCACTCTCTCTCTTCTTCTTCTATCATCTCGGTAACAAAAAAAAAAGGTTTTCTCAAACATTTAGACGACTACGAAAACGTTGAAATGTAAAATATTGTTGTATTGTAATCAAAAAAGAATTTGTTGAATATGCCTAACCTAAAATAAAATTCAAGAATTAATAGAGTTAAACATTTGCCACTCTGAAATGGCGACGGCTATCATAACATCATTTTCAGCAGGATAATAATGACAATATTATATATATTAAGGATTAGGCCCGAGGGATTTTTATTCACTATACTTGTTTCTAACCTGTCCACACTGGAAACCGAAAACACAAGTACGAGACACTAACTTGGGAGAGGACATGCAAAAAACTCTGCGGGGCTCATCTTAAAAACATCAGTAGATGTTTGTCATGGAACTCTCTCCTTAAATTCGATTCGAAAGGCACAAATATTCCGGTTCTTGAATAAGAAGCGCGTATGCCTTCGGAAAGAGAGAAGAAGAAATAAATAAATCAACTCATGCATATTCTTCATGTACGTACGCTTGGTGACAAGAAACAGTATTTTTTTTTCTCTTCAAGAAATTGTTTTCAACTTTTTGCTAGGTGACCCTACAGGAGTGGACGAAATAGCTTATTTATTCAAACTGGAAGCTTGCTTTTTTTCAACAATGGAAAACACATTATTTCCAGTGAAATATCGACTCAACTACCTAGAATGGCTACCACGGGCTTGGTGACTGAATACTAAAAAACTATCGAGCGACTTACTTCACAGCAGTGTCACTTAGTTTCATCAAGAACAGTTCAAGGCTTCCCGGGTGTCCTGCAAGGTTCGGTGGCATTTATTTTTTTAATAGCAAGCAGATGAACTGGCCTTACAATATGAAGACCCCTCTCACTGTGTCGGTTGCAGTTATTTTCTGGTAATTATGTCTTGCCGATGGCGTTGTCGCTTTGTAATCATACTTGGGAGTTATTTTTTTTTATTTTACCTTTCGCGACATGTTCGACTAATCGTGACAATACGTTTCAACCTTTCTGCATAAACGTTGAAACGTTTCAACAAATAAACGTTGAAATATTTCAACGTTTATTTGTTGAAACGTTTCAACGTTTATGCAGAAAGGTTGAAACGTATTGTCACGATTAGTCGAACATGTCGCGAAAGGTAAAATAAAAAAAAATAACTCCCAAGTATGATTACAAAGCGACAACGCCATCGGCAAGACATAATTACCAGAAAATAACTGCAACCGACACAGTGAGAGGGGTCTTCATATTGTAAGGCCAGTTCATCTGCTTGCTATTAAAAAAATAAATGCCACCGAACCTTGCAGGACACCCGGGAAGCCTTGAACTGTTCTTGATGAAACTAAGTGACACTGCTGTGAAGTAAGTCGCTCGATAGTTTTTTAGTATTCAGTCACCAAGCCCGTGGTAGCCATTCTAGGTAGTTGAGTCGATATTTCACTGGAAATAATGTGTTTTCCATTGTTGAAAAAAAGCAAGCTTCCAGTTTGAATAAATAAGCTATTTCGTCCACTCCTGTAGGGTCACCTAGCAAAAAGTTGAAAACAATTTCTTGAAGAGAAAAAAAAATACTGTTTCTTGTCACCAAGCGTACGTACATGAAGAATATGCATGAGTTGATTTATTTATTTCTTCTTCTCTCTTTCCGAAGGCATACGCGCTTCTTATTCAAGAACCGGAATATTTGTGCCTTTCGAATCGAATTTAAGGAGAGAGTTCCATGACAAACATCTACTGATGTTTTTAAGATGAGCCCCGCAGAGTTTTTTGCATGTCCTCTCCCAAGTTAGTGTCTCGTACTTGTGTTTTCGGTTTCCAGTGTGGACAGGTTAGAAACAAGTATAGTGAATAAAAATCCCTCGGGCCTAATCCTTAATATATATAATATTGTCATTATTATCCTGCTGAAAATGATGTTATGATAGCCGTCGCCATTTCAGAGTGGCAAATGTTTAACTCTATTAATTCTTGAATTTTATTTTAGGTTAGGCATATTCAACAAATTCTTTTTTGATTACAATACAACAATATTTTACATTTCAACGTTTTCGTAGTCGTCTAAATGTTTGAGAAAACCTTTTTTTTTTGTTACCGAGATGATAGAAGAAGAAGAGAGAGAGTGATTGAATAATTTTGAGAACTTCTTAATATTGGACAGTGTAACCACTATGTTGTCGATGGAAACAAGACAAGAACAACATTACCACTATGCTATTGGGGTGAACAGCATTTTTCCATTATCATTTGTGTCCACACACAAAACTTCGTGTCTGTCTGCATCCATACCTAGATCGAGAAATTCGAACCATGCCTCAGCCCCTTGTGACTTATTTAATTCTTTACACTCATCAAAATATGTGCTTAATAAAATGCCTCAATCGCACGAGCTATGGCATCCTCTGTAAGCATCCAAGCAACCACATGTATAAATTATAGTCTCCCACACATAATGCTCTTTCATGTCCAAATAGATTCGCTTCCTCCACCATCAGGGCAGTGGGAGCTCGTGTACCATGAGGGGTTGAATAGACCTAAAAATCGGTTGGGATGGAAAAAAAATAGATAGAGATCTTTCTCAGATCAGGATAGGCTTGTATTTGCTGTCCTCGGGTTTAAGAAGCCTAGTTAGTTAGTTGGTTGTTTCCCCCTGCACCATTTCAATTTTTGAATAATCACTTGTTAGTTATAAACACACCGTTGACATCTTGTCTGATTATTTATGTGTTTGGGTTGATGCTCCGTATTTGCTCGCAACATTTATTTTCTTCTTTTTCTTGTTATATGATTTTTACATTAGAAACAACAGATTTCCATTAACAGTATTTCATGTTATGGAAACATTTAAGTCTATACGCCATCGGAGGTGGGATTGCAACCTACGTCATCCGACAAAAATCAGGATCGGTATTGTAACATTTAATTGCTCAGGTCATTTTTAAATATGTACAGCTATAGGTAAACATTGTAACTTGAGCCCTCAGAGTCGTAGACCGGCAAAAATACACCTCTGTTAATCACCTCGTGTGGGGAAGAGGGACAATTGTAGTTGTTGGTGTAATGCACTTCGAAGCAGACGTGCCCCCACTTTTTCAATTTCATCAAAAACAACCATTATTCATCCTCATCGTTGCCATTAGCCAAAATAGCCTCGCGTTACAATTTTCGTAGTGATCTCCGTTCGCCCCTTGGCTTTTCGTAGATTAACAAAAATCGTCTGAAGTTTGAACTCTCCATACTGTTGCAAGCTGTTTTTGTGATTGTCCGCCTCGATTATTCAAAATGCCTCATGTTCGCATATTCAAATACACACAAGTGAAGGGGGTTCATATCACATCAGTGATTTTAAATTGTATTCTCGGGGCCATGCACACATTTCCTAACATTGTTGATTTGTTGTCGATGAGTTGTGTAGGTACAGCTGTGAAGTTGTTAATAAGACCCAACACAGACAAGTCCCCCCCCCCATTATTGCTTTTCGACATAGTTGTTGACTATCAGTATATCAGTATAGAATAACATGGTGCCATTTTTCTGTTTCTGTTTGCCAACAAAGCAAATCTACAGGCCACAGGTTCGAGAAACAAGACATTTTTTAAAAAAATTCTCCTGCGCATAACATGGACCACCTATAGCAATGATATAATATAGATCGATTTTAACAAATATAATTCAAAGTTATGTAGTGAGATTTTGGTTTAGTATTTAATCACAACAGCAAAACTATATTTTGCATACATGCAGAAACATAAATTTACGCCCCCGAGGTGGTTGTTGGAAGACTATATACAATAAGACACACCGCCCCATTCTTTACAATAATAAAAATATTGAATAAGTAAGCAGTGGAGTAAAATCCTTTGTTTCATTTTGATGTGAACAAAAATTATAGTTGATCTGAACCCCCTTGTCCAAATGAAGAGTAAGCTCCGGTCCCATCTGGAGACTGCAAAACTAATATGTATGTCTATTCAGAAAAACCCAAAAGTTTTAACATCCATGCACATTACCGTACTGTGGCTGTTGGGCCCCACACCCATGTGTAATGTTTTATTTCTCTTGTTGGCTGAACGCGAAGATGCTCGAGACTGCTTTCAAAAATTATTTTCGGCCTCGCTTCACGATACAGCCGTATGCATGTAAAACTAGTATATCACACACAGGCAGAGGGGCAAAAGGTAACATTTCTCTTTTTCCCTCGCTTTTGCCCATCTTCCAGTGTTCGTCTAGATAGCGTGACTAGCAAAAATATTGAAATCGAAATAAGAATTATCCGTTATGGTCTCCCTCCCTTCTTTGCATGCATGTTGCGCTGACATGTAAATAAGCGCTATGCTTTAATAAAAAAAAACAACCATTGTACAACTGTATAGGTCCTCGTCCATCTCATGCCAGGGACTGGGTATATCTTGTGTACATATATAGTGGCATCATATTCCTTCACCAGATATCAAACTCGAGAGACTTGCAAGACAGCTCAGGTTATAACTTACTACGAGGTCTGTTTTTTTTAAAAAATAATAATCGTCAGTCCATATGACAATACTTGCTGTTTAACTAACAGTATTCGAATCTCTGAGGGGCCGGGGCATTCCACATTTACCTTTGCTAGAAAGCGCAGTGCAATAAATATTCTTTTTAAGTTATGCAATAATTTTGACATTATATTCATGTCCGTTCCCCAAGACTAGATTTATATACACAACCAACTCGCTCTTGCAATATATTATCTGATGCAACATTGTGAAAGGTTCTCGTATGTTCGCGAAACAGGAAATACACGTCATAGCTTCCGTGAATCGAAAGCAAGGTTACTGGGGGCACGCAAAATACCGTAAGAAGAATTATATATTCCAAATGCAGGCATCATCATTTTTCTCTTGCACAAATAGAATAATCGGGCTGAATTTCCAGTCTAAAACCACCATGTTCTGGCAGCAAGTATCAAAAACCTGTGGTAATTTTATTATATGATAGGAGGTGAGTGAAATAGTTGTTGCAAGTTATCTTTTAAACCCAGTACGTGTGTAGGAAAAACTGCATATAAGCTGTCTGTGTGTCAGGTGGTCGTGTCGTTCGCTAGTTGTATGTCACAGCTTAACCCGTACTAGGTAATATTTTTACATGAGGTAAGTTGGCATACTCTGGTAGGGTATATGTTTCAAGCCTCTAGCTGTAGAGCCTATTTGCAAAAAAATAAGTTTGGTAACACTACTCGTCGAAAGCAGCTCAAACAGTGTTGCTAGCTGCAGGTTAATTTTCCCCGTTATACAATTGCAAGAGGTGAGTTGCTTATAGCCTATCTGGAAGGCTTGGTGTGTGTGTGTCCATGGCTTATGTCGTAGGTTAATAAAATTTGCAATAGATCTTGTGTGTGTTGGCAACCGTCAGCCCTTACATGTGATATAGCAGCCTTACTTATTGTAAGACATAGTGTGTATGTATGAGTGGGGGAGGTTAGTTTAGTTCACGATAGATCGACCTGTCACGCTATGACCAATTTCTGCTTTTGAGTCACCTGTAAGGCTATATGTGGGTGGGTGAGGGAGCTTAGTTTAATTCACGATAGATCACATTTTAAATTTGTTCACTCTCTCTGTGTCTGTGTGTCAGGTGGTCGTGTCGATCGCTAGTTGTATGTCACAGATTAACCTAGGTACTTCAAAAAATAAAATTGTGTGTATCTCATGTCGAACTAGAAACAAAAAAATCAAACATTAAGCATGCATGCAGATTAATTAAGCTGTAAATTTAAAATTTGGCATTTCATACATACATACATGTGGAGGACCCGTGGCCCACCTCCCAAGAGGTTTGGTTAGCATGCAATAGATCAGTATGCAATTTAATATTCTTGTCTAGTACGCTGCACTTCTTTGCAGTGCAGGTGTATTCTGGTGTCAGGCTGGTAAAAAAAAATAACATTCAACCGAGTAGACAAATAGCAGTGTTCAAGTTCAGAAGATTCAACAAATGCCTGTCTGCTGCTTTAAACATTCATTTGATTAGTTAACCACTCACCACGTGGTCATACACCACACCACATATTACACCTCTCTAAGACGTGGTGCAGACACCAAATACACTACATGACACCCAAAATCAACAAGGTAGGTTGCACCGTGTAACCAACTAAACGCGTGAGTGCAGTCAAAAAATGCAGCAAACTAGACAAAGCTATTGAATCAAAATAATCACGTGGCATTCTTTTTGAATCTGACTTCACCCACCCCTCTTTTTTTAATCCTTAATCGCAACAATAATTAACCGATTTTTTAAGTTTACTCTATGCACAGATAGATTAATCGGAGGACTGGGCATACAGTTTAAAATAGAATCGGAATCCAGTAGGTATCGAACCCGGGGCCCTTTGATTACAACGTGACAACTTATCGACAAGAGGAGATATTTTTTTTGGTGACGTGGAGTACTTTATCTTTCGAGGAGTCAACATTATTTTTTTACTCAGTCGTCATATAACATGAACACACGCAAACATTCACATGTGCTTTTATTATTTTGTGTTCGTTAAGTACAAGTATATTCTTACATAAATTATTATAAATAAATTGTAAACTCGGAGCCTGCTATACTAACACTCCTTCTGCCTATTGAAAGCGAATGTTGCGTGCATGCGGAAATAACACAGAAAAAAAGCGGATGGAAGCAATTTAAAATCAGTGGGAGCAAGGTTAGTATTACGAGAGCGTAAAAACATGTGCTTTCATTCAACTTCGAAAAATAAGAATAAATGTGTGCATACAGAACACATATGCTTTCTTTTCACAGTTGTAAAATCATATAAATTGTGCATGAAGTAAGTTACGGGAAGGCTCTCTCTTTTATGTCTGTGTATATGTTGTACAATTAGGTACAAGTATTGTACAATTAGGTACAAATTGTTGTACAATTATTTTCCCCAGTTGTCCAGTTGGAGTTGGGGGCATAACACTGGTACTATTTGTAATCACAGTGCTTACTCATGTATTTTGTTTAATATTTTATTTCAAATTCACTGTCAGAAACTAGTGTTGCCAGTTCCTGGATGTAAGTTTACCTACTCTGGTGGTTGTCACTGTCAAGCTTCCAGTATTCGTACAGCATAAAAAGCTATAACCCCCCTCTCAAAATATATACATTGTATACGCCAAGATGCCCAATAGCCTAGCAACACATCATGAAAAAACATGCCAAGAGGACCCAGTGGGTTTATAAGTCAGTGCTGCCAATTCCTATTTGTAGGTTAGCTTAGCCTGTAAAAAATCATATAGTAGAATTTTTGTAGAGTGGGTAGGCAACACCGACGAGCCTCAAATAATGATTTCAAGCCTCAAATAATAATTTCGAGCCTCAAAAAAAAAACATCCAATAAAATTGCCAAATATAAAAAGAGGACAATAGACCCCCCTCATAAAAGGCTACAGTAAAAACCCACAGTGTCGCCAACACTAGGCCCCCAACAGTATTGCCAGACATAAAAAATACATGGACCCCTCAGGTCCTTTGATGAAAATTTACAGTAAAAAACCCAGTAGGTTAACAACACTGTCAAAAATCTACGGTAGTGTTGCCAGATGTAAACAGAGGGCAATAAACCCCCCCCCCCCTCATAAAAGGCTACAGTAAACCCACAGTGTTGCCAACTCTGCTCTCAAAATGTACATCATAAAAGGCTACGACGAGCCCCACAACCTTGGTGATTTTTTCGGGTAAGAAGTTGGCAATACTGCGCCTTACGAGAGAAATCTATTAAGGCGATCGAGCCCCACGAGCCCCAAATGAAGATTCAGTACCCGGCCACCTGCACTACCACATTTTCAAAGACACTGTCGTACTTGTGTGCCGGGAAAGCGAATATGTGCAACCAAACTGTGCTCTGCCCCACCGAGCCCCAAATGATGACTTGGTACCCGGCCACTAGGTCTACTCAGATGATGTAGACTTATTAGGAGATGATATAAATACAATTAAGAATAATGCTAAAATATTTCTCAAAACTGCTAAAGAGATAGGTTTGGAAGTCAGCAAAGATAAAACTAAATATATGCTTACAGGTCGAAACCAAGTGTTAGGTAATAATCAAAATCTATTTATTGATAACAACTCGTTTGAACCAGTTTCCAAATTGAAGTACTTAGGAGTAATATTAACAAATGAAAATTATATTAAAGAGCAAATAAAAAGTAGGCTTAATTCAGGAAATGCATGTTACTTCTCTCTTCATAAACTTTTGTCTTCTCGTTTAATATCTAAGGAACTAAAAGTTAAAATATACAAAACAGTAATTTTGCCTGTAGTATTATATGGATGTGAAACTTGGTCCCTTACATTGAAAGAGGAACATAAATTGAGAGTATTTGAAAATAAGATCCTTAGGAAAATATTTGGACCTAAAAGGGATGAGGAGACAGGTGAGTGGATAAGGTTACATAATTTAGAACTACATAATTTGTATTCATGTCTAGATATTATTAGAATGATTAAATCAGAAGACTTAGGTGGGCAGGCCATGTGGCACGAATTGGAGAGGAAAGAGGAGTTTACAGGATTCTTGTTGGGAGCTGTAGGAAGGCCAAGACGAAGATGAAGGGATAATGTTGAGATGGACCAGAAGGAACTCGGTAGGGATGGAAAAGTGTATATAGATCTTGTTCAGGACAGATGGAAGGCTTGTGTTGCTGCAGCCATGAACCTTGGGGTTTAAGAAGGCTAGAGAGTTAGTTAGTTAGATAGATGATAAGAGAAAGGAAATATCATTATAATTAATTTCTGTAAAAAAAATGTTGCAGTGGTTAGCACAGCGCTCTATGGCGTCAAGAGACCTATGTTTCAATCCAGGCATAGGTATTCTTTATTAGTGTCCCCCTCATCAATTTCAACATATCATCACTCATTCTCATTAGTCGAAAGTGGCAGATAATCGACGCTAAATAAGAAAATCAAACCAAGTAAATGAGGTAAAGCTGCCCCTGCACATTACATGTCGTGAAAGCATATTCAAAATCTCGGCACCGGAAATGGGGATGCACATTTCTATTACTTTAGTAAGCGTTCAGTCGTAAATCATGTTGACACAGTGTATTCTCGTGCAAGGAAGGATTCCTGGGACATCACTAGGTCGACGTTTACTTATAACGTTACGAGGGTATGGATTACTCTCAACAAGTGCAACAAATGTTTATGGTCATGGAAATTATTTATACAATTTGTTTGAGTAACGTCGTTTTCTACCTCTTGAAATTAATGGTGACTGGAGATGAAAAGACACACGTGGCAGATTGTAACGTGCTTTGAAGACAGAGGTCTTAAGTTCGAACCATGATTAAGGCATGTTTGTCCCATCACATCCATTTTATCAATTGGTCAATCATTCTCATCGCCACGGATTAACCAAGAGGCAAAAAAGGCAACGTAATATATCCTAAATAGAAAAAAATACAGAAAAGGGGCAAGGAAATGAACATAAACATATCGTGCCGAGTCGAGGTTGTGTGTTACAAGACGGAAATGTGTAACTATTATCGAAAGAGCACGTTCAATTATATTAGGGCAGAACCAGATATCACACAATACAGGTGAAATTGTTGTAGGTTGACGTGAACTGTTAATTTGCCTAAACTCTTAAAACACTCTAATATCAAGTTTTTTGTTCCACTTATTATTTCAATTTTGAGGGTCTTCATGACCGAGTGCTTTGCATACTGCTCTATGAAACCGGAGACCCTATGTTCGATTGATTGATTTCCTTTATTTTGCTTCGCTTCTTGTGCCACTTTTGGCTAAGTTGCAAATATGGGGGAGGCCTCCCCGATGGCGCAGTGGTAGTATCGTCGCCTTGTGATCAAGGGTTCGATACCCGGTGGAGGCACATAGTTGTTCGGATTCCACTTTAAACTGTAGGTCCAGTCCAGATTAGCCTTAATGTGCATAAAGTGGACTTCAAACACAAACTCAATCAATCAAACTCAATCAAATATGGGGATGAGTGACGATATGATGAAATTGATGAATGGACACTCACAAGTCCATGCTCAGGTCAGAATTCCAACGTGGGACCCCTAGTGTCGTAGCGCAATTTGATAACCACTCTGCCACTGGGGCCGGCATATATTTTCGAAGCTTGGGTAATATTTAAGAGCTTATTGTGCTCGTTCATTTTTTCTGGTCACTCCAACATTCGTCCTTATCGTTGAAAGTAAACAAATATCGTCGTAAAAATAGCAAAGTTACCACTTTTTACTTTTTATATTTGTTTTAGAGCTAATGACAAAAGAGAGAAATGAAACAAAAAAATTGAACAACCTATTTTCATTCATGAAGGAAATAAATCGCCAGCTCAGAACCTAATTTCTTGAGAGCTCAAAATGGACAACAAATATTTCTTCCGAGGCCGAATGACCACTGAAAGAAACGCTGTGCTAATTCCTTGATGACTCATTGTTAACATTGCTCTTCTGTGTGGTGTTCACGACTGATAGCTGTGCAGCTCTTCCTTATCTTGGATCGAGTTTCGGCATTGACGCTGCAGTGTTTCCAATTCAATATCGGTTTTGGTTTTTTGTAAAAGGTGAGGCCTCAGTGAGGCCTTACTAAATTTTTACACTGTATGTTACGTTTGGGATTTTATGAACAAAACTAATACAGAAACATTGGGAACACTTTATGGGAAAAGGTAATTTATTCTCGATTGTTTATAAAATGTTCAGAGTTGACAAATCGTAAAACTAGAGGTGGAAAGCCTGGGAACCTTTCTAGTTAGATATAAATCCGTCTCTTGGTTATCACTACATGAATAATCCTTTGTGAGTGGCTGTCGTGAGGTGCTTTCATTGCAAATCTGACAGTTTGCGACGAGTTGAAAGTATACTTTCCTGAAAGGGGGAGAGAAGGTGTAAAACGAATGTGGGTGTTCTGTCGTGACGTTTCGCTACAAGCGCCAAATCATACGCAAAGCACTTTCCGTGAAACCTCAAGGACCGCGTCCCTTGACCGCAAAGCTCAGGGCGAGAAAGAAACGGTCAGGGCTCTGCGTTGGAGTTCCTGACCAGCTGCCGCTTGCACACGTCGCGAGCAACAAGAACCGAGGCAAAAACGTTTCCCTCGTACCGAGGCGTGTTACGAACAGCAAACGCCTTGTAGGTGGACTTTATCTACGTTTCCGTCACGGCGGAGTGTTCAAAGTAGAGCGTGGGTGTAGAAAACCGGGTGTCCACCATCGGAGAGAGGAGAACGTTGGGGGGTTTGAACCAGGGTTGTTAAAGGTTCAGGAATTTTAAATAAATTCAATTCCGGTCCAGGAGAGAAAATCAGGAAGCGTAAATGGGTTCTGGACCGTAAAGACCCTTTATATCTGTAAAGTATTTCAATTCGGTCCAGGAACCTTTTTTCCGAACCAATTTCAATTCGGTCCAGGAACCTTTTTTTACGGAAGAATTTCAATTCGGTCCAGGAACCTTTTTCAATGTAACAATATGAAACTTGGACCGAATTTAAACTGTGCGAGGAAAATGGTTTCGGTCCTGCAGGGGAACCCAATAGAACCCATTAGAATTTATGGGTTACTGCACGTTTAACAACCCTGGTTTGAACCAGGGATTCAAGTTATTATTTATTTTATGTCCGCCGGGGACATGGACGTATTTTGGGGGGCCCAGAGGGTCCGGACTCCCCCCCCGAAAGACCTACCAAGTACTAAAATAAAATTATGAAAATATACTTTTTTTTAGCATTTGTTGTACAGCCAACGGCAAAGATAATAGTAGGCAAATTGCCCATCGCCATTTTCATTATTTCTTATTCCAGATCCTGTGTTGTTTCGTTGACTCGACGCAGGTAGTGTGACCTCTACTTACTGACGTTTCTATTTTAATTCCTTATCATCATGGTGTGGAAAACAAACTGAATGGAAATGATGATGGACAATTAGCCTACTGTTTCTTATGCCGTTGAGTGTACTACAATCGATGATTATTTATTTCCTACGAACTTGGAAGGCAAGGATTATTAAGCCTTGATTCCATGATATGAAAATCTCAATATGCTGACCAAGGCAGTAATTTATTTTATTATAAAACATAAACTAAACGTAACGTTTCAACCTTCTAGCAAGGTCTTCTTCAGACTCTTCGATATTTAAACACACGAGAGAAACAGGACATGACATAGAGTGCGATGAGGCTAAGCAGATATGAAGGGAGAAGAGAATACTAGTGAGAAAATGGAAGGAGGGCAAAGAAATAGAGAAGAAAGGTGAAGAAGACACAATGAACTGGAATAGGGGACAGAAGATAAACAAAGAATGGAAGAAGGTGTTAGAAAGAGTAGAAAGGACAAGAGAGAAAGAGGAGAGAAGAAGGAAGAAGAATGAAGGAAAAAGAGCGTGAGATAAAAGAGTCCAAACACATTCTAGATGGAAGAAAATATGTTTAGCCTTTTAGGTGAAAGTACAGTTGACAAGGGAAAGCCACCTGCTAGAATGTTCCAGAACAACTTTCTAATAGTCTGGAGGGGAGTAATGTTTGTGTATATATATCGTCCTGTTTTGTACCTTGTTACATTTGTACTTGGTGCAGAGTCTGAAGAAGACCTTGCTAGAAGGTTGAAACGTTACGTTTAGTTTATGTTTTATAATAAAATAAATTACTGCCTTGGTCTATATATTTAGTTTTTCAAGGATTATTATATTGGGACCATACTGCTTCCAACGATAGTACCAAAGAACATTTATGCACTTTACTACTTATAAAAATACGCATAAAATATTAATCAGGAACATCCTTTTTAATTACTCAATAAATATTAAACTCCATATCTATCTGACATTAATTTCCCTGTTTTTATACTAATTTGGCGATCTTAAGTTCACGCAAACTAGATAATATACATATGTTGTTATATTTGTATTCTTCCTATATTCTTTTTAAGTATTCATGTAATAATAAAAATGCAATATTAATAAATTTGCATATTTAATTAATATTAGTCCTCCGTGGCTGTGCAGTCTAAGGCGCTGTGCTTTGGGCTCCGACCGCGGGACGTCATGGGTTCGAGTCCGCCTGGGTCCTCGGCCTGTGTATAGGGCCGGTGGCAACCCACCATCGTGAGGAAATTGGGGAGCTACGAGTGAGTAGCGTAACCCAGTCTCGCAAATCTCCTACAACGGCTGGGGGTTCGACGTGCTGTCCCCACGTCACCCCATTACCGGTTGAAGATCTCCACAGCTCTAGGTAATGTTTGGGGAGGGAGACTGGCAGTCGAGAGATAGGCCCAGACCCTTCGAGGGCTGTTGAGCCATGGGTTATTATTATTATTAATATTATTTTAATAGTATTAATTAAGATATAATTTAATTGTTTTAACTTAAACATTATTATTATTATTATTTCTGGGATCCTTGGTTTGGACCCCCACCCAGAAAGAGAGGTTTACTATGTATTTATTTGTTTCGCCTAAACTTTGGTTATGCGGGATGTCATGCACAGTTACACCATCAATTTCACAATGTTCGAGGCCTTGTAATCTAGGGGTTCCAGGTTCGATACCCGGTGGAGGCACATAGGGGTTCGGATCGGACTTTAAACTGTAGGTGCTGTAGCAGTAGTGACCGGTTATGGAGTCCCGAACAGTGTTGCCACAATATGAGTTCACAATTTCCCTTTCGAAGGGGCAAAAGTTCCCTTTTTGGACCAATTTTGGACCCCTTCACCTAAGCAAATTATACAATAATAATAATATTAGTAGTGGTAGTAGCAGTATCTGTAATTATTATTATTATTATTATTAATGGTGGTGGTGGAAGCAGTAGTAGTAGTATTTCCGTTGGTCCATGTCCGTGTGAATAAAAACTGTTAAATTTTTCACATAGATGTCACTTTCATCGCTTCCTGATCAGATGTCCCACGTTTGGATCCTGGTAAGGAGCCCATTTAATCGTTAATCCTCGTCGCTACTATTATCCGAAAGTGCAGAAAAGCGACGTACTTAACAGAAATATAAATAGATACAGGCTATATTCAAGGGAGCAGAAAAAATGAAAATGTGAATATGATACTGGAACTTATCATATACTGTAATAATGTAGCCAGATGTAGCCAAATTTCCCTGAAATTGTGGTATTTTTCGTAGAAATTCCCTTTTCCCAAATCGGTCCAAATTTCCCTGCAAAAAGGGAAATTTCTCTTCATGTGGCAACACTGGTCCCGAATAGGACAGTAACTTACTAATTTACTGCGTATTTCGTCTATTTCATGCATTAGCTACACAATTTGTGTTTACACAAAGAATTTGGAAACTTTATTCTGTCTGGAATGTCTAAAATATGTACAATTTATGTTGTTTCCCTAGAAATGTGTGTTTTATGTGCTGAAAATAAAATAATGCATTTTTATGTGAAATAAGCTTTTGCATCTTACATTGCAGGCATATGGTCAACACTCCAACCGAGTATGGCCTACCTCTGAAGCAAGACAAAAATATATTTTTGCCTAAAAATTGGCTCCATTTGAGAATGGACCAGTTAAGCAATTTCCAAAGATCATCTCGGAGTTCATCCACTTGAATTTATCTTCTCAACTCGGGTCTCTGGGTTAAGAATGCTGGAACACTGAGCATTATAATTCTGGAAGGATTCCTGAAGAGCCTCCCTCCTCCTTGTCAACCCCTTTCCTCTGCGGAACGAGGGACGTTGTCGCATTTAGCCAAGACATTAAGAGATGCCATTTGATTTCCTACGTTTGTCTGGAAAATTATTCCCCTCCGCTCTTCCCTTTGCTTAAATGGACTTAATTAGGGAATTCTATTTACGTTCTTTCCTCCTCTTCGAATCCTCTATGCAACAGGCGTCTTCAAATGAGCCTCCCCTCAGTTTTTTTTTCACTTTTCGTCATTCCGTAATATCCTGAAGCAGTCAACTCCAGTTTTTCTCTTTCTCTCTCTGTCTCTATTTCTGTTTATTTCTTTATTTCTCCATCCTCTCTCTCTCATACTTTCTTTACTCTCTCTTCTTCTCTCTTTCTTTGTTTTCCCTTCCTCCAATGGGAGAGAGAGAAAAAGGAAGGAAGAAGAGAAAGAGAGATAGAAGAGAAGAAGGGAGGAAGAGAGAAAGAGAGATAAAAAATAAGAAAAGAGAGAGAAATGAAAAAGGGAGGAAGAAGAGAGAGAGATAGAAAAGTAGACAAAGAAAGGAAGAAGCGAAAGAGAGAGACAAGAAGAAGAGAGATAGAAAAGGAAAAGAGAGGAAGAAGAGAAAGAAAGATAGAAAAAGAAGAAAGATAGAAAAAGAAGAGAGAGAGAAAAAGAAAAAGGAGGAATAGAAGAAAGAAAGATTGAAAAATAAGACAGAGAAAAGGAAAAGGGAGGAAGAAGAGAAAGAAAGAGAAAAACAGATAAAAATAAAAAGCGAAGAAGAAGAGAAAGGAAGATAGAAAAAGAAGAGAGAAAGAGAAAAGGAGGAAAGAGAGAAAGAAAGATTGAAAAAGAATAGAGAAAAAGAAAAGGGAGGAAGAAGAGAAGAAAGATAGAAAAAGAACAGAGAAAAATAAAAAGGGAGGAAGAAAAGAAAGAAAGATAGAAAAAGGAAGATAGAGAAAAAGGAAAAGGGAGGAAGAAGAGAAGAAAGATAGAAAAAGAACAGAGAAAAAGGAAAAGGGAGGAAGAAGAGAAAGAAGACAGAAAAAGAAGAGAGAGATAAATAGAAAGGGAAGAAGAAGAGATAGAAAGATAGAAAAAGAAGAGAGAGAGAGAAGAAGAGAAAGAAAGATAGAAAGAAGAAGAGACAGAATAAATGAGAGGAAGAAGAGGAAGATAAATTGAAAAAGAAAAGAGAGAAAAAGGGAGGAAGAAGAGAAGGAAAAAGAAGAGAGAAAAATAAAAAAGGGAGGAAGAAGAGATACAAAGATAGATAAATCAATATAGAGAGAGAGACATGTGCGATTTGATTAAAACATTCACCAAAAAGCTTCATAGAAATATGAATTACTTTGCGGTGTCTGTTAACAAATGAAAAAAAAAGCTTGAGTATGATGACATAGCCTGAACGCATGTAAAGCAGGAACGAAAATGTGTAACAAATTGAAGAACCTTCGCATAAATCTTAAATCATTCCTAAGATTTTTAAAATAAGCAAAGGGGGCTTGTTTAGAGTATTCATTTTAGGCAAAATCCTACCATCCAAATTAATTTTTCTGTCATAGAATTAAGCTACTTGAAGTGATTTCAGTACAACGCGGTGTTTCTCAACCATCGGCAATCGAAGAATGTCTTGTAATTCTAAAATACTTCTTAGTTGGAATGCAGTGCATATCACCATATTATGTAAGTTATTTACACAATATTTGTCGTATTGGCCGGCGTTTTTATAATCTTGGTATTTCAGTGTCTCACAGCAGTCGTCGCGTTGACGACTGGCGGATTTGTGCTGAGTGGGGTGCATTGTTGTTTGTGCTTGTGTGTGTGTGTGTGTGTGTGCTGTCGTGAAAAGGGTTGAGCTGAAATTAGAGCAACAAACAAACATAAATTTTTTGATGAAACTGGGCAAGAGTGGAAGTGAAATACTGGAAATGTTAGTGCAGGTGTACGACGAGAATACCATGAAGAAAACAACGATGTGTTATTTGTGAGTGCTGCAAAGGTAGCGCGAAAAAGTGAGACCGGAACTTTTCGCCAACAACTCATGACTCACGACAATGCACCTGTGCACACGCACTGTCTGTACGGGAGTTTTTGACCAGGAAACAAATAGCTCTGGTAGACCACCCGCCATACTCACCTGACCTTGCCCCCAATTACTTATTTCTTTACCCGAAGATCAAACATGTTTTGAAAGGAAGACATTTTGATGACATTGAGGCTAATACGACGACAGCTCTGACGGCCATTTCAGAAACAGAGTTCCGAAATTGCTTCGAAGGGTTGATATGATCCATATTTTTATGTGACGTCACAACTTTAAAATGTGTCACTGATATATTATACTTTTATGAAAGGACACGTAAATGTTGTGTTATTATATGTAATATTGCACCTTGTTTGTAATGTACAGTATATCTTTTGTTTAATGTTTATTGTATTTTATGTTCTATTATGAGTAGTTTAATTTATCTTCATGTTTGCGAGAGTGCACTATGTGAATTTGTATTTCTAAACATGTGTAGATGTCAGTTTTGTTGATAGTATCCTTTTGTAGATAGTGAGTGATTCATCTGTACTTTAATCTGTGTTCTCGAAAATAGTATAAAAGCGAGAATATCGTGTAAGAAATATCACACTTTCGCCACGGATCGACGAAGCTTTTAAACTTAAACAGAAGTCCTCAGTGTTGTGCATACATCTTGGTATAGTAGTTCGGGGCGCAAGCTAGGCCTATGTGATCATAGGCATGCCGATAGCCACGCATTGAGTTTATGCGTTTTAGTTGAGTCAATTCATCGACAAAGCGAAATCCTCGTCTTCGTCTCAGGTATATTCGTATTATAATTGCCATAATTAAAGGATAAAACCTTTTAGTATATCTACTGCAGCAATGTGGTTTTATTTCTCTGTGCTGTGAATATTGTCTTTGCCTAACACTATCCCTGTACCTGAGAGGAGTCTGTGTACTTCACCGAGTCTCATCGTTCACCACTGATTATTATTAAGTCATTATTAATAAATATAATAATACATTTAATAGTATAATAATACAGGATAGGAACGTAACAGGGCGGAGCAGGCGCTGACATTCGGTGTATAGCTTCCCAAAGGGAGTACTTTGAAGGAGACCACACCGCTCTTCAGCATTAAGGTATGTAGCATATTTTCTAGGATATGTTCGCGAACTTAACTGTCGGACCTCGTACTCTCACACACCGCAAGGAACAGGCGAAATTTCCAAAAATGAAGTTAATCAAAAACTGAGATCAGGGTGTAAGTCCAGTTTTGTTGTTTTAAAAATCTGGTCAACTTACTTCTCGGCGAAGGACCCAGCCGAGGCTTAAGTCGAGAAATGAATACTCTTGAATGAAAATTAGTATTGTGAATTCATGGAAGTATCGCTTGCCATTGGCGGAACGTGTCTAGCCGTAATCCTTTCCATTCCGTTGGCTACAAGTTCTTCAACTCCTCGGTTCGGAGGATGAGAAATTCAGCTCTCGAAGCTGAAGTCTGTTGTTGCGCCGTCGTGAATAATTCCTCGTGTCAATTTCCTTCCTAGCTACTATGAATTATGAACCTGCAGCAAAAGCTGGCAAACAGTGACTCCCATTGATAAGTAATGAGTTCAGAATAGTTCCCTGCCTGAGGTGTCTCTCTCAGCTCTCTGCAAGAGGATGCAGACAAAATTCTTCGGTGTTGTTCCGATTCTAACATGTCTCCATGTTTTCTTCACAGGACCTTCATACTGCGACATTATGGTAACACGAATTTTGGTTTGGTAAGAACGAAGTTTAGTTTATAGCAGTGATGTGCCGTAGAGTATAAGTTTACGTCTACATGCGTTGTCTACACGTAATCTACGCGTAGATTACATTTGGTTGTAGTTTACATAGACTACGTAGACAATCTAAAGTGCATTGAAATTAATTTTCAAGGGTTTCATGAAAGGAAAGTGACATTTTCAACTGTATTGGTTCCTAACGAAATGAAAAGAATCCTATTTACAACAAAATGTCTCTTCTCTTCGTATCAACTATGGAGGAAGGTAAATAGTATGCAAAAAACAACAACAGATGGCAGTCGTGAGGCAAGAGTTGTCTTTTTCCCATAAAACACTAGAATATTTCCTATATTAGGTTTCTTCCTAGGTGAGAAATTGTTCGAATTTAGAAGAAAGAGTATGAAAAGTTATCCACACACATCAGCAACTGATACAGAGTATAATTTTCTTTTAATTCCGCGGCGCCCTTTGCTAAGTTTTCACCTTTCGCCATGTTGTTTACATAGATTATGTAATCTACGTGTATAACATAGTCTACGTTTAGAATGTAAACTATCGTTGTTTACGCGTAGACGCACATCGCTGGTTTACAGTCCACTTTTACGCACAGATAGGCTTATTGAGACTGGACCTACAATTTAAAGTGGGAATCGAACCACAATGTGCCTCCGTACCGAAACAGGGACCCCGTAACTCAAATTTTGTTACATCCAACTAACTAACTCACGTTCTAGCTTTCTTAGTTCAGGGTGGCCACTCTAGGACCATGAAAAAATTCAAGTCTAATTCCCAGTTTTCAAGGCGAACTTTCCAAAAATTCAAAGCTACAAGCAGAAGCTTTCTGTATTTCAACCATACGTATTACTGCCTTTGAGCATCCACACACAAAAATATATTAACAACATAAAATAAAAGGTCTGTGTGATTCTAATGTATCCAGAAATTCTAATTCAATTGAATTAAACGGTACATGTATTTAAAATACTTAAGGTGTGTGAGTTTAGATTTGCCACTTCACATACTTGAATGCATCTCGAACACAAGTAACAATTGTTACGGGATATACTAATCTACGAAAAACTGTTAATTGCGTAAGAATATCACTCACATTTACTTAATACTTCACGATAGCTTATCTTTCAATAATCTTTCATTTTTCAGAGAGATTGTTCTGCAAAAGACACTAAAAAGTGAACGGATTGAAAGAATTCTGTTTTATTTTCCACCCAGCTTTTGTTTCCTTCCTCCATAAAAATAAAGGCTAAATTGTGAGAAACTTCCCTGAGGGCATTTATAAATATGTATAAATTCAATGGCATTCTGGATAAATGTAAGTTGCAATTTTTCACGTAGAAAAGATCATGCAGAATTCACCTATAATTCCAGGTGCCAATAATTCACGCATTTCCCGGAATTCAAGGAATTCCCGGTGAGTAGTCATCCTGTAAATCCGAAGGTTCATGGCTGTAGCGACACAGGCCTTTCATCTGTCCCTATCTTGGGCAAGATCACTCCAATCTTTTCCACCCTTACCGATTTCCTTTAGGTCCATCTCACCGTTATCCCTCCAACTTCGTCTTGGCCTTCCTGCAGGTCCCTTGCCATCAGGTTTCCCAACAAGAATCCTGTAAACTCTTCTTTCCTCTCCCATTCTTGATTTAATAATTCTAATAATGATTCTGACCAAGGCAGAAATTTATTTTATTATAAAACATAAACTAAACGTAACGTTTAGTTTGTTAGAAGAGAGAGAGAAAGATAGGAGGTTTGGAATAAGGAGTATGGGGAAGAGCACAGAAAATATATGCAAAGTGCTTAGGAAAGCGGGCATTAAAACTTACAGGAAGGGAGGGAGAAACATTTTAAGAATAGCAAAGAATGCAAACAAGAAAAAGGAAAACAGAGAAGAGGAAGGGATTATCTAGGATAAGAAATGTAAAGAATGTCAGAGTCTGTACATAGGATAAACGAAAAAGAGGCTGAAAAACAGGTTGAAACAACATAGGGATGACGTACGACTTAAGAGAGAGAGAGAAATGCGAAATTTAAGCACACGAGAGAAACAGGACATGACATAGAGTGGGATGAGGCTAAGCAGATAGGAAGGGAGAAGAGAATGCTAGTGAGAAAATGGAAGGAGGCCAAGGAAATAGAGAAGAAAGGTGAAGAAGACACAATGAACTGGAATGGGGGACTGAAGATAAACAAAGAATCTAAGAAGGTGTTAGAAAGAGTGGAAAGGACAAGAGAGAAAGAGGAGAGAAGAAGGAAGAAGAATGAAGAATGAAGGAAAAAGAGCGTGAGGTAAAGAGTCCAAACACATTCTAGATGGAAGAAAATATGTTTAGCCTTTTAGGTGAAAGTAGAGTTGAAAAGGGAAAGCCACAGAATGTTCCAGAACAATTTCTAATAGTCTGGAGGGGAGTAATGTTTGTGCATATATCTCCTTGTTATGTACCTTGTTACATTTGTACTTGGTGCAGAGTCTGAAGAAGACCTTGCTAGACGGTTGAAACGTTACGTTTAGTTTATGTTTTATAATAAAATAAATTACTGCCTTGGTTCAGCATATTGAGTTTTTCATATCATGGAAACAAGGCTTAATGGTGTTATAATTCTAATAATATCTAGACATGAATACAAATTATGTACTTCTAAATTATGTAACCTTCTCCACTCACCTCTCTCCTCATCCCTTTTAGGCCCAAATATTTTTCTAAGGATTTTCTTTTCAAATACTCTTAATTATGTCCTACTCCCAAAGAGGGAAAATATATTTCTGGGGCATTCCAGGCCATGCTGTAACTTTATTCTATCTTCTGAGTGAATAATCTAAAAGTGTCATTTGGAAATAAATTCAAGTATAATAAAAAACTTAGTTATAGTAGAAGGCTTTTCACATATTGTTTATTTAATTAGTGATTCGCTTTGTTTCGTATTGTGTCCCACACGTGACACCAAAAAACAATGAATTTCTCCTTTAACTGTCACAATTCCACTTCAACTTCACTCAAATATAGGTCAATTACTTACTCTCTTCGTCTTAAATAATTTTTATAAATTTTCAGAAATTAAAACAAAAGTTATTAGAAGTGTTTTATCTCTTCCACCCATGACAAAAAAATGTTCATCTGGGAAACTATTCTAAAAGTAATTAAGCTTAATCACGAATGTTTAATACCGTAATTCAGAAATAAAAATATAAAGAATGTAAATCAGTTTGTACAGTTGAACAGAGGTTCAATCTTCTTTGTCAAAAACGAAACTTTTCTTCATATTTTCGATTTTTTCAAAGGTGGTAAAATTATGTGAAGTGCATATGGATTATGCACTTTATAGCATACTGTACACTGGGCACTTGCCGGCACTCCTATTAGAATAATGGATTTTACAGGGGAAACGGGAGAAGTAATAACACAGCTGCATACATATTGAGGATATTGCACTGTTCATAACCACGTCGAGAAAATGAAATTTGACGATGCAATTTTGTTGGCTTAGTGATTCATCACCGTCGAAATTCATTTGTTGTTTGCCCATGTACTCACCGTGGACACTATTTCCAAATTTCAGGACATATTTCAAACGGTTTGTCAACCAAGTGTTTATTTTTCTTTCCGAACATACGCAGAAACAATGACAGCACTGAAAACCTTCAACGCATGTTAGAAACAGTGAAAATTTATTCAGCGCTGTATTTGCACCGTATTTATTAAAGTTCTTGTTTTGTTGTGGTTATTTTTTTTCTTTCAGTCGTTTGTATGCACGAGGTTAGTTCGAAAGTTAAAACAACTTTCAAATTAGCACAGCGACAGGTGCTACTAGTGCGATGTTGTTGCCATCTGTGGCAAAATTGGAAACTAGCCTAGCGGAAACGCAACGCGACAGTGTGCTTAGTTGTGCAGTGCCTGTTAGTGCAAGTACGCGTTAAGTGCATGCAGCCATTTTCGTTGGCTTACATGCAATGATGAGAATACACGAAAACATCCATTTCGTTGTCCAATCTCAAGTCTTAAAGTGCACTTACTATACGCTTTATTAACAATATTTAAAACAAAAAATATTACATTATACGAAGAAAAATTACAAAATATTCAGTGACTGATTACTGCCAGCTGGGACTGATACATTTTTCTTATATGGTAAGTATATCGTGTACTTTTTATTTATGTTTTACAATAGTTTTGAAAACTATTTCTAAAAATTGTTGGCAGATTTAACTAGATGAGTTAGAAAAAGAGTATCTGTTATATTTCTGAATTACAATAATTACCTTGTTCTTCAATGTTTGTTGTTCTAATAATAATAATAATAATAATAATTACATGTATATTTTGTTCCATGCTTGATACATGCCTGCCTATGTCCTAGGCTATAACGTTCTTATACTGGTTGTCAATGTGTATAATCCCTTTCGTATACAGAACATATCTTCTGTAAAATAAATACTTATATTTGTATAACTTCTTATACTTTATATGTATTAATTCCAATGGACAAAGTTACACCAAACACTTCTTGTAAACAAACATTTTTACAAATAAGAAAACGCCTACAATTTTTAGCCTCTATTCCATCGTAACAATGAAGTCACAGAATATAAACTTATTTGTTACTATAAATGGCTTCTCCCTAAATAATATTCAGCCACCTTCTTCTAGCCTGGCAGCTTGTTGTATAGCAGGGTGTCTACAAACAAAATTCCATGAATTTTCAAGGTTTTTCAGATCAAGAACCGAAATTCTCCAGACTAAGCTATTAGTACAATTCATGTAAACATGTGTGTTAAAAAATCACTATGTTTCATCTAAACACCAGACTTACAATTCCGTTTATCCAAGGTTTCTTTTAGAAAATTCAGTTCATATGTTAAAGGTAATTATGGGAAGGGAAACTGAACAGAAATTGATTGTTGGGTCAATCAGTGGTGAGCTTTCGTGTATTGGATAATGGTTAGAAAAAAATTAATACAAATCCACAGCAATTATAGCATAAATAATATATAACATTCGTAACATTTAGTAACATATGTTATTACTCCTGAAAAATTCCTAGTCACTTACTGTAACATATTTCTACGTAAAAATAGTTCAAAACCTGACCCATTTGCCTGTAGTATTTAATATACAATTTCTGCTGTAACCAGTGGCGTGTCCGAAAGGGGTTGATGGGGTTTATAACCCCCCCTTTCGCCCAATAGTTTTTTTAAAAAAATAACTTGAAAGGTAGGAAAATATGACAAAATGAGGGCTGACTACCAAGAAAAGTATACATAACCCCTCCCTTTCGAAAATCCTGGGCACGCCACTGGCTGTAACTACCAGTAATATTCCGTATATCAAACTGAAGTATAGTTTGTCCACAATACATTTAAAGTTGTTCTGTTTTTCTCTGTTCAAAATCCTGCTTTTTGTTCGTTACAATAAGAAAATGTTGATTATTTTCCAGAAACAGTAAATTTCCAGAATTAACAGGTTTTTACAGACTTGTAGACACCCTGAGCATTGTTCGGAAAATTGTACATCACCATTTTCATTAATAATTCTCTTGTTTTTAAGGACATGGTGTTTACGCAGAGGCTGTCAGTAGCCTGAGTGGCGTTTTTTTAATTCAAATCTTGAAACTTCCCATTGCGTAAAACAAAGAGCGTAGGCATGCTGATGGACAATTTCCTTGGCAATACTCATGCATCGCACTGTACTTGAGCGATCACAAATTCGAGCAGCCACGTAGCGGCTAGATAAATGATTTGCTCTCCGCCTTCTGGTTATGCTACTAAAATGTCATCTAAACAAGAAAAAAAGATATCCCTGCTCTGGTCGGTGATGAAAAAAATGTCGATGTACAATATTTCGCCGACATGTTCAGCCGTATCCGTATTCCCTTGCCGCCTACATTTCCCGCGCTGCAGACATCAAACATAATCACAGGTAACAGGTTTATGATGTTAGGCGCCAACGCACTTTCTACCTGCACGCCCTCTATCCCGCCTTTTCTCCCCCCCCCCCCGTCATATTTTCCACGGGGGTCGTAATTTTTCGTTTATTGTAATGGACAGTCGTTGGCCAGTTTGAGACAGACTAGATTCCACTCGGTGAAATATGCCAGTATTGATAAAAAAATGGCGGGAACGAGTTGAAAAAAAAACGAGTAAGAAAACTAGATAAGTTTGAGGTAATAAACAGGAATGGGAAAAGCGCGCTTGTATTTTGATATTGTTAATGGAATTGGAAAAGCGAGCACACACAAAAAATACCGGAAAATAAAATTCGATTTCGTCATCCGGCTGTAATGTTGCCTCGTTTTCAACACGACGTCCCCGGATGAGTCACGTGATTTAAAAAAAAAGAAGAAGAAGAGAGAGGTTTTGATGGCCATAATCCCGTCCAGCGGCTGGCCCTTAAATTACGTACGATGAAAACAAGAACTGCACTTCCATGGAATTTAGTACATTACCCCGCCACAGATGTCAGCAGCGGAGCAACAGACCTGTCGTAAAATGGTTTGTGTTCTTTTTTTGTGTCCGCGTGGCGGTCGAGACGGAGGGATTACAATCTGGTGCAGAGATTGGCCACTGGTCTCGTCGCGGATCAAGGAGTTAGCTTCACATCGGATTCGGAGTTCAAGAAAACAATAAATATGGAGACGGCCGAAAGATTTTCCTTCGTCTGACGTCCCCAGCGGGGCGGGGAAATTTGGATGATGTGGAGTCATTGAGGGCAGAGTAAATTTCTGTTATACGTGCCTTATGAACCACTGATGCTTTTCCACAGAAAATACATTGTTGCTGAGATCTTCACTATGGCTATCCTTTGATCTGCATGTCTCGAACACGAATATACCTAGGTATACACCGGTGGTAATATTATAAGTACTAATACCCCGTCTCCCCCTCCCCAGGTAATTCAATCTATACTGTGGTATATTTATGTATTTTCCTATAGATATCTCACGTCGCTTCTCTGCAATTCTTGACCAATCGCGAGGATTAAAGTGAGTGATGATTATATGAAATTGACACTCACAAAGAACACACATGTCCGGGCCGGGACTGAAACCCAGAACCCTCCGTTGCGAGATCATATTCGAACACTTACAGGCTACATTTTTGTACTTATGATACGCAACTCTAAGATTGTAAAGTCATCTGTCCAGCAATGTATCAATAAAGGCTAAAATATATTGCGTAGTTTATTGAAATCTAAAGAGAATTCAAATATGAGACCTACATGGAAGTGAGGTTGATACGTCAGTTTGAAAAGGTCACCGTTACACCTCAAAGAGTGAAGGATAACGGAGAGATACAGAGAGAAAAGGGTAACGTTTACAGAGAGTGAGAAGATATTCCAACCTTAGCCACAGCAATACGTATAAGATAGAGAGAATGGAGCAGAGAAATTGAGAAGAGAGGCAGAGTAGGAATAGGGAGAAGAGAAAGAGGAGCGACAGAGGATGAAGGAGGAAACAAATTTAGAAATAGATTGTAGTCAAAGATAGGATAGCGAAAGGAAAAAACCAAGAAATCTTGGAAGAAGAACGAAATAAATTTAAAAGAGAAGAAGGGATAAGCGATAGAAAGGAAGGATTAAAATTTAGAAAAAATATAGAGAAATGAGACAAAAATGAAAGAAATGTAGAAAACACAAAGTGGTGGGAGAGAAAGTAGGAAAACAAATAAGAGAAGGTAAGGAGGAAGAAGGAATAAACTAAAAGAGAGAAGAGGAGGGAGAAATAGAGATAAGGAGGAAGGTGTAAGAATTCACAAATAAGACAGAGAGAGAGGAAGAAGAAAA